>NW_027332070.1:0-353691 GCF_048418815.1 Hemitrygon akajei
TTATTCATTAAATAATTAAAATAAATCTTAAGTAAGGAAAATGCGAAATGTAAAAGTATATACTGGAAGTGTTCGGCAGATTGCGGAACAGTGTGGGCAGGCTCAGTTCTGATTATAGTTCCTCGACCTGAAAAATTAACACACTGTCTGTCTTGTTGAATAATTCCATCTTTTAAAATTGTTTTGAATACATTTTTGTCAAACTTGAATGTAACAATCCGGTGATAACCAGATGAAATGCTCCAATAATTCTTGGTCGCAATTTAGGGGCTGAAGTCCAGCCGGTGAAAATATGGTGGTTTCAGGCAAGACGTTCCGATGCTGTGCACAGGATTCGGCCGTTATGCATTGCCTTAAACGAGATATGTAATCTTGCCAATGACGTCGATACTTCATAATTTTAAAAAAAAATGGAAGGAACATCTGGGAAGCAGGGGTGTTCGAGAAATGTGTACAGTTTGTCATTGAAATTTATAGATGAGCCGAGGTTAGTGGAAGTGTTTGAGCGCTCGCTGCTGTACCAGATGTCCTTTGAGCACCATAGCGCCACTAGAGGTAGGAGGGCTCAAGAAGTACGTGCTTCCTTCTCTGGAACTCCAACCTGCATTGAAGTTCTGTTGACTTGACAAGCCAATGTGACACCTCACTCTTGATCCATGCCGCGGCATGGGAAGCTCATCCAGTAATCCGACCATGGAGTATATTTCAGAAGTTGTATGATTGGTGTGTGCAGGAGGATCAGGCCGTGTCATCATTTCATTGGAGAGGACTATGCTTATATGGCTGTATGATCTTCGGTACGCATATCCGCTTTCTCCTTTATACCTAAATTATTTCCTGACCCTACTCCCGATTTTGTTTCTTGCAGAGAACTACAATCTGTTAACACCTGCCTTCACAATGGCTGATGCAGCTGACGAGGGACGAGAATCAGTGGCGTCAACATCAGAAAAACACCCGGGTACATAACCATCCTGTTATTACCATGAAAGTGGCCAATCGTATATCTGATATCTGTTCTGTCTCTGATAGGTATTTCTCAACATCCTAGGCCAGTTTAAATCTGTCGCCAGCGTCTCTTCGAGTCTCACCTTTGCATCCAGACTTCGGTCATACTGAAACATGGATATGCTACATTATTTCCCTCATGAAAATGGCTATTCTGATTTGATCGTGTACTGGTATCAATCTCAGTGGTACCCCCCGTCACTTCATCTGGTAAACAGTCCATTTATGCCTACTCGATGTACTTCCACCCACCAATTCGTGTCCATATTGTTACTTTATCCACAACCCCTCGTGGTTTATGCTTGCCTGCTTATCTGTGCTGTGTTCATTACTGAAATTCCTAATGGTCCATATTCGCTGGTCTCGCCTTATCTATCCTGCTAGTTCCATCCTCAAAAATATTCCAATGGATTCAGTCAGCGTGATTTCACTTTCACAAAGCATTGTTGAATACTTAGGTCTTTTGAATTTTCTCCTGATACAGCTTCGACAATGGCCAAGAATCTTTCACACCACTGATGTCAGACGAAGCAGAATGTTGTTCCTAATCTTCTCTTTAACTTTTAAATTTAAACGTAACTGTGTAATGTTAACTACCTCGAACCATTCCGATTGTCTCACTCTGCCTCTGCTTTAAGGTGCTTGGGTCACCATCTATAACAACTTTGGCCGTTGAAGCAGGTAAATGCAGGTGGGATTAATGAAAATTGAGAGATACTAAAGCCTATCCAAGGTGCAACTGCACGAAATACTCCAAACTAAACCTCATGAACTACTCATACATCTCCAATTTCTCCACTCAGTAGCTAGATTAACAAAATGCAATGTTCGAAGGCTCTCTTTACGACCCTATCTCCACGGGACGCCACTTTCAATTCATTAAATTTCTTGGAATTGGATCTATATTTTTCAGTGCCATGTCTTTCGCTGTGTAAGCCCTTCCCTGATTTGTGCTTCCAAATGGTTAAACCTGTGTGTGTCCATTCATGATTGTGTTTGGTAACATGGCGCACCGACGTTAGGTTCTAGATAGAAAAGTGCTGACCAATTGAGTTTCGATAATATCTCTAGTTTCCGTCGCTTCGATTCACAGGTCCGAGTTCAGGAATAACCGAACTCCTGGCATACTGGAACGATTTCAAGCTTCTGCAGTTGATTGACTTCTACCGGGACAGGCTGGAGCAGGCGATGGAAGGAGTTGTGCACGGAATGAGCCTGGCGTTAACGTTCGAGCATGAGCTCAGTGGAGAGGAACATCAGGTAAGTGAGCAGGAGAATGGGTTTGAATTTTCACACGTCATGGGTGTCAGAAATCTGAATCATCGGAACTTAAAATAGATAAATGGACAACCGGGAAATAAATAGTGAATATACAATGATTAAATTATGAATCCGAACCAATGATGGAAAAGGGATGAATATGTCCCCCAGTCTGGTGGGTGATTGTTCATTTTTACAGCGAGGGAAGTGGATAACAGGTGTATCGGCGTAACATAATAGATATTAAATGGAAATATGGTACGATATTTCGGTTTAGGACGATCGCAGAGCGTGACCGCAGGATTTCAGTGAGAACCTGGGCATTATCGGTGGATGCCACAGGTGCTCGCCAGTGTTCTAATCTGGGTGGAGATGCTTGTTTTATAATTTGTCACTGGAAACTGTGTCAGTCGTGATATACTGCCATGTTGTGATGAAATCACTGATAAACCGCCACCAAAAAAGGCAATGGAAAGACAGCAGGTGCCAGCCGCCAGCATGTTAGACACTGGCAGACTGAGAAGATTAATCGCAGCATATTTTCTGTAACTTCTCCGAGGCTGATCGCTCTGTATATATATACATATAAAAAAGGTTTTCTTGACTTCTTCGTTCATCTGCTTTATGATAAATCATATTTTATGGTTTCTTCTTGACACTGTCAAAATAGATGAGGGATTACTTATGGGTTAGGAATCACGGCAACGAAGCTGTCACGGATTAACCAGGATCCCATTGACTGGTGGGCCATGTTCATGGAGAATATCCCTCTATGTGCTCTGCTCTGAATGTACAGTCCATCTCCAGAGAGGATCGGCATCCGGCCGTGTGATCCCGATAAAGAGCCCATCATTTACTTCTCATTCTCTGTGAATCTGTCAGTCCCCAATATGTTCATTTCTACACTTGACAGAAAATCTCTGATCTTGCTGATAAGGGAGAGTGGGCGGACAGTTCTAAACTCCTCCTGAGCCTGGTGATGGAGAGAGGCGCCCGCGCCCGGAGGGTGATGTGGGAATCGTTTGTGAAAATGCGGAATGGAGCCCCAAAGTTGGACAAAATACTGAAGGAAATACAGGAACATGGTGAGATAATATCAGAGATTAATCACAATTTGGATTTAAACAACACATACTTTATAATTTGTGATATTTGATTTCACCAAATTGTTTAAATTTATACAGGGTGTGCACCGTACGAGCGATCAAACCCCAATCAAGATTTACGGGAGATTCCCAGCGAGCTGAAAGGTAGGTGAAGAAACAGCTGTTTCCACCAACGGCTGATACTTGTGCAGGACCGTTATGTTGATGGGCCACGGAGCTTTGACCAGGTAAATGTTGTCACTGTGACACAGTACATCGTAAGGCACATGGAAAGATTGCCTCCAATGGAAAAGTTTTCAAAAGACATAATGAGCCACGAGGCAGAGAGTTCGGGGCTTGGGAAAAGTGGGGTCCACGCTGGTGCCTGGAACTACAGCTGGCTCCACCGGGGTCAGAGAAGACAAAGGAGCGATCCGGTGCAGGGGAAATCTGGGAAATCTCTGCACCCCAACATGTCAAACCTCGTCCTACCTGCCTCTTTTCCCCTTTCCCACTGCCGAACATCCCTCGTCCTAAATCATTTCTCTAAACTCCGTCCGTCCGCACAGATCGTCAATTTTTCGAGTTGGATATCGATTGAAGTTCTAGTCACAGAATAACAGCAACAGCTTCCCTTTAAATATAAATCCAGGCAATATTCCTACTAATCTGTCCAATCCCAAAACAGCAAATGTCACCCAGTCTGTTCGCATCTGCAGTCGCTTACTGCGAACGATGGGCAGTCCATCGGAGGACGGTGTCAGTGAAGGTGAGGGGGGGGGGGGGGGGTAGGTGGTGCTTGCAAAGTCCAGAGAACAGAAATTCATGTCTTCCCTCCGATGTGTGATGAAAATTGTCGGAGAGTAAGGGCTGTCAATTAGATCAGAGAAACCCGATGTTTTGTTAATGTGGCGAGGAAGATGAAAAAAACTGAACAAATCGATAAATAATGTTGAGACACATTTAATTGCGCCAGACTGATGAGAAGCTCACTTCATCCGTAAGTACATTGCGTCTGTGGAAATGGAGCCTTGGGCAGTGCAAGGGCTCTGAGTCTGAAAAGCTTCATATTCAAAGGCAGTGTTGGATTACCCAGCTGCACATTTAGCAGAGGAGTGGGCGAAGGAAAGACAGATATTGAAAAAGTTATTAATCTTACAGTAGCTCATGTTTTATCTGATCATTCGAAAGTCTTGATCAGAAACCTGAGGAATCCCTACCAGTATCCTGGTTCAACAACTCTCACTTCCAAGAACAAACTGTAAATGTATTAATGTTCTTATAGGAACTGAAAGAGGCTAATTAGGAATTTTAGAAAGATCTCTCAGTCTCTGTCACTTCTGTAATAATTGTTTTGGTCCATATTCAGGTAACAAAACCCCTCCGTTTCCTTGCACCACTGATTTAGTATAGCTCTACAAATTGCCTGCAAAGTTGTTCTTCAATATTCTTCACGCTTCCTGCCAAGGGAACGGATACGGCTAAGGAACTCTAACACCTACTTAGAAACATAGAAATATAGAAAACCTGCAACACAATGCAGGCCCCTCGGCCCGCAATGCTGTGCCGAACATGTACTTGCTTCAGACATTACCTATATTAAGCATAGTCCTCTATTTTTCTAAGCTCTATGTACCTGTCCAGCAATCTCTTAAAATACACTACCGTATCCGCCTCCACCAGCGGCAGACCATTCCCCGCACTCACCACTCACTGCGTAAAAAACTTACGGCTGACATCTCCTCTTTACCTACTCCCAAGCACCTTAAAACTGTGCCCCTCTCTTACTAGCCATTTCAGCCCTGGGAAAAAGCCTCTGACTCTCCAGACGATCAGTGCCTCTCATTATCTTGTACACCTCTGGCTGACCACCTCTCGTTCTCCAAAGAAAAAAGCCCAAGTTCACTCAACCAATTCTCAAAGGCATGCTCCCCAATCCAGGCACCATCCTTGTAAATCTCCTCTGCACCCTTTCCACGGCTTCCACATCCTTCCTGTAGTGAAGCGACCAGAACAGAGCGCAGTACTCCAAGTGGGGTCTGACTGGTGTCCTATATAACTGCAACATTACCACTCGGCTTTTAAACACAATCCCTCGATTGATGAAGGCCATTGCTCCGCATGCCTTCTTAATGACAAAGTCAACCTGCGCAGCAGCTTTAAGTGTACTCTGGACGAGGTCCCCAAGCTCACTCTGATCACACTGCAAAGAGTCTTACCATTAATATTATATATTGCCATCATATTTGACCTACCAATATAAACCAGCTCACGCTTATCTGGGTTAAACCTCATCTGCCACTTCTCCGCCCAATTTTTCATCCTATCGATGTCCCGCTGTAACCTCTGACAGCCCTTCACACTAACCACAGCTCTCCCAAGCATTATGTCATCAGCAAATTTATTAACCTATCACTCCACTTCCTCATTCAGGTCATTGATAAAAATCACGAAGTGAAGGGGTCCCAAAACGAATCCTGAGGCACAACTCTGGACACCGACCTCCACGTAATCATGAACCGTTTACAAGCACACTTTGCCTTCTGTGGGCAAGCCAGTAATCTATCCACAATGCAATGTCCCCTAGGATCCCATGACTTTTTACTTTCTTAACAAGCCTTGCATGGGGTACGTTGTCAAATGCCTTGCGAAAATCCATTTTACTTTACATCTACTGCACTACCTTCATCAATGTGTTTAGTCGGATCCTCAAAAAATTCAATCAGGCTTGTAAGGCACGACATGCCTTTGAAAAAGCTATGCTGACTATTCCTGACGAAGGGTCTCGGCCCGAAACGTCGACAGTGTTTCTCCTATAGATCCTGCATGGCCTGCTGTGTTCCACCAGCATTTTGTGCGTGTTGTTTGAATTTCCAGCATCTGCAGATTTCCTCGTGTTTGCTGACTGTTCCTAATCATATTATGCCTCTCCAAATGTTCATAAATCCCGCCTCTCAGGATCTTCTCCGTCAACCTATCAACTCCTGAAGTACGATACACTGGTCTATAATTTCCTGGGCAATCTCAACTCCCTTTCTTGAATAAGGGAGCAACATCTACAAACCTACAATCATATCTGAACGTCTCCCGTCCCCATTGATGATGTAAAGATCGTCGCCAGAGGCTGAGCGATCTCGTCCCTCGCCTCCCACAGTAGCCTGGGGTACATCTCATCCTGTCCCGGAGACGTATCCAAATTGATGCTTTCCAAAAGCTTCAGCACATCTTCTTTCTTCATGTCTGTATGCTCAAGCTTTTCGATGGGCTGTAAGTCATTCTTACAATCGCCAAGATCATTTTCCGTAGTGAATACTGAAGCTAAGTATTTATTAGGAACCTCTGCTCTCTCCTCCAGTTCGATACTCACTTTTCCACTGTCGCACTTGATTAGTCCTATTATCTCACGTCTTATCAACCTGCTCTTCACATACATGTATAATGTCTTGTGGGGGGAGAGGTCGTTAATCTTGCTCGCCAAAGCCTTCTCATGGCCCCTTCTGGCTCTCCTAATTTCATCCTTAAGCTCCTTCCCGCTAGCCCTATAATCTTCTATGACATTGCCTATATTTTTGAAACTTTCGTAAGCTATTCTTCTTGACGAGATTTTTAGCAGCTTTTGTACACCTTTGTTCCTGTACCATTCGTACCTATGTAAATATCCCCTGAACATTTTCATTATTTCTGCCGTACATTTCCCTGAGAGCATCTGTTCCCAATTTGTGTTTCCAAGTTCCTGGCTGATTACTTCATATTTCCCCTCACTCCAATTAAACGTTTTCCTATCTTGTCTCTTCCTACCCCGCTCTAATGCTGTGGTAAAGGAATTAGAATTGCGATCACTGTCTCCAAAATGCTATTCCATGGAGAGATCTGACACCTGAACAGGTTCATTTCCCAATACCAAATCAAGCAGAGCTTCTCCCCTTGTAGTGTTATATTATATCAGGAAAGCTTCCGGAAAACACCTAGCAAACTCCACCCCATCTAAAGCCCTTGCTCTAGGGTGATTCCAATCAATATTTTGGAAATTAAAATCTCCCACGATGCCAACCCAGTTATTATTGCTTCTTTCCAGAATCTGTTTCCCTATCTTCTGCTCGATCTCCATGTTACTATTGGGTGGTCTTTAAAACCGCCCACTAGAGATATTGACCTATTCCTGTTTATAACTTCTACCCACAGAGACTCAGTAGGCAATCCCTCCATGACTTCCTCCTTTTCTGTAGCCGTGCATTATCTCTGATCAGCAGTGCCACACCCTATCTCTTTTGTCTCCCTCCCTGTCTTTACTGAAACACCTAAATCCAGGCGCTGTAAGTAACCACTTCTGAACATGAAATAGATACTCCCCGGGATCATTGAAGAACATCTTCTCTACTGGTGTGGCATTCTCGAATGTAACTTTTTTCTACAATCCATGCTTTCCTACGTTCCCTATCCCACTCGAATACATTGATTGAATGAATAGTGAGAAAACATATCTGCATTGTTTGTTGCCAGATCACTACCGTTTTCCTCACAACTCTCAACTCTCTAAGAAGATAATATAAACACTGTTGGCGGCCCCTAATAAATGATGAAGACTAAAATAACATTTTAAAGATCCGTTAGGCAGTAAACCCCTATATAGAGTATACCTGTTAACTGGAACCCCCTCCCCCCCCACACCCCTGGCAGGGTCCGAATGCGCTGTGAAACCCCGCACACCTCTGGTAAGGTACAGACACAGCGGTAGACCCCACACACCCCTGACAGGGGCTGACACGCTGCGAGCCTCCTCAGGCCTCTCACAGTCTACTGACATGCTGCGAGATGCAACACACCCCTGACAGAGCCCTCACGCAATGTGAAACCTTTTACCCACCTGGCAAGGATCTGGCACACTCTGAGGTCCCGCACACTCCGGTCAGGATCCTGACATACCGCGAGGTTTCACATTCTTCAGGTGCACTGTCACTGCAAGTAACTTTCCCACACTTCATTCAGACCCAGTCCTACATTGACATCGGCTTTCCCCTATTTCAGGACGTGCTCGGGATTCAATGGGAGAGGTTTTGGGAACAATGAACACAACTCAAGTCCTGAGATGGTTTTGAATAAGGAGCGATCTGCAGCTTAGCTGATATACAGTGTGGGGATGTTAAATTGGGGAAGTTAGATTAATGGTAGGGGTCAGGTTGGGAGCAGCTTTTATAGGACAAATTCCCATCTGGTGACAGTCGATACATATTAGCTGATCAGAATTTCGAACCGGCATGGTCCAAAAGAGATTAGAGACTACGTTGACAACTTCCCGGGAACCATGACGAGAGATGTTATACATTAGTTTGATAGTGATATGTATAATTTTTGAAGCTGAGGTGAGTCATTGACCTGTGGAGAGTGAAGAAGTTTCTTTACGAGTCCAGTGTTGCAGAAGCCGGTAAGGAAATAGCAGGTGGAGATTAATCCAGAAAAGTGTGAAGTGTTGTATCTCAGGAGGTAACGTGCATGGGGGATGTTTAAAGTAGATGTCAGGCACTAACTTCTTTGAGGTACAGAGGGAGTCTGGTGTCAATGTCCGTAGCTCACTGGATGTGACAACAAGAATAAATGAAGAAGACACGACCACATAGTTCACTTCATTGTGCGGATGTAGCTTTACGTTGCAGATGTATCCAACTTTGGTTTGGCTGCATTTGGAGCTTTAGTTCAATTCTGTCACCCTATTACAGGAAGGGTCTGGGGAACTCGGAGAGGGTGCAGACGAGTTTCACCAGATACTGCCGGGATTAGAAATCAACCTGTTTTCAAACTTTCAGTTCCATTTAAATAATAGATCTGTAGCATTCACTCTCTCCCTTTCTCCTGTCCTGCTGTGTATTTCCCGTGCAGACTGTTTAGTGGACATGAGACTGCAAATCTGCAGGGTTACACAAGCTTCTGAATTTATTATGAATCACCGTAACCAAATTTGCTTCAGTGTGTGAACTTACTCTGATAAATTAATTTGATACAAGAGTTTTGAATTACACTATTCTTGTAATACTGAGTTCTGAGATGAGGCATTTAACATTTTGACTATTGTGTCTGTTCCCATGGAAGATGTTCAACAGAAACACAAGGAGATTCTGCGGGCACAAACTGAAACACTGAGAGTGAACACGATCCTGATGAGGGAGAAGGTGAAGGTTTTCCAGCTGGTTGATCGATACGCTGAGCTCACGGTAATTTCTACTGTTCGAGATCGGAGACTGGTGGAACATGAACTACTAGCAAGAGGCAGAAACCACGAGCAGTGGAGAAAACAACATCTCCGCAAAGAGCTGGAAAAACTCCGGACTGATCAGTTGTTCCAGAGCAGCTTTTCCCAAAGTAAATACAAATCTGGGAGTTCGGCAGCATTAGCTGGAGTCCCAGGAATCGGTAAAACAACAATGGTGCAAAAGATTGTTTATGACTGGGCCACGGGGAAAATATACCAACAATTCCAGTTTGTATTCAGTTTCAAATTCCGGGACCTAAACTCCATTAACTGTAGAATAAACCTAAGCGATCTGATTCTAGATCAGTATCCTTACTTTGGGAATTTCCTGAGAGAGGTCTGGAAAAACCCAAAGGGATTGTTGTTTATATTCGATGGTTTAGATGAATTCAAACATAAAATCGATTTTTCTGACAGTCGGAGAGATACAGAACCCAAGCACCAGTGCCCAGATCCCGAGTGGTGGTGTGACGTGTCTGATATTGTGTACAGTTTAATCCAGGGCAAGCTGCTCCCAGGGTGTTCAGTGCTGGTGACAACCCGCCCTTCTGCGTTACATTTATTAGAAAAGGCAGAAATCAATATCTGGACTGAAATCCTGGGATTTGTCGATGAAGAACGGAAGGAATATTTCATTAGGCATTTTGAAGATAAGACAGTAGCAGAAGCTGTTTTCAAACACGTTGAGGAGAACGAGATCCTGTACACCATGAGCTACAACCCCTCCTACTGCTGTATCCTCGCTCTAGCACTGGGCCCCTTCTTCGCGAAAAAAGACATGGAACTGCAGCGAGTTCCCAAGACCATCACCCAACTCTATTCCTACTATATATACAACATACTGAAAAACCACGGCCGTGAGATTGATAACCCACGTGATGTGTTGCTCAGGGTTGGTCAGATGGCCTACAGGGGAGTGTCTGACAAGAAGATTGTATTTACAAATGGAGATTTGATCAACTACAATCTCCAGCCTTCCCAGTTCTTGTCCGGGTTCCTGATGGAGCTTTTGGAAAGAGAGGATTCTCCCCGTTGTGTGGTGTACACATTCCCACACCTCACCATCCAAGAGTTTGTAGCTGCACTCGCGCAATTTATGAATCCACATCCCGGGGATATCCTGAAATTCCTCACTAAAGCCCACAACACGACAGATGGGCGATTTGAGGTATTTCTCCGTTTTGTTGCTGGTCTCTCCTCCCCAATGACAGCTCGGGGCCTGGAGGAGTTTTTGGGTCCATTTCCTCATCAAACAACGTGCCGGGTGATTGACTGGGTGAAGGAGGAGGTTAAACGCCAGAGTGGAAACACAAGGAGTGAAGCTGGTAAAAGGAGCCTCCTGAACACATTGCACTACCTGTTTGAGTCTCAGAATAGTGGACTGGCTCAGGCCACACTGGGATCTGTGGAAACACTTTCATTCAGTGGAATGACATTGACCCCGATTGATTGCGCGGTCCTGTCTCATGTCATTGGACGATGTGATGCAATACAACACCTCGACCTTGTTGGCAGTAACATTCAGTATGAAGGGATCCAGCGGCTGTTACCCGGGCTGCACAAGTGCCAGGAGTTGGGGTAACTTCACTTATTTCTCAGTCTGATCTGTGAAAGTGTTCCATTCTTTTGTTTCAAAGTAAAGGTAAATCAAGTTATGAGGAATTGTGACAAATTACGAGGCGATCGGTCAGTAATTCAAGAACGGAGGGTCATGTGGTTTCATGTGTAAGGATGTTGTAGACTTCATCAGTTCAGCGAACAACGGCAGTTAGATTAATGGTAGTAAATCACAAGAATGGCCGTGTTTTTCGCTCCCTGTGAAACAACCATTGAAACTGTTCCTTCTCACAGTTACTGACATCGAGAGTGACACCGACTGCAGCAGGTGTGACGGATCTTCACGCCCTCTACCCGATGAAGGACAAAAGAGGGCCAGAGGAATGCCTAGCGAGAGGGAGAGACAAACCTCTGAGGTTACTCTCCACCCCCCTCCCCGTGTGTGGCTATCACGATCACTCTAACGGTGTGACTTTGCTCCGCCAGATACCCTGCACTCGTGTGGACATCTCCTCTTCTGATTGTGGGGTTCAGTTCAGACCAAACCTCCCCATGCGATCTCTGTCAGCATCACCTCCTCTTGTTGAATCTCGCTTCCCCAGCTGCCTTCCTACTATGAGACCTCGCTTCCCCATCCCGCTTCCTCCTCAGGGGTCCATCATCTTCATACCTTTGTTTCTTCTGTGGGACCTTCCTACTCTATTCCCCTTCCTCCTGTGGTACTTCTCCACTCCGTTCCCCTTCCCCATGTGGGATCACTCTTCTCCACTCCCCTCGTCCTGTGCGCGTATCTCTTTCCCATATCCCCTCCTCCTGTGCGATCACTCTGTTCTATTTATCCTCCTTCTGCGAGATGCCTCTTCTCCATCTACCTCCCTCCTGTGGTATCTTTCTTCTCTCATCCCCTTCCTCCTGCGGTATCTCTCTCCTCCATCCCTGTCCCGTGGTATCTCTCTTATCCCTCTCCCTTCCTCCTGTGGAATCTCTCTTCTCTACCCCCTTCATCCTCTGCGGATACCTCTTCACCATTTCCCTTCCACCTGTGGTATCTCTCTTCCTCACCCTCTTCGTTCTGTGGAGATATCTCTTCCCCATCTCCCTTCCTCCTATGGGATAACTCTGCCTATCGCTTTTCCTCTGCCGGGGTTTTCTTCCACCATTTCCCATGGACACGTTCTCATCCACAACTCCTCCTCTTGGTGAAACTGTTTTCCTATCCTTCCGACCCTCTCCAGTCAAGAACAGTTTTTTCTAACCATCGGGGAATGAGACGGAATATATGGAGTTTACATGGTCACACCGACAGACTAAATTACTGACATTCCGAGCTGGGCTGTGAGGGACATTGACAGTGATGGACATTCCATCAGTGATTTACTGAAGAGTTTAATGTTTACTGAAATACCCGAAGTTGAGGAATTCTCTCAGACCCACTGTCTGAATTCATCTGTTCATCAATTTGTCTGTTTGTGTTTAGACTTGGGATGAATAAATTTGGAGATTCAGGACTGAAGCTGGTGTCTGCGGCTTTGAAAAATCCGGAGTGTAAAACACGGACACTATGGTAAGTGTCAGACTGTGGGAGATTGTGTTTACAGTCACTGGGTGTCTGACTCTGCACATTAATGTGATCATTGACAGACTGTGGGAGATTGTGTTTACAGTCACTGGGTGTCTGACTCTGCACATTAATGTGTCACTGGTATACACGGACACTATGGTAAGTGTCAGACTGTGGGAGATTGTGTTTACAGTCACTGGGTGTCTGACTCTGCACATTAATGTGTCACTGGCATACACTGGGAATTTGTACCATCTCCTGACTCTGTGTGACCTTTACCCTCACTTTCTATTTCATTTCCAGGCTGAGCAATGTCGGAATCACAGATTCTGGCGCCGAGCATCTTGCCTCCGCTCTCAGTACAAACAGATCACTGACGGTGCTGAACCTGAATGAAAATGCACTAGGAGATTCAGGAGTAAAACTGCTGTCTGAGGCTCTGAAGAACACAGAGTGTAAAATGGAGAAAATGTGGTAAGAATCAGGCAGTGAGAGATTGTCTGTACAGTCACTGGGTGTCAGTCACTGAACATTAATGCGATCAGTAATTGTCTTACTGGTAAATATTAGAGATTCATAGCATCCCCTGTCTCTTGGTGTCCTTCAACCTCACTCTCTCTCATTTCCAGGTTGTATAAGGTCGGTCTCACTGATTCTGGTGTCGATGACCTCGTCTCCGCTCTCAGTAAAAACCAGTCACTGACGGAGCTGGATTTGGGATCAAACTCGCTCACAGACCAATCTGTCCCCGTTCTTCGTCGCCTCATAGTGGCTCTCCCGAGTCTGGAGCGGATTTGGTGAGTGATTGTCTTAAAATTCAATGTCATAAAATATCAGCGGATCCGCGGGGTTTCGAATGATATTTGTCAGTGAATGTTGTTGAAACATTAACCCCAGTCCCCTGTTACTGACACTGTTCATTCTTTCATCTCTTCATTCGTTCATCTGTTTCAGGCTGTGGGACAATCAGATCAGTAAGTCCGGGGTAGAGGAACTGAAGTCTCTACAGGAACTCAAATCCGGACTGAATATGATACTGTGAACAGTTGAATATGCGAACACCCCCGCCCACGTTTTGACAGACCTTCCACCCAACCCCACCCCCGCGCCTTTAACGGCCACGCGTCAGTTTTAATTCCCAAAGTTTCTAACGGACACCGTCTCCAGAAGCACGCTCTGTGACGTCAGAGTCCGTTCCAGAGGACGTAATTCCACCTCCAGACAAGAGGAACTGCCTGCGAAGGATATCCAGTTCGGATAGCTCCCCCAAGTGATGCCCTGGGTTATTACGCAGACTGTAAGAGCCCAGTGGCAGTGCTCATGGGACACCAGTCCTGTGATGGGATTTATCCGGGAAGAGAATCCTTTTGCTCACTTTGCTGAGGACAGTACATTCCGCAGTGTTGTCGATATAATGATGTTAAATTGACAAATGTCCGCACTTTTAAATTGAAAAAGAAACTGCACCTCACATGTCCTTTAGGATTATCCCCATCTGATCTTAAATCCATGGCCCCTGTTGCTTGACATCTCAACACTGAGGAAAAGGATGCTGTTCATCGACAATAGCTCAGCATTTAATACAATAATTCCCACAATCCTGATTGAGAAGTTGCAGAACCTGGGCCTCTGTACCTCCTTCGGTAATTGGATCCTTGACTTCCGAAACCGGAAGATCACAGACCATGCGAATTGGAGATAACATATCCTCTTCGCTGACAATCAACACTGGCGCACCTCAGGGGTGTGTGCTTAGCCCACTGCTCTACTCTCTGTATACACATGACTGTGTGGCTAGGCATAGCTCAAACACCATCTATAAATTTGCTGACGATACAACCATTGTTGGTAGATTCTCAGTTGGTGACGAGAGGGCGTGCAACTACCTGGCACTCAACATCAGTCAGGCAAGAGAGCTGATAGTGGGCTTCAGGAAGGGTAAGACGAAGGAACACATACCAATCCTCAGAGGGATCAGAAATTGGGAGAGTTAGCAGCTTCTAGTTCCTGGATGTCAAGATCTCGGAGGATCTAACCAGGCCCCAACATATTGATGTAGTCATAAAGAAAGCAAGACAACAGCTATACTTTATTAGGAGTTTGACGCGATTTGGCATGTCAAAAATACATTCAAAAACTTCTATGTACCGTGGAGAGCATTCTAACAGGCTGCATCACTGTCTGGTATGGAGGGGCTACTGCGCAGGACCGAAAGAAGCTGCAGAAGGTTGTAAATATAGTCAGCTGCATCTTGGACTCTGGCCAACAAAATACACAGGATATCTTTAGGAAGCAGAGTCACAGAAAGGCAGCATCCATTATTAAAGATATTATTATATTTTTTTTCTCTCTGCTGGATTATGTAATGCATTGAACTGCTGCTGCTCAGTTAACAGATTTCACGCCACATACCGGTGATAATAAACCTGACTCTGATTCTGAAGTTACTGTCTGTCTAAAATCTCTATGCCACTCATAAACTTAGAAACGTAATCAGATCTACTCTCAGCCTCCTCTGCTCCAGAGAAAACAGCCCCGGTTTATCTCAACTCCCATTATCGCGCATGCGCTCTAATCCAGGCAGCATCTTGGTTAACGTCTTCAGCGTCCTCTACAAAGCCTCGACATTCTTCCTCGTATGGAGCCACCAGAGTGAAATGGGTTACCCTGGGTGCGGCCACACGTTGTTAAGTTCTCCATCTCTCTTGCAATACCATGAGTACTTATTAAGCGGCCTTACGTGCAGTGCCTTGTCAAAAGCCTTCTGAAAATCCAAATACGCAATATGCACGAGATCTTTTGCTGTTATATCCTAAAATATCGCATGATTTCCCATCAAGGGGACAGAGCACACTTCGGCCGATTTTATCATGAGTCCCTAAATCTCATCCTTCAACACATTCCTAACCATCAAGTTGTACTAATTGGCTTATAATTTCCCAGTTTTCCCTCGCCATTTTCTTTAAGGAGTGGACTTACATCTGCAATTTTCCTCTCCTCGGCAATCATTTCAGTTTCGAGTGAATCCTAAAAAAAACAGTATCAATGCCTTCTCAATCTCTTTACTTATTTTTTTTTCATTTGCTTTTCTACCATCAGACCTTTCAGCTACCCAAGCACCATCTCATTAGTAACTGACACTCTTCAATTACTGGCGTATTACTGGTGCCTTTCGGAGTGAAAACTGGTGCAACAAAATTATTGAGATCATCCGCCATTTCTTTCTGTCCCCAATTACTATCTCTCCTGCTTTACATCCACTATCTCCTCTTTTTTGCTCCTTAAATCTCTGGAAAACAATAGATTTTCGTATACTCAAACACGGGTGGAAGAGAAAACGTGCGGTGGATCGAGACAGGTGTTGAGCGAGGAGGGAGGGAGAAGGGATCAGTGAGGTTGAAAGGGTGACGTAAGGCATGTCCCAGCTGATTGGTCCTTCACTCAACACTGAAATAGTCCCCAAACGACACGTACTGACCTGTTTATTTCTAATAGAGCCGTGTCAGTCCCCAACTAGTCCCCTGTCCCGCTCACACCTCAAAGCCCTGCGTCAGTCCCAAACTAATCCCACTGTCCCTTTCTCCCGTCACAGCCACGAGTCAGTCTACAAAGTTATTAATTGAGGGAAGTGGAATAACGATGCTATAAGACTGGTCATTGGAGCGTTGAATCGGGAAGAGATATGCTCCGGGGAATGCACAACGGAAATATGGACGTATTTCAGGCAGCACTTGCATGGGGTTCTGAACAGGTTTGTCCATTCAGGCAGAGAAAGGATTGTCGTGTGAAGGAGCCATGGTTGACAAAAGATGTGCAACATCTGGCCAAGAGGAGAAAAGAAGCTGACTTAAGGTTTATGAAGTAAGGGTCTGAAAGGGCTGTAGAAAATTACAAGTTAGACAGGAAGGAGCTGAAGAAATGAATTAGGAGAGATAGAACGGTCTTCAGAATGTCTTTGTGAGAAAAACCCCAAGGCATGCTGCAAGTATGTGAAACAGAGAATGACTAGAGTGAGGGCAGGGCTGATAGGGATAGAAGATGGAACATGTACCTGGAGTCAGGGGAAGTCGGGTAGGTTCTTAATGAAGCTATTCATTCAATATTCACCAGTCAGGAGGTCTTTCTGTTTATGAAGACAGTTTAAAATTGCCAGATCAGCTAGAACATGTCGAGATTAAGAGAAAGTTTGCCTGGGACTTTTGAAAATGATTAGAATAGATAAGTCCTCTTGAGTGGTCGGGATAACCATAGGTTACTGCAGGAAGTGGGTGAAGAGATTTCTGCACCTTTGGCAATGATCTTTTTGTTATCACTGACCGCAGAATTAGTGTCAGATTAGAGCGTGGAATGTATTATCCCTTTGTTCAAGGAAGAGAGTAAGGAAGCTGTGAAAGTTATAGTCCAGTGAGTCTTACTTCAGCGGTGGGCAAATTAGAGACAGGATTTACGAGAACTTGGCGAAGCTGAACCTGATTGGGGAAGGTCAGTTTGGCTTTATGAGGGGCAGGTCAAGTCTCACGAGTCTGGTCGAGCACATTGATAAAGTTAGAGAAGAAATGGACTTTAGTATATGAATGATTTAGACGAGGAAGTAGAAGGGAGGAGTTTGTAAGTATGTAGATAATATGGAGGTTGTTGAAGTTGTGGATAGTGCAGGAAATTATCATAGAATACAGCATCAGGATGTAGAACTGATCCTAGAAGTGGTTGGACTTCAAACTCGAAAGTCGCGAAGAACTTCACTCTAAAAGGACTAATTCTGTGGCAGAATGCAATGCTAGTGGTCGGATTATCCGCAATGTAGAGGAACAGAGGCACAACAGGGTCCAAACCCATAGATCCCTCAATGTTTCTTCATAAGGTAGGGTGGTTAAAAAGGCATATGCTGTGTCGACCGTCATTAGTAAGGGTCTTGAGTGCCATAGCCACGAGATAATGTTGTAAATCTAAAATTCCTGGTTAGACCACACTTGGAATGCAGTGTTTAGTTCTGAGCGCCTCGTCGTAGGAGTTTTGTGGCAGCTTTTGAGATGTTGCAGAGGTTTACCTGGATGCTGCCTGTTATGCAGAGCACATCTGATGAGGACAGGTTGAGCACGCAAGGGCTTTTCGCTTTAGAGTGGAGAACTTGAACTGACTTAATAGAGGTGTACATGATGAAAAGCAAAGGAGAACAAGTGGATAGCGAGAGACTTTTCTCCAGGGTGGAAACGGCTGACATGATGGGGCGTAATTTTAAAGTGACTGGAGAAGATTAGAGGGGCAAATAGAGTCTTCAGAGGGCTTCGTAACAGCAGCAATAAGCAGAAAGATACCGAGGTGGAAAACCGCAGAAAATCGATGATTTTGTTGTTTTCAAATTTAAGCTAATTTCATATTACTTTGGTACCCTATGTAGCTCATTCCCTGAAATGGCAACTGGTAAATTAACTTTATCAGGACAGATCTCTGAGTTCCCCGGTATATATACACTACAACAATTTGATCACATGCTGCTAATTCTGAGCATGTGCACCAATACACTGACTCAGAGGAAATTCAGAAAAGAGCTGAAGAATGGACTGAAATATGTGTTCACATTAAATGGCCATCTGTGTAGATAACGAGAAAAAGAACAATTGCAATTCGGAGGAGTTTTCCAATAAAACAGTTTTAAATATCAGTAGGTTGGTCATGAATTCAAACAATCATTTGCCTGGTTATCCAGAAAATGCAGATCCAAACTATCACAGAGAATTGACAATCACAAGGGTGGCAATGGCTTCTGGACGTCCCTGGGTTCAGATATTTTAAAATGTACAGAGTAGGGAAAAAGAGTGCAAAGGGTGTGCCAATGAAACACAGGGAGAGTATGATTGTAACACATCTGTAGAAAGGGAAGAAACTGTGCAGAGATTGTCTACTGATAGACTTAAATTGATCTCAGGAGCAGAAAGGGGAAAAAATTCTCCCGTTTGAGAGTACTCTGTAGAGACCACACGCCCTCTCATTCAGTCAAAATAAATAAATACATGGAGAGGCGAGGATCTGTTCGGGAGATGGTTTTTGAACAGTGCCATATTAAGACGGCTGTTGTCATAGGAAACTTAATCTCCCTGATATTCATTGGCACTGAGATAGGTAAAATGGTTTACAAATGACAGAATTTCTCAGTTGCGTCTCGGAAGGTGTGCTGGGTCAATAAGAGGGCAGGCGAAATGGAGAACTGTCCATCCAGGATCTCGTACCAGAAAATGAAACGGATCAGGTGACAGGTCTCTTCATTGGTCAACTGTTGGTCATTTTCTATCACCTTACACTGGGATAGGAGCTGATTGTATCGAACGTATTTAGTTGATTCTACTAGGTAGGAACTTGGGAGCCGAATTTGAAAACAGAAAACTGTGTAGATAACGTTCAAGTCCAAATTCAATTCAGCAGAGTTTTTGAAGAAAACAGTTTCAAAAAATGAGTAATTTTGGCAAATATAACACGAGTTTAAGCAATCCTGTCCCTGGTCATCCTGAGAAGAATAAATTCCCATCTACCACACAGACTTGACAATCATCCGGGAAACGGTACCGCAGCATAAAAGCCAGGACCAGCAGCCTCCGGGACAACTTCATTCACCAGGCCATCACACTAATTAACTCACGCTGATTTGAGTGTATTTCTATGTTACATTTATTGTTCTTTTTATTATAAATTACAAAGTTTGCGAATTGCACGCTGTTGCGGAAACGTAACGCAGATAATTTTACTCCTCATGCATGTGAAGGTTGTAAGAAATACAGTCAATTCAACCACAAAGGAAGGAATCAATTCCGGATTTTCGGGGTTCCGATTTTTCAAAAAGGTCATAGCTGGGTGAAACAGTGTAAAAGTAGTCTCTTTGAAACACAGTAAGAGTGTGATAGTATCACAGCTGTGGAAAGGGGGGCATTGTGGTGGGACTGTGTGTTACTAGACTGTGAGTAGAACTGAGAATTAGGATGGGAACAAACACTCGTTTGAAAATTTTCTCAATGGAGCTCCCATCACCAAAAGGAAAAAAAAAACACAGAGAAACAGTGACAGATCGGGAGATAGAGTTTGGACAGGTGCCATTTTAACTCGACTTTTGCCAGTGATAACTGAAACTGCACTAATGTTCACTGGTACGTCCTCTGTTTAGAAGGTTTAGATGTGACAGGATTTCTCGGTTATGTCCGGGAAGGACTCCTGGCATAATAAGCGGGCAAGATGTCTGCGAACTATCCTTTCTAGTACTGGAAAATCGAAGGGATCAGGTAACAGGTGTCTCGGCGGGTCAGCATTTCAGAACGATAGAACACAGCTATTCGACTTTTCTAATACCTTACACTGGGATAGGAACAGACGGTATAGAATGTATTTTATTGATACTATTCCGTAGGAACCAGATCCGAATTTGGCAATTGATGTGTTCCTTCAAATCCACAAGAGAAATATGGAGATTGTTAAGGGAACACTCGAGGGGTTTCAGTATAGGCTTGTTTCTTTGAAGCGGGGAATGAATGGCCGTATTAAGTAACCCTGTTTGATAAGAGAGAATTACGAGAGTGAACATCCTTACAAAATATTCTAATCCAGGTATGAGTGATTGCGGCCCCATATACGACGACTTGATACAATTTCGGAAAAAAAGTAAGCAGTCTCTGATATTCCCATGTTGCTACAAATTTATGTCAACTAATGAAGTAGACATTTGCAGACAGTAAGATCCAATTGCGAACGATTTGATTCAACTATCTTTCCAGTACAATCCTAACAACCATACGCCTAGTCTTCCATTGATTTAGGCACGCATTACCACTGTTACTCTTTGAACTGAACTCACAAATATTCAATACTTGTGCAATATTATACATTCTCAATTCGTTCACAATTTAAACTCTCGCAGAGCATGACATATTTTAAGTGTTGAACAGTTAACAAATAATCCGTAATTGGAATCATACAACATTTAAGGAATACTTTCGATTTGAAAGCAAAGGGACGCTGGTAGTTATATATCATACGCAAGTTAATATTCAACATATTGAAATCATGCCGTCCACACGTTACAAATCTACAACGATTTAAACGTGCTCTCACGTCCAATCACTTACCAAAGATGGGATTGTGACTAAATGAACGATTTCTTGTATAGTATCATGTTTAATATTCACTATTATCACCGTTGAAGTAACAGTGTCACAGGGACGTTGGAAGCGAACCAAAGTGCAGGACACCGACACATAGGTAGTATTAACAGAAGTGGGTTTATTATCAAGGTTATCAATATCAATACGAAAGTTATCAATTATCAATATCAAAGTTGCATGTTGTAATACACGATGTAATACCATCCCCTACCTTGTCAGTGACAAGTCCCTTAATCCTAGCTCAAAAGTACAATGCAGTTCTTCTAATTGTTGTTGCATTTTCACAATTTTATCAGTTGATACCTCGGAGCTCTGAGTCACTCTCTTCAAACCTACAAGTTGCTCCCTGGGCGGGATTCTGGTTAGCGAGAGTTTGTAAGACAGTGTTTGTGTCGTTGTGTCTGTGTTTGTCTGGACTGTTCTGTTACAAGGACGTTGGAAACGAACCCAAGTGCTGGACACAGACACGTAGGTAGTATTACCAAAAGTGTGTTTACTAATAGTTGCAAGGAAGGCCGGGGAATAGGTCGAGGGGAGCCAAGGAGTGAGCGAAGCTGAATCGGGGATCAAACCCGGGTCACGACAGCAAGACTCGGGAGTTTTTAGGCAGAGTAAGGATCTGGACCAGGGGATGAGCGTGGCCGGGAAAGAACAGAGGGTGGAATGCCCAACTCCTATTAACACGGGGGAGAATTAATACAGGCAGCCAGCGCGGGAACGGAACTCAGAATATAGAAAACACAATTCGTGACACGGGGTAGCGGCAAACGACCAGCAATACCAGCCGGACTGGAAGACGACAAAACCAAACAGCGACGGACAATTCGTATCTTGACTCGGAGTAGCGGCAAACGGCCGGCAATCACTTAACTGGGCATGAAGAGACAGAATTCCTGAAGCAACCCCAGGCACAGAAGCAACTTAGAATCCACCATTCTCGGCGGACGGAACATACATCGCCGCACTGGCGGAAGTAACGGTCCAGCCCAGAGCAGATGGAAGCCGGAGTTTTTATGCTGCCGGTTCGGATGAGAATCAGGTGCCTTAATCAACGTGCCACGTAGAATATAGGAAAAAAGGAATTTAAGGAAAATGAGGAGTCAAGGGACCGGACCGTGACAATCAGATTTGGACATTGTACTTGGACCTTTGCCACACGGACCTTCAATTCGGATCTAAGGTCTTTACCGCCTGAGTAGTGGAGGGAAGGCATATTCCTTCAGTGTGATGCCTCCCTTATAATTGCAGGGAGAAGCTTAGAATGATGGAGCCTAACGGAGCCTGCTTTGCTTGCATCTTCGGAAACAGCACTATTTCTATCTTTAGTATCTCTTTTTCTTCATTTTCAGGGTTCTTTTGAAGACTCTGGCCTGGAGCTAGACGCCATAGGAAGATATAAAACGATGAAAGAGATAGGTGAGATAGAGGAAGGAAAGTTGTTTCCACTAGTGGTTGAGACTAGAACTTGAGGACATAGCCTCACAGTTCGGCGATGTAGATTTTGGAGGGAGATTAGGAGGAACTACTTTTCCCAGAGAGTCGTGAATCTGCGGAATTCTCTGATCGATGAAGCAGTGCAGGCTACCCCAGAAATATATTCAAGACAAGTTTGGATATATTTTTGCATAGTAGGGGAATTAAGTGTTATGGACAAAAAGACAGGTCGGTGGAGATGACTCCATGATCAGATTGACCAGAATCTCATTAAATGGCGGAGCGGGCTTGATGGACCAAATAGCCTACCCCTGCTTCTATTTCTTAAGTTCTTCTGTTTTTTTTTCTATGTTTGCCGCTCATCTGGTTACATTTGGTTAGCACGTCTAAAGACATCTTGCCTTGGACACGGACTGGAACCTCCTCCGAGCCTTGGAAACGGAACGACAAACAACCACAGTCCTTTCGAGTAGCGGCAAACGGCCTGCCTACTGAGCCTTGGACTCGAGCACGGTAAAATTGAACACAGAGCCGGGACCCGTCCTTGGGAACAGGACGTAGGTCCGGGGCTTACACAGAGTCACGACCCCCTCCTTGGGGACAGGACAAAGGGCCGGAACTCATACACAGTACATAGAGTCACGACCCCCTCCTTGGGGACAGGACAAAGGGCCGGAACTCATACACAGTACATAGAGTCACGACCCCCTCCTTGGGGACAGGACAAAGGGCCGGAACTCATGCACTGATACTACACACGGGGACACAAATAGACTGTTCCAAGCTCAAGCTCTTTTAGCGTGGCAAGGATCCGGTCTTACTCCAGCGGCTAAACTTAGTGGTGATACAGGTGAGGACGCAGACAAGTTGGCAGGTAAGGCTTCAGGCGTGGTTTGCTGAAAGAAGGGGAAGGGAAGGGAACAGTCCAGTTTCAGGGTAACAGCAATGACGGCCTGTCTATCCCAACGGAAGCAAGGTCAGGGACGGACAGATTCAACGGCAGGGTAACGGCAAAGACGGCCTGACTTACCCGACAGAGGCGAGGACAGTGTACTAACAAGACGAACCCCACAGAGGCGAGGACAGGATACTGACAAGACGGACCCGACAGAGGCGAGGACAGGGTACTGACAAGACGAACCCCACAGAGGCGAGGACAGGATACTGACAAGACGAACCAGCACCTACACTCGAACCCAGAGCCACTTATATTTCTGACCCCGAAGACGAGAATCAGGTGCCTATGATTAAGCCCAAATGAAACTAGGGACAGCCGGAAGACCCGGAGTCTGGAGTCCACGGAACGACCGTGTACCGGAACGTGGATTACATGGACTGGACCGTGACAATGCTCTGCAAATACCCAAACGTAAATTCCTAGATTCTTCGATTCTGCTTTTCTTCTTCTGTCCTTGTATTTTCAGCAGAGATCAAATTTTATGGATGTGATTCTGAGAGTTTATAAAGCTGCTATGTGTTATGGCATTTTGATATGTTCGCATACAAACACGGTCCAATGAATTTGTTTTGCTCTGCAGCACCTAGACAGTGCTCTGCTCTCCCGTGTTCAGTTGAATTTAACAGTTCACTATGGTTATCCACGGCCAGTAATGAATATCATGATCAATATCTCTCAGGTGTTGAAGCACAATCTGTGTAGTGCATGTTAATTGGTCTTTCAGATTCCTGCTCCTGTTTCCTTCCATTGCTAATTTCATTCTGGTCGCCAATGGGGAAGGCGGAGAGAGTAATGGCAATAGTACTCGATTATTTGGTTAAATGCTGGCAGGAGATGTTTGGAAGTGGACTGCCTATCGTCATAACCATGCGGAGCTGCGTCACTACGTACAGCACTAACGTCCTATTTCAAATCCAACCCTTGTATCCCTCTGAATAGAGATGCTGGACCAGCAACTTTTCTATCTGCTTTAGCCACTTTAATCGCCAATATTACGTTTTTTTTCTGATAATGACTTGGGCATTCAAATATATTCATAATCAGTAGAGATTTTACTCAATGCTTCCATGTCGCTACAAACGAGTCTACTTCTTATCACTCACTCCTTTCTTTCACAAGCCTTCTAAAACTGATTCAAATGCATCATTCTCACCGGATACTCTATTATATCATGGTCATAAGATAGTCACAAGATACCTACGGGGTATGTAACAATATGTTCTGATATCCAGTTACAATGTGACCATTGACTGCAGGGCATCACCACTGATAGTGGTATTGTGCTGAAGAGCATTTTTTTATATAAAGGGAATATTGATACGGTTTTATGGTCATGAATCTTGTTTTCGTTGTGTCCATCATGACGTTGGACAAGCAATGAATTTACCAGTATATTTGAAGATGGTTCTGAATAAGCAGTGACATTCTTTTGATGAGAGTTCGTGGGACCGAATGTGATGAGATAACGACATTGCAGCATTAGTGGAACTGGACAGGCAGAGACATTATCCATGTTGTCGGTGGTGTGTCAGAATAAACGTTGATAACTCCACGTGGTCTCTGATATCCCTATGGTCTGTGACAGTCCTGTTATTTACAGTAATTGATCGCTCGAAAGGAGGGAAAATAATCCCAATGGTCTCCTCATAGCCCAGAAAGGGAATAAAATTATCGGTCTCGTAAATGTAATCCTTCTCAACGCATCTATCTGCTTATATATCTATTTATGCAGATATCGATCTACTTATATGCGCACATTGGCAATAAACTGAAAAAAAGAAACTTTCTTTGCAAGAGCCATAGTGGCGATTTCTATGGACACTTCCTCGGATGCAGCGGTAGCCATGAGGCCTTATGTGCCTTGTTCTGACTTGGCTCTCCATGAAGCGTTGCTACACCGCCTTCCTGGGTGTTGGATCTTGTAGTTGATCTCATCCGCCGAGTCCGGGAACTGGCTTCACATGCTTGGGTAGCAAATCACTAACTCACGTGGGTTCAAGTCTGGCGGCTACCCTCACTTGGTTTAGCCTGTATGTCGTCGTGCTGTACCGGGGTTGCCACTGTCGGAGGCAAACAGTTACCTGGAGCCACCGGTAAGAGCTGGGTGTCAGGAGAGAACTAAAAGTGAATGAGCTGCAGCTGGGTAGAGTACGACAAGCCCGCCACCATAGGGACAAAGAAGACACTGTTTACAACATTTTAAAATGACGGGTATTGGAGATGTTATTTTGGCATGAAACCTAAGCTGCTAATTAGAGAAATATTAGTAATTGGTCTCTTTCATAGCATGTACAACGTGCACTAAATAAGCATCAAATCTGATCGTTGGCAGAGCACAATGGCTGTCTGTTAACGGCAGGGAGTTTGCAAGCGGGTAAAATGAAGTAAATGTATATGTGTCCCTGAGGGTGGAGGACCCACGTTTCACTGAGCCATTCGTAATTCAATGCTGATTATAGTCGATGGTATTTAGCGTAATACATGTATACGTTAGTTATTTGACCATTCCAAACTCCACATTTTCAGGACGACAATGACAGTATTTTTATTCACCGGAGAGACAGCATCTGGAAATTCGTTGCAGAGTTGGCGGAACAACACTTTCTAGCACGTCGGCCTGTGTGCTTAGGTACCTCCCACTGGAGATCCAGAAAAACCATCCGAACACGCCTGAAATTTGGTGCAGTCTCCTGAATTCTCATTTACTTCAGACAGTAATCGTCATTATTTTGCAGGGTTTTTCATTGCTTTTGCACAATATTTGCCTGACCTGTGATTGACAGAACGACATTATCAGCCTGAAACGGGTGAGTATTTCTCGATATCTATGTTTCACCTTCTGGAGAATTTTCCTTTAACTTCTTCCAGCGTCACAGAAACATAGAAACATCGAAAACCTACAACACAATACAGGCCCTTCGCTCCACAAAGCTGTGCCGAACATGTCCTTACCTGAAAAAATACCTAGAGTTACCCATAATCTGTTTTTCTGAGCTTCATGTACCTGTCCAGGAGTCTCATAAAATACCCTATCGTATTCAACTCCACTACCGTGCCCGACAGCCCATTCCATGCACTCCCCACTCACTGCGTTAAGAATTTACCCCTGATATCTCCTCTCCTCCTACTTCCAAGCACATTTTAACTGTGTCCACGCGTGCTAGCCATCTCAGCCCTGGGAAAATGCCTCTGACTATCCACAGGGTCAATGCCTCTCATCATTATACACCTCTATAAGATCACCTCTCATCCTCCGTCGCTCCAAGTAAAAAAGGCCGAGTTCAATTAACCTATTCTCATAAGGCATGTTCCCTAATCCAGGCAAATATTTGTAAATCTCCTCCACACCGTTACTATGGTTTCCACATCCTTCCAGCATTCCTCCTCTGTAACTTCATTCGTCTTCAACGGGAATCTTAGGACGATACAATTCCCTACACGGCCTCCAGCCCCTTCTGAGGTTTCTGCAGGTATTACGTCACTCCCTTGTTCACTATTCCTCCCTACTAATCTCCATTCTGGCACCTATCACTGCAAGCGTTACAACTGTCCTGCCTGCATGTACACGTCGTACCTCATTCCACATCGGTGAGACTCAATATAGATTCCGGTATCGCATTGTGGAACACTATCGCTTCGCATTCACCCTCCAAAATCGATGCTTCTTGAATTAGCGAATGAACATGTAAACATTCCCCAGAGTTCCTATCCAGATGGATCTGCGTCCGGTCCATAAGAATGGAGATCAGTGAATCCCAAGTAGATTGGCAAAACGAGTTTCGAACTACCTTGATGTATAGATTCACGTTGCAGACTTGCTTTTGTAACTCGCCTCTTAAAATGTCCTACTTTTTTGTCCACAGATGACACGGAAGAAGAGTATGATGGGATATACCACACTTAATTCTTCAGCAAGCCAATGCGAATGTTGATGCCATCCAGTAAAGGACCCCGCTTCATCACATTTCATTCTGCAGTGTGAACCGTGTTCAGGGCTCGTCCAGGCAGCACCTCCAGTGTCTGAGCATTGACCACAGTTGCCGGGAAACATCACCACCTCAGAGTCCCCGTGAGTGTCAGAAACCTGCTTTGCCGAGAAATGCATCTCCGTTCGTCACTGTTCTTATCTCCCTCTTCCCGTTCGCGAATTGAAAGACTGCAATCCTGTGGAAGTTAATCATTGCCATCGGAGGAGCAATTGGAGACAGACAATAAATGTTGTCTTGGTAATAACACACATATCACAGTAATCAACAGAACCAGTACGAGTGTTGATGTATTGATCAATGAACAGGTTGTATTGATTCATGGCGCAGTGGACAATAAAATGGCGGAGTAGGAATTGAAATGAACTGCTGTCGCAACAAATGACAACTGTTTCCGAGTTACTGATGGAAAATAACTTACAAGAAAAAAGGTGATTCACACGGCGAGGCTAGCATAGTCAGCCTCACAAATCATATTCAAAGTGTGAGAGGGGAAGATATTTGAGATATTCCCAGAGAAACCGAGGGTCACGCATCAGTACTAGTTCCACAATCGATACAGAGTGGTGAGTCAGCCCACGGTGATGATAACAGTTCCGCACGTCGTGCAGCGACACCATCTCCACGATGGATACAGTCCAGTCATCCTCCAGTGATACCAGATCCGCACATCGCACATCGATACCAGTTCCACGATAGATATGACGTGGGAGTACAAGTTTCACAGCGGGAGCAGAATGGTGAGACTGTGTTTATCCAATAAGCCGAGGGCAGTTCATCGGTACGAGTTCCACAATAGGCACAGAGTAGTTAGTACAGCAAAAACAGAAGGAAATGAGCTTGAGAAGTGAGCTTGGACACACCCACTGTTCTGCACATACTTAGATTAGTGACGAAAATGAGAAGACACTGAATGGGGTAATGGGACAGAGATAATCATGAAGTCACAGATTATTACTACAGAGAAACATGCTCTTCCGTTCATCTAGGTCAACTCTCTGTGATCCTCCGCCCCGCCCCATATATCTGCATCCCCCGTCCCTCTTTCATCCACGTACCTACACAACCTTCACTGAAATGCTACAATTGAATCCGCATCTACCAGTTACGCTTGCAGTCCCTTCCACACTCGCTCGACTCTCTGAGTGAATAACTTCTGCTACATACACTGCTTGCATATTTCAACTTTCTCCCGAAGTCTATGAGCTCTAGTTGTAGATTCACAAGATAGAACATATCCTTCACCCAAAGCATAGACCGTATAACATAGAAATCGACAGCATATTACCGGCCCTTCCATCAACAACGTTGTGCCAAATATGTAACTCTCTGGACTTTCCCGAGCGCATAGCCCTCTATTTATCTAAGCTCCATGTACCTGTCTAAAAGACTCTTAAAATATCCTGTTGTATCTGTTTGCACCACCGCCGCCGGCACTGCATTCCACGAACACACCACTGTCTGTGGAAAAAATTACCCCTGGTATGTCCTTTGTACCAATTTCCAAGCACATTAAAACTATGACCTCTTGTGTTAGACAGTTCGGCCCCGGGGTGGGGGTGGTGGGAAGAATACCTCTCTCTATCCACGCGATTAATGACTATCTTCATATTATACAATTCTGCCATGTCACCTCTCATCCTCTGTCACTACAATGAGAAATAAACCTGTTCTCCTAAGGTACGACCTCCATTCCAGGCAATACCCTTGTATATCTCCTCTGTACTCCCTCTCTAGTATCCACGCACCCTCGCTATAGTGTCTATTGTATGGACCCTCCATGGGGAAAATCTATTTCTTTTTTATTATCAAAGGTCCCTGTAATATTACTATTTCTTTTATATGCTCAGAAGGTCATTCGTACAACTTGCTTTATTGTGACACATGTCATCAGCTGTTACTGTTACAGGAGACAGGAAAAAAAGATACTATTTTCCCCCTCGATAGATTCTACCCTATTTCACCTGCCGATCTGAATACCCGCCCTCAATATCAGCAGTGAATGAGTTCCGTTGAATGTGTCAAAATAAATCTGTTTGAAGTTGATTCTCCAGGTTCATTGCTCAGGATGATTGTCTACGTTAGAAATGACACTGATCAGAAAATGTCCCATTTTGGCAGCTAACGTCAGATGTCTTGGAGAGTACATTGGCAATGTTCGCATTATCCTTTGTTTAAAAGTTAATAACGTGTAACATCCCTTGAGGATACGAATTCATGGCAAGGTTACAGAGTGAGAAAACATTTCAATGTAACTGTTTGTACAGTTGGCTGTCTCTCATGGGACAGATAACATTACCACACTAAAAGCCTCAGTGGAATTACTCTGAATTGGTTATTACTCTGCAAAACCTGTCACCAGTCCATATGAGCATTTGGATCGTTCCCTGCAACTGAACACTGCTTCTGACGGAATATGGAATATCCAGCGATTTACTACATCGTGGGCGTTTTCTTTCCTGCAATTGTAGCAACTGGTGTCCCTGGTAAAATACTTGAGCCGGTCATTTTATGTATGGTGCCCTCGTCGTCTTGCTTTTCTTCAATTGCGCTGTTTGGACTTTTACTGAGCACTGATGCTACCTTCGTCTGAAATGTGTTTCTAGAATTGAGGATCTAAGCATCTGATAGTTTTGTAACTCTGTTTCCATATTGTTTCTGCGTGATGCTTTCTATTTCTTTTATCAATTATGTTGGTGTCGATATTGCCATAGTTCTACAGTGTCACCTTGGTTGACTTTCTGAACTGACCCTAGTCGTTTTTCCAGATCAGAAGCTTTTTCAACTGACCGGCCAGTCGAAAGTCGACTCTCAGGTCTGTTCTTCATAAAACGTTAGATTGTAACTTATGCATTAAATCTCATGATTTCACCACAAATAATCCCTTCAGCTATTTCACCTCAAACAATGGAAATGGTGTTGTTTCTGGAGCGATCGACCTTCGCGGGTACGTGCCTTGAATATCAGATGCCCGGCTGTAACCTGTCGGTAAGTCAACAACCCATTGCTAATTCTGTCCACTATTGTCCAGCCGGAGTGCACGGACAGAGTCCGCACAAATTGAATTTCTGCTTTTCACTTCCAAAAAAAAATCCGAGACTGCGTAGCATTGGAAAAATGGTGGGCATTCAGACATTTCAGCTAACGATAATTTTGTTCTGATTTGTTTTCTTTCTGAATTTCTTGTAGTTATCTTAACGGCGATTGTGATCCTATCTCGGGGAAAATGCGGACTCTCCAAATGCATCACCCGTTACCTGGTTGGAATGGCAACAGCGGATCTGATGGTGGTTATAGTTTTCGCTTTACTGGAACAGACCAACAATATCTACATTTATTGTAGATTCCTACTAATCACTCCTGTATGCGCAGTGACAGGTATATTATTTGTTCTGACGAGGGACTGTTCTGTTTGGTTTACGGTCAGTTTTACCTTCGATCGTTTCATCACAATAAGTTGTCGAAAGCTCGGGAAACGATACTGCAACGAGAGAACAGCAACGGTGGTTATGGTGACGGTGGTTATAGTGAGCTGCGGGAGATGTGTCCCGTATTACTTTGTTGTTGAACCTTACGTCATTATTGACAACGTGCCGTGGCGTTGCTCCCTCACACATGAGTACGCTACTTTACCCGTGTGGAGAGGATACGAAATGTTGGATAGCATTGTTACACCTTTGCTACCAATCGGCATAATTCTTGTCTTCAATGGGTTAACAGTAAGACATATAATTGCGGCAAATAGAGTCCGCAGAGGTCTTCGGAACAGCAGCGATAAACATAAAGATACTGAGGTTTAAAACCGCAGAAAATCTATGATTTTGTTGTTTGCAATTTCAGCTAATTTCATATTACTTTGGATGCCCTCTACAGTTCGTGCCCTGAAATGGCAAACGGAAAATTACTATTACCTAGACAGATATTTGAGTTCCCCGGTATATATACTACAGCAATTTGGTTACATGTTCGGAACTCTCTGTGTGTGCACCAATACTTGTATCTACACACTGACACAGAGGAAATTCAGGCAAGAGCTGAAGGATGGAATAAAGTGTGTGTTTACGTTAAATGGCCATCTGTGCAGATAACGACCACTGAATTTGCAATTCAGCGGAGTTTTAGAATATAACAGTCGGAATAAATCATTAGATTTGGCAAATATGCCAAAAATTCAAAACGATTTTTTTTGCCTGGTCATCCTGTAATAAATATATTCCAAATTATCACAGAGACTTGACAATCATCTGGAAACGGTACCACAGCATAAATGCCAGGACCACTAGGCTCCGGGACAGCGTCACCCCCCAGGCCATCAGACTGATTATCTCACGCTGATTTGAGTGTATTTCTCTTTTTCATTGACTGTTCAAATTATTATAACTTACTAGGATTGCACATTGCTCATTTAGACCGAGATTTTTATTCCTCATGTATGTGACGGATGTAAGAAATAAAGTCAATACAATAACAAGGGGATGATTGACTTCCGGACTCTTACGGGTTCAGATGTTTCAAAATGCTCATAGTCTCTTAAAAAGAGTAAAGGGACTGTCTTGACAGCCTCTCAATTGCGGAAAAGGCGAACATCGTGGGGTGATTGCATGTTAATAGACTGTGAGTGGAACTTAGAAGTAGGAAGGGAAGAAACAGTCTTTTCAGAGTATTCTGTACAGAGCTTGCATCACCAAAACGGGAACAACACACAGAGTCGGTGACAGATCGGGACACATATTTTGCACAGGTGCTTATATTAACACGGCTGTTGTCCCAGGCAACTTAAACTTCACTGATGTTCATCGGCAATTCCTCTGTTTAGAAGGTTTAGATATGAAGGAATTTCTCAGTAGTGTACAGGAAGGAGACCTGGCACAAGGAGCGGGCAGGCGGACTCATGAACAGTCCATCTTGTGCTAATACCAGAAAGTGAAATGGGTCAGATAACTGATCACTCCGCGTGTCAGCATTTCAGAACGATAGAGCACAGGTATTCGACATACCTTACACTGGGATACCAGCAGACAATATGGAGTGCACATAATTGATACTATTGGTTAGGAACGTGGGAGCTGAATTAGGGAAGCGAATTGTTCTTTCAAATGCACAGGAGAAATCTGGAGATTGTTAATGGAGCACTTGTTTGGCTTCAGCATTGGCTTTTTTCATTGAGGCGGAGAACGGATGATAAGAGATTTAAAACACCTCTTCAAGAAGAGGAAGGAAATATACTTAAGGTTTGGGAAGGGAGGATCAGAGAGGGCTGTGGAAAGTCAAAATGCAGCCAGGAAGGTTTTAGCAATGGACTTAGAAGAATTAAAATGAGAAGGAATGGAAGAGACAAGCTAATGTAGGTGAAAAAAAGAACAGGAGGATGACGACAGAGAGTGTGGGAGAGATAAGAGATAAAGTAGTAAGCATTGGTCTGAGTGCAAGAAGGCACTGAAGGTCCTTAATGATCCTGTGCTTCACCAGTGATCGAGATCTTGATGAATGTGGATACAGCGAAAAAGAACAGTTGTGCTGAAACATGCAGACACTTCGAAACTGGGAAAACATGGAAAATTATCCATTCCCCGGTGCTGGAAGGGATGTAATCCATGTAATTAGAGAAAACGAGTGAAGATGTTGCTGCGCTTATGGACATAACATTTCTGTCATCACTGGCCACAGATGTGGCACAGGTGGATTGGAGAATGGCAAATCGTATTTCTGTGTTCAAGAAATGTAATAAGAATAGTCTTGAGAATTACAGGCCCGTGAGTCTTCGGTCAGGAGAGGGCAAGGTATTGGAGAGGCTTCTCAGAGACTGAATTTTTGGAGAAACGCATTCTGATTAGGGATAGTCAGCATGTCCCTTATGAGCCAGAATAAATTCCATGAAGAAGTGAAAAGTAGGCAGATGAAGCAGACGAGTCGATGAGGGGTGGATTAGTTTTGTAAGGTATCAGACTGGGTTCCCTATGGTGCACACTTGGAGAAAACAGGTGGCCTGGGATCTAGTGAAGCATGGCTGCATAGATTCAGAACTGGCTAACCAAGGGATCGCCGATGAGGTAGTGGATGGAGTGCATTCTGCCCGGATGACAGGGGCTAGTGATGTTCCGCAAGGAAGGTATCATTTTCAGTACACTTTATAACTACATCTGGACTATGCTGTTATAGCGCTTTGAGTGACAGACATTATGACTATCCTGCAGGAGTTGGATCATTTATTGAGTTAGGGCTGATTTTGAAAGCAATCTACTGAATTCGAACTGAAACTGCAAGCAATCTAAACTAAAATCACGTTTACTTATTACAGGGCAGATACTACAATTATATCAAAACACTTTTTTTCCAGTGGAACTCTGCAACTCAAGATCAGCATTTCAAAATATTCAGTAGCATCCTTTGTTGTTTTCCAAATGAGCCAGTCTCCCAGAAAGCGAATTTCAATTCCCAATTCATGTACACACGGATTGGTCTCATGTAAATTTACCTTTGAACAGCGGATTTGTCATACCCGGAATAGATACAGTGATATCTCGATCTCTTTAAGCTTGATTTCGCATGGGGCTGCGGAATCCGTGTCTCCCTCTGTAAGCAATACCACAGCACACAAACACAAGAACGCTATCGATATCCGCAGGTAAGGCAGAACAAAAACCTAAGCTCCAACGTTTCTTCCTTTCAAAACTGTCTCTGGTAACTGGCGTATACAGAATAAACAGTTAATTCCTAGAATGATAATCCTTATCAAATATTCTAAAGAACAAAGTGAAACCAGATATTTATGCGACCCCCATACACTAAGTCTTCATACAATTATGGAAAAATAAATTCACATGTTCTTGCAAATTAATTTCAAACAATGAAGCAGACATTTGCAAACAGTGAGATCCTATTTTGAATGAAAAGAATAATTCAAACATCCTTTCAATACAATGCTAACAATCACACAACTGCCTTCCGTTCATTCACGCACGCATTACCTCTGTTTCTCTTTACTGAACTCACGAATTTCCTGTCCCAGTGCAACATTTTACATTCTCAATGCATTCGCACTTTCAACTATCACAGAACTGTTAAGTGTTGAACAGTGAACAAATAATCTATAATTAGAATCGTACAACATTTAAGAAATCCTTTCGAGTCTAATGCAAAGGGGCGCTGAAAATTACGAATCGTCCGCAAATTCTTCTTCAACATTTCTGAAAGATGACTTCATGACGTCACAAAATCTCCAACGACTTAAACGTTTTCTCCCTTCCAATTTACTGACTAAAGATAGGGTTGAGATTAAATGAGCATTTTTTTTTGTATATTATCAGGTTTAATAATCCCATCACTACCGTTGAAGTAACACATTTGTACACTGTGCTGGCCCCTTTACCACATGCCATCCATCCCCCAAGTCCGGAGCTATGGCCTTTACCACCTCAATGATTGAGTGATGGTATGTTCCTCTAGTGTGTTACCACCCTTATAATCGGAGGGAGGAGTTTAGGATGATGGCGCCTAACGGAGACTCCTTTGCTTCCACCTTCTGATTCAGCTCTATTTCTATCCCTTTTTCTTCCTTTTCTTTTGAAACTGTGGCCTGGAGTTGCACGATATAGAAGTATTTAAAACAATGAAAGGGATGGATAAGATAGAGGCAGGAAAGTTATTTCCACTGGAAGGTGAAACCTGAACTAAGAGACATACCCTTAAGAAAAGGGAAGGCAAATTTTGGATGGAGGTAAGGAGGAAATATTTTCCCAGACAGTAGTGATTCTGCAGAATTCTCTGCCCAATGAATCTGTGCAGGCTACCCCAGGAAATATATTTAAGACACGGTCGGATAGGTTTTTGCGAAGTAGATGAATTAGGGGGTAAGGAGAAAAAACAGGTATTTGAAGACGAATCCATGGTCAGATTGGGCTTGACCTTATTAAATGGCGGAGCAGGTTCGATGGGCCACATGGCCTACCCCCGTTCCTATTTCTTAAGTTCTTCTGTTTTTTTTTACGCTTGCCGCTTGTATAGTTACATTTGGTCAGCACGTCTAGCGGTGTTCTCTGCTAATGCCCAAAAGTAACTAACAGATTATTTATTTCTTCACTTAGTCCTCTATATTTGTATTTTCGGAATAACAAGAATGTAATCCCGAGGCTTTATAAAACTGCTATGTGTTGAGGTATTTTGATATGTTCGCATAGGAGCACAGTTCAATTTCTTTTCTTCTGCCGTACCTTGTCATTACACTGCCCTTTGGTGGCAGGTTTCCTGTAACAGCTCACGATGATTATCTGCGCGTAGTAATGTCCCAATATCTTGATCAATATTTCTCAGACGCTGAGGTACAAAGGATGTAGTGCATGTTACATTCTTCTTTCGTATTCCTGTCCCTGTTTCCTTCCATTGCGACTTTCTCCCTGGTCGCAAATGGGGAAGAGAGTCAGAGTAGTGAAACAGTGCTGGGTTCTTTCTTTGTATGCTAGCAGGAGATGTTTGGAAATAGGCTGCCTAGCATTGTCATACCATAATGAGCTGCATCACTCCGTCCATTACCATCCTCCTGTTTCAAACCCGCCCCTGTTTATTATTTTTCTGTGAATGGAGATGTTTTCCCAGCAACATTTCCATCGGCTGTAAACCCTTGATTTGCTCTCCAGAGTTAAGTGTCTATTCTGATAATAATTTTGACATTACATTCAAACTGCTTATAAATCATTATACATTTCATTCAATCCTGCCACTCGCTACAAGCTAAAGTGCTTCTTATCATTCACTGTTTGCTTTCGCAAGCACTCTTGGATTGAATCAAAAGCATTATTTACACGCTCCTCGCACTCACGTTCATCGCAAATTGGTTGTCCTCTCATCAAGATTGACACTTCTCTTCAAGGCGGATCACCACATCATTGGAAACATGATTGCTTCTTCTAGTCTGCTCCGCTGAAATTTAGCTTGTTGCCGCAATTCTACCCATTTCTCAATTAAGCATCCTTTTGCTGCGGCTTCGTTTAAATTCTTTGCCTCACATTCTCCCATGGGCACTCATTGAGATCTTTATCACAGCGTTTATTCCTTCATACATCCAGACCAGCGACATCTCCACACTGTGGAAAATTCCACGTTGCCGTGTAACAATCAGGATAGGATTCTGAGTACGGAAGTTGTTGAGCCTTTCTGAGAAAGTTATCATTCAATTGTTAATTTAGAAGTTTTGTCGGACATTATATCAATAAAAATCCATTAACATTCATAAAGGCAATGTGTGTGCAGATGCAGCTGGGACTTCAGAAAAAAAACTGAAAGGAACTGCTTGACGTTGAGTCAGTTGCGAAACAATAGGGTCGAGTAATAAAGTTTGTACACGCTGTGAAGGAAGCTTTCCAACCCAAGGTATTGAGAAGCACAAGAAAAACAATAGATTAACGTTGAAATTTCAAACTAACATTTATTATCAAAGTACGTAAAACATACAACCTAAGATCATTTTTTTTTTCTGCAGGCTTATTTAGCAAATCCATAGGAGAGCATATGTATGAATAAATATATGGTAAAATATTGAAGAAAAGACATCTATAAAAAGAATAGAGAAAAAAATAGTAATAATGTCAACCGTCCGGCATATGAAAAAGTGAGAGCAGTAGTCAAGAGTTAAATTCGCAATACCAAAATGCAGTTTGAGAATGATGTTGCCGATAATGCTAAGATTGACCGCAATAGATGTTCTTCCTTATAATTGACCAGTAAAATAAAAGTTAAGGAGGGAGTTAAGCGCATTAGAAATAATAGTAGAGTGTTATGTTTTGAAGAGAAGGACATAGTGGATACCCTTAACTCATATCTTGCTACCTTATTCATCTGAGATCATAGCAATATGCCAGAAAGTGTGGAGATACATAAGGTTGGGTTAATATTGACCAGCAGAAATTACCGTCCAATCAAGGACAGGGGAAGCAGTCAAACCAGTCGTCCCCCAGCCACCCCCCTTCTTGTGGACTCTGAACTGATTCTTGATCTACGATAAACTAATCAGATCAATTGAATGCCGACACAAGAAGCTTCAGCTAATGAGCTGGTAACCTGTATCCATTCCCAGACAAGTAGCTGTTTGTTATGTAAAGAGGGTGGACTGTGAAATGAATCTGTTTCTGGGTCAAACTAATCAGAACAATTGAATGTTGACACAAGGAAATTTAGGTAATGAACTGATAAATGAGTATTCTCGTAGTCATAGACCTACCAAAGAAACAATCCGTAATCTCGTTAGACGTTTTCTGGGTTGCGTCATTTAATTGGTTTAGAGCAGTCAGAGATGGAAGACAAAATACACAAGGCTCGGGTGGGACAATGCAGGTTTTAGCCCTGCAAAATGACCAGTAGGAAGTTGATCCAGGTAGGTCAGGTGACCTCACGCCAATGGAATGGATAAAAATTGATAGGGAACACTATAAGAGTTAGGCACTCTAAATACACTTGGCCGATAACTCTCCAGCAACCAGAAACCAACCTCGCGGTAAAGGAGAGCCCCACAGACACGTGGAGATCGGGACAATGATGGACGTGTGGGCAGCGTAATCATTTTTCTCTTCATTGACTGTTCAGGGAGGGTCGGGAATTCCAGTAGGGTGCACACAGCTACACAGTTTGTAAACCCACATGCTTTTTAGTTGGGCCAATAGCAGTTACTTCTCAGTAAATGTGTATCCTCTGTGCCTCACAGATCATTATTACAAGATGTGATACTTGTAATGGAATTGTCATCCCTAGCTTGTCTCGAACATGAATCCCTTTGTTCAGCTGGTGACGCGAATCGGACCACGTGACTGAGGTATAGAGAGATCTGATGCTAACAGAGGGTGAATAATTCAGGGGATTCTGCCAATCCAAAGTACTTGGATTGCTTTAATTGGAGTGGATACCTTTAGAAATACGTTTGGAGAAGTGGCCAGAATATGAGGAGTTCGTCGCTCACCCACCCTACCTCTGAAAGGGAAACTGCCGGAGATGTCCTGCGTATGTTCGGCCTACAGGAAACTGTCGATCAGCAAGTTTAAACAGTTACAAAAAACAGTAGCATTCGGCTGTTTAGCTGAGGATTTGATAGTTGTTAGGACAAATCGCCATCTCAGAACAGCACAGATTACGATCAAAAAACGAATGTCGGCATAAAGTAGAAACCGAGCGAAATAGGTTAGAAAGAGGACACAAAGTGCTCCAAAAGAAGGTAGAAAGCTTTAAGAAATGGTTACATAGTGGAGAGCTGTGGACCTGATGCATATGAATAAGTTTCAGTGGTGGTGTGAGAAATCACTTAAAGGCAATGTAAGCCAGAGGAACCAGCCGATCTAACGAAGGGTGATGTGGAAGGTTTAAGGAAACGGCGCCATGACTAAAAGGAGGCTATGACTGTGATTCAGAAATTAGCCCAGGAAAGGCAGAGCAACGCTGTCGACCAGGCAAAGTGTTTAAAGTAGATTCAAAAGCTACAGGACTTGCTGCACAGAGAGGAATAATATGTGCTTTTGGATCTAAGAAAAGGAAGAAATAAAGTCGAACATTTTCTTTCATGAATAACTTGTGTCACCATTTACATTACCCTGCAATTGAATCGTGTCAGTGGGGCATGCTGTGGCTGAGGAGAGAGGCAGTGTTGCATGAGTTTTGAGATCAGTGCACCGTCACTACCCAGACTCCATCTGACTCGAGCACTCCCGGGCCGGTAACAAAGCCCGTGCATCCTTCCTGAGGCGGACGATCAGAGATGCACACAGCACTCCAGCTGTGATATCGCGGACACACACCAAGAACAACACGTGAACAGGCCTTTCCGCTCACTGCGTTGTTCTGAAGCAATTGACCTGGTAATTTCATGTTTTACTAAATCAATCCCATCTGCCCTCACAAGGTCCACATCCCTCTATTCGCCTCATATTCGCGTGGTATCTAATATCGCCTATGGCATCTACCTCCGCCATCACCCCTGGCATTCATCCGAAGCACTCAGAAATGTGAGTGTGAAAGGAGATTGCAACGCACATTTCCTTTAAACATTCTGAGTCAGGTTTACAATACTCTGTAGTGTAAGTAGTTTCATTTCCAGTGGCAGTGTCAGGATAAAAATACAAAATTACACTAAATTACAAAATAATTTATTAATTACAATACGAACTGAGAAAACAACTACCTGAAAACGCTTTGCTATCTTCTTATAACATAGCCTTCTCCTGCTTTGCTGGCATCATTTATATTAATTTTCAGAGTGCTCAGCAGCTGATTAAAGAAGTGCATGGCTGCTGATTATTGGGACAAGATTTGAGGAGGCAGATTATTTAGAAAGCTTTGAAATTTACATCACCTGGCCTTTCCTAACGACGATTATGAAGAAGCCATAGCTATAACGAGCTAATTAAGGTCTGAGACCTTGGTAAAAGTTATCTGAGAGCTCAAATCTTTGGAGTGCCCAAACTCTTGCATGGTGCTCTTTTCCTTTTCTTCACTCTAAAATTGTACAAAAGAAAATGTATGCACTAATCATGCGTAAAATGATGAAAATAATGTTTTATCTTTAACTTCATGACTTTTGGAGTTCAGTTCCTCGTCTACTCACTGAACTATTCACAGTAATACAATCGTTGACCAGGGCTGCTGGAACATTTAAATGCCACTGTACATGAGGCAGTGGAAAAGCGCCACAAAATCCGGACCGAAAAATCACAAAACCTCAAATGTTGCCATGGAATTTTGCATGCAAACTCGTGACTGCTGAGAAGGAGAAATTACAACTGTCAATATACCATCCATCTGTTCGTTGACGTCCAATGGCGAGTTGTTATTTTTCTCCTGGACTCCACTGATATCCCAGGATACATTTTCACTGATAGTTGTTCAGTGGCATACATTTCAAACATTGCACATCACTTTGGGGATCCTGGAGCAAAGCATCACTGGTCATTATGTTGCCGAAATGTGAAACAATATAATTGTGGCCAGTTTGATTAGAATGACAGACCTTAAGGTATAAATAAGGTGATAGAGTTAAGAGTGTAACCGGGGAAAGATCGGGAGTTATTTCGGAGTAACTTTACACGTGCTGCGCGTTCAGTCAGGGGCGGAGTGTATTCCGAGATAAATATTTATTCTCGGACATGTGAGAATTATTTTATAATTCGGTCCAGAAATAATGCAGGTTGCAGATTCATGTTGAGAGAGAGAGAGAGAGAGAGAGAGAGAGAGAGAGAGAGAGAGAGAGAGAGAGAGAGAGAGAGAGAGAGAGAGAGAGAGAGAGAGAGAGAGAGAGAGAGAGAGAGAGAGAGAGAGAGAGACAGACAGACAGACAGACAGACAGACAGAGGCAGAGAGATCAGCATCCCGATACGATTAATATTTCTTTTTCTGCGTGTGCCTAAAACAATTCGCCGAAGCAAGTAAATATTGAGTTTATTCGACAGCACAACGAACCAAGGTGAGGTGTAATTAGAGGGTTTCATAAGCATGGCTTCAGTAAGGGTAGGATTCGTTGCTTCGCTATTTGGTTAACTGAACTAAGAAGACAAGAATGTGGGTTACGCGTGATGCCTTGATTCAGCAAATGAACCATCTGCTCAGACACCTTCAACAACGGGAAGTGAGGCTACGCGTGTTGAACTAAAGAACCAAACAGGGAGATTGTCTGTAGCACTGCGGGCACATGCCTTTTAGTGTATAAGGGAGGATCTCCTGCAACGCTTGTAAACTCACACTCGCTTTCTCAGATCGAAATCAAAGGTGCATCGATTCGAAGTTAAACACAAATAATAAGCGGGGTGTCTCAGAAGCACAAAATCAAATGTAACATGTCAGTGGAATGCTCAGCTTGAGAGTCGTCAAGTCACCCGGGCGTTGCAAGCATTAAAAATCACAAGTGCTCTAGGTGAGGCTTGAACTCACAGCCTCGGCATTTCTCCGCCGCGTACTGTCATATAAGTACCGCGCGCTAACCGATTGCGCCACTAGAGCGCACTGCTACAAACGCGTGTTTTTACATATGGAAAGAAAAGTTAGAAGAAATTTACAGATATCGTAGAGCATAAAGCCTAAATATGTACAGCGCGTGAAAGGCCGTTCGGCCCACAATGTATTGCCATACGAGTTAAAAAGCAAATCAAAGGCACTCAAATCAAAGGAACAGGGGCAGAGAAAAGCAAGAACAGAAAATACAGAGCAGAAACTAATTCAGGAGTTTGAGGGGATCCTGCAATATTACCAGTTCATTGTCGCATTTAGTGAAAGTGTCAAGAGGAAAGTCATCCAGAGACAGAAGAGGATTTTGCACTGTAAAATGAAGTCAAAATGAAGCCTATACTAATTCCGAAATCTGAAGTGCAGAGGAAAACTAAAGCCCGGTTTTCACCCTGCTTAGAGTCTTTTTTTTTTACCGCTGCCTTCGCGTCACGTTGGATGAAATAAGTAAATCCGGACGCTGATGATGATGATGATGATGATGATGACGCGGACCATACACTCCCCTGGCGCCCCCTGTCAGCGGCAGGACAGCTGGCGTGCAAAATAATGGCCGGAAATGTTCCAGCCAGAACAGAATATGTGGAAAAACATTTAAATTGTCTCTTCTCAGAAACACACACACACTCACACACACACACACACACACACACACACACACACACACACACACACACACACACACACACACACACAAGCAGAGATACGAAAGAGAGAACAAGGTCGGGTGACAACGGTGAAATGACCATGATACTGTTGAACAAACTGAAGAAAATCCGCAGAAATGGGAGGTCCAAGGCAACACACAGTGAGAACAGGAACATCCCTGCTGAGAATTGTGTGCGTGTTTTTGCTGATGTAATAGAATTTTGTGAGCATGTCAAAGATGCCTGAGATCAGACGAAAGTTGTGAAGAAATATTTCAAGCTGCCAAGTAATGGGACATGTTTAAATCTGGCACTGAATCATCATTTGTGATTATCTTAATCTTTTCTTCAATTTACATTTTACACAACTATATTAATCAATGCACGCATGCACACACCCCAAACATGTTATCCCCAAGTACGTGAGCACCCCATATCCACGTTTTTGTGGGTGTATCTGGGGGTTCAGGCGGATTTGGCGTGATCTTGATATGTCTGCGGATTTGGAGGTCTCCTCATGGATTTTGAGATGCCTGGGGGTTTTGCTGTCAAGGCAGCCATCTCGTGTTTGAAACCATCCTGTGCCTGGATCATCCAATGTGTGGGTTGAGGTATACATGCATTTTGGGGTGCGCTCTTATTTAGAGATCTGCGAAGATTTTGGTGTTCACACGGATTTTCGTGATCTGTGCATATTTAGGTGTGTACTGTTGAGTATGTGGGTACACAAGGGTTTGTGATGAGAAGCAAATTTCATTGTGTCTGCCGATCTGTAAACAATTTTGGGGCATTTGCGAGGAATTTTTAATGTCGAGACAGCCATTTTCTGAACTGGTTGAAATGATTCCTGCTCTGAAATAATCCATTATGCGTTTGGAAGTGTCAGCGTGTTTTAGTTGCGCACTGATTTGAGGATTGCGCAGATTTATGTGGATGTTTTCGGAATTCTGAGATTTCACAGAGTTCTGGTGTCTGCGGATTTAGAGTTGTGACTTGTCTAAATTTTGCATCATTTACAGATACTTTCATAATTCATATACTTTCAATGTTCAACAGTATTCTTCATACTTTATGGTGGCGGCAGCAATTTGGTGATCGGTTTGAAGTGATCCATGCTCTGGGAAAATCTAATGTGCATGTGCCATGCCAACGGGCTTGTAGTGCAGACTGAAATTGGGATTACGCCGGTATACGGGAGCGAGGGTGAATATGTGGCTCCACGCAAATTTGCTGTACAACCATACTTTTGTGCAGTGGTAGATCTCCAAAAAATTTTGGGGTATATGTGGATTTTTAATGTCGAGGCCGGCATTTTCTGAATTATTTAAAATGATTCCCATTCTGAGATTATGCATTGGGGTGTGTCAGAGTGATTAGGGTACGCGCCGATTTGGGGTAGCCCAGATTTAGGACGTTACCTACAAATTTGCGAAGCACAATATTTTACGCAGCCATCATGTGTACGGTTAGAAATGATTATTTTCTGGGATTATGTAAAACGCATTTGAGGTTCCCAGCGTGGTTGATGCACACGTGGATTTTGGGTGTGCTCTTTCTTGAGGATGTGTGTGTATTTGGGGTGCACATGGGTTTGAGATGCGAACTTAATTGGAAATTGCGCAGACTTAGGGGTTTCCTCTCCGTTAAAGGGATGCAAACCGATTGGGGATTTGTGCATCTACACTCCATCCGCCGAACGGGCGGTATCTCCAAGTGGTCACCCATTTTAATTCCACTTCCCATTCCCATTGCGATATGTCCATTCATGAGTTCCTCCACTGTCACGATAAGGCCACACTTAGGTGCGAGGAACAACAGCTTATAATCCGTTTGGTTAGCTTCCAACCTGATGGCATGAACATTGCTTTCTCAAACCTCTCCTTCACCATTTCCATCCCTTTGTCCCTCTCACTTAATATCTCCTTGTCCACCATAGCCTCCCTATGGTCCTGCTCCCCTTACCACATTTTTTTTTCTTTCTTCCATAGCTTTCCTTCTCTTTCTGCAATTAACTACCTAGCACTTTGCTTCATCCTTCCACCTCCAAGTTTCACCTGTCATCTGGCGTTTCTCTTTCCCCTCACATCACCTTTCAAATCTACTCCTCTGCTTTTTCTCCTCCCAGTCCTGCTGAAGGGCTTCGGCCCGAAACATCGACTGTGTTCTTTTCCATAGATGCTGCCTGGCCTGAGAAGTTTCTCCAGAATTTGGACTAATCAACCCCCCACCCGTTTTGCTAGGTATTTAGTTATATGGGGCAGTAATGTACAGCATACAAGACTGCATATACTGGTGCCTTTGATACAGGTAATCGCATTCAGCCGACTCAAGGAGTTGGGTAAATCTCCAGTTGAATTCCATGCACAGGGGAGAAAGTTAAAATATGGGTGTCTTAGGAATGCATTCCTGTGAATGACCGGAACACGCTGTTACATTATCACACTGGTCCGTGTTGAGGCTCCAGAGACAATAACATTATCATTATGGTCAACGATGGTCAAATTCATGTGCACTCTCATACTCAGCAGTAGTATGAAAGTATCTCGAAAATGCGTGTGAGTCCCAAAATCTGCGCACTTCCTCAAGTAAGGACGCACATTCGATAACCCAGACGAGGAATTATTTCAAACATAAAATGGCTACCATGACACTAAAAGCCCCACGCATCCCAAAGGTCGTGAGCATATCACCAAATCCACCGACACACACAGATCAACCCAAATCCTTATGAACTCGCAGATACACCCACAGAAACGTGGCGACTCCATATTCGCCGACAAACCCCCAAATATGCTATCCCCAAATACGAGCGCATCCCCATATTCAAGAACAAACCCCAAAATCTCTGTGCATCCATGTGCACCCCGAGACCCTGTACAACCCGTTTTCGCTGACACGCCTAATTTCTGCGCAATACCCAATGCAGCGCGCACCCTAAACCCGCTGACACGTCCACATGCCCATGAGATTTTTCCGAGCAAGATACATTCGAAACAGTTGAGAAATTGGCAGACTCGACGTTAACAATCCGCACTCAACACATTCGGGTGCAAATCCTGATTCGCCAACACACCCAAATCTGTGTGTATCCCCAAATACGTGTGCACGGCCATGTTTGAGACTAAATTTCGAGTGATGTCTGAGTTTCTTCCTTAAATCTCACCGGCGGTTCTTTTCTCTCATTCCCTTCAAACTTGCAGCAATTTCTAAAAGCACAGCGCAGTACTTTTAAATGTGAATTTAAAGTATTTTACAGTATTGATAAAAAATTAGACCATTACTCTGTTAAGTAGCCCAGCGCTCCCGATTATCGGAATATACTTTAGCAGAGACTTTGCATTGATAAATCAAAACTACCCGCCATGAATCCACAAAACCTGTGCACGTCACCAAATCAGTGCGCACTCGAAACACGCCGACACACCACATATATGATAGATTATTCCAAGGCAGAATTCATGTCCAACATTTCAGAAAATGTCTGTTTCGACATTTAAAATTCGCACGCACCCCAAAATACGATCGCAACTGTCGATCGGTCAACAAATAACTCCCGGAATATACGAACATCACAACATCTAATTACGCCCCCGTAATTGACTACAAAACCCAAAATTAGCACGTATTCCCAAATCCTTGTGCATATTTGCCGCCAACCCCTAAATCTACGAACACCCGAAATCAGTGCTCACCCCCATATTTGAAGATTGAACTTTACATCCGTGCGCATTCCCAAATCCAAGTTCACACCATAGCAGTGTGCACCCCATATTCTCCGACACTGCCTAATATCTGCGCGGCCCAATTCAGTGCGCACCCCAAAACCCCAAACATCCTGACTTGCAGTATAGAATCCTTTCAAGAATTCAGAAAATGGATGCCTTAACATGGAAACCCGCACACAGCCCAAATTCCACGTGCAACTTCTGATCCGCCAACACGCCCAAATCTTTATCTCACCCCATATCCGTGTTTACATATACACAATCCCGAATCCATATACACCTCAAATTCGTGCACCACCACTAGGTGCGCACCCTAAAATTCATGCGAATATCATACCCGCGGAGAAACCCACTTGTACATTAGATTATCATTTAAAATACTTCATGTCAAATTTCAAATTACATTCATTATTCACGTGATCTAAATTAAACAACTTTGAGATTCGGCACACCTCCAAACCGCAGACACCCCAAATACGTGAGAAATCCATGTGCATCTCCAAATGCAAATACATCCCCACAACTTTAAAACCGTGGATACACAAACGCTAATTAAATTATCTCAAAATAATAATTTCAGACATTCACAAGATGAAAAAATCTGTGTACAACGAGCCCCACAAATGAATGTGGGGGTTTCAGCGTGTTTGAGCTGTGCATGGATTTGTTGATGCGCACCAATTTGACGAAGAACATGCATTTGGTGATGTTCGCTGATTTGGGATGCCTTTCAATCATGGGACACACATAGATTTGGTGAGTTGACGGATCAAAATTTGCGTGCGGATTATTAACGTCGAGGCTGCCATTTTCTCAATTGCTTTTATTGATTGTTACTCCGGGAAAATCTGATGTACAAGTGGGTTTCGGGTTCGCACTGAATTGGCGATTGCGCAATTTTATTTTTTGTCGTCAAATATGGGTTGTACACGGTCTTGTGGTTCATATGGATCTGGGGTTGTGCATGGATTTAGGAGCGTTCTCTAATAAAGAGTTGCAAACTGATTTAGGGGAGTGCTCCGATATAAGGGTGCGCACCTTTTTAGGGATAGCAAATTTACGGTAGTTAGCGAATATGTGAGTCTCCACATTTTTGTGAGCGCATATCGATTTGGTGACTTACGTAGGGACTCTGGGATACGTGGTGGTTTTTTCCTGTTAAGACAGCCGTTTTGTGTTTGCAATTATTATCCATCTGGGTCATCTAATATGATTATCCGTCTGGGTGCTCTCGTATTTGAGGATGTGCGCAGATTTGGGGGTGAGGACGGATTTTAGTGATCAGTGTCCAGTTCGGGGTGTAGTCTTGAATATGGGGCTACACACGAATTTGGGTTGACATGCAGATTTGGGTGTGTCGCTGATCTGCAATAGGATTTTGGCGCACATATGGCTTTCTAACCTCGAGACGGTCATTTTCTGAATTGATTGAAATGTTGCCTGTCTGGGATAATCCATTATGCATCTCGGGTGTCAGCGGGATTGGGGTGCGCACCGATTTTGTGTTTGCGCAGATTTAGGGCTGCTTCGGCAAATATGGGTGGCAAATGATTTGCGATGCGAAAAGATTTACTGAAAACAGCGGATTTGGGGGTACATACAGATTTGATCTCTTTCGGAGAGTTTCGGTGAGGACGTGTGCACAGTGATGGGTGGATTCGGAACCACATGCGTATTTGATGGTGCTTTCTGATTGGGAGGTTGCACAAGCTTGGGAATGTATCAACCAATATGGGTGCACAGGACGTCAGTATGGATTTGGGGTGCACACGGGTGCCTGACGATTGGGGATGAGATCAGGTTTAAGTCTGTGTCGGCGCATATAGGTGCACATGAATTTGTTGGTGTCGGTCGATTTAGGGTTGTGGTAAATCTCAAAGTCATTTCATTTATAGTGTCTTCAATAATAGCTGCACTATGTTCTCGCGATTTCTTTAAGGTGAATGCTGTCACTCTAAAGTGACTCTTCCTTTGGGAAAATCAAATGTGTATACGTGGGTGTCAGCAGGTTTGGTGGTGTACACGATCTTAGATGCTCCCGGATTTGGGGGTGTCTTTGGATTTAGGGTCCTGACAAATCTCGCGGTTGTTTCATTGATAGTTTCTTTATTAATAAATACACTTTCAGTTTTCTACTCTGCTCTTGCTGTGACTTTTAAGTTGGAGGTTGTTACTTTGTGAACTATTTGAAATTATTTCTCCTCTCTGATGACCTAATCTGAAAGTGGAAGGTGTTGACGGGTTCGGAGTGCGCACCCATTTGGGTGTGCATACGGATTTGGGAGTGCACGTGGATTTTTAGATGTCGCAGGAATTGGGTATAATGCCAAAATTCAAATTGTTTCTTTTACAGATACTCGGATACGCATTGGACTTTAACGTTGAGTTTTGTTCTTGCTGCTTTTAATGTGAATTAAGCTCTCTTGTGAAATGTTTGTAATGATTCTTGATCTAGGATAAATAATTGTACATGTAGGGGCGGACTCGGATTTGGGGGTTCTCAGAGATTTTAACAAGTGCGCGGCGTGTTTGGGTACACACGGATTTGGGTGGAGGTGGATTGGGGGGCGTGACGAATCACAAGGTTGTTTCACTTATAGAAACTTTAATAATAGAACTTGGAACTTTGTTCTAGATTTTTGAACGTGCAGCTGTTTTGTGAACTGTTTGACCTGACTCGTGATTTCGGATAATCCAGCGTGCATGTCGGTTTGTCGTCAGGATTGTGGTGCATATGGATTTAGGGTGAGCTCTTATTAGGTCATGCGCACAGATTTATGGTTGAATACGGATTTGGGAATGTGCGCAGATTTAGGAGTCTGTTGTCTAATATGGAGGTGCACAGGTTACATCCAGATTTGTGTGTGTCATACGATCTGGAGTTGCAGATGCATTTCAGGATGCGTGCTGATTTTAATGTCGAAACAGTCATTTTCTGATCGATTTGAAATTATTCCTGCTCTGAGATAATCTATTATGCATGTTGGGGAGTCAGCGCGTATGGAATGAGCACTGTTTTTTGGGATTACACAGATTTAGGGAGGTGTCAGCAAATATGCCCTCACACACCAGTCTGGGGATGCGAACAGATTTAGTGATGTGTCCGACAAATAGAGGTGCACACTTATTTGTAACGCTTATTGATCTAGGAGAATGCAGGCCAGTATGTGGATGTTTACAGATTTCAGCAAATATGTCCTCACACACTAATCTGAGGATGCGAACAGATTTAGTGATTCGGAATTATTAGATATCTGAAGGTTGTTTCATTCATAGATAATATCAGAATCAATGCACCTTGAACTTTCAGTAATATTCTTGTAGTTTTATGCTGGAGGCAGGCATTTTGTGAACTTTTCGAAATGATTCTTGCCCTGTGATACTGTACGGTGCATGTACGGGTGTCAGCGGGTTTGTGATGCCCAATAGTCAAATATGTACTGCACACAGTTTTGGCACTGCGCCTGGATTTGGGCATGCGTCAGATTTCGGGATGTGCTCTGGAACATGGGGTGTACACGGATTAGTAGATGAGCACAGATTCAGGTGTCTCGGCGGATTTAGGATAGCACATCATTTTTGTGTGCGTGCGCATTTGCGGTGTATTTGGGTTTGTGACGAATATCACGGTTCTGTCACTGGTACACTGGTGGATCTACAGATTTGGAGGTATGACGAATTTCGAGGCTGTTGCCTTGTGGCAGCAATATTGTGCGCTCTCTGAAATGATCCTTGCTCAGGGATAATCCAATCTGCATTGGAATGTGTCAGAGAGTTTTGGGAGAACGAATTTGTAGTTGCATGTGGATTTGGGGGAGCACACGAATTGAACTGTCTGTGGATTTTTGTTTGCAACTCTTGTGGGGGTTGCTTACGGATGTGTTGCTGCGCACAGACTTGGGGGGGGGGGAGCTTGAACTTCGTGCACATTGATTGGGGGATGCACAAAGAGTTAGGAATTTGTCCGCCAACGTTGGTAGCACCATAATTTGGAGAAGCACAAAGATTTAAGGATAGGTATGCCAAACAAATTTGCACATATTTCCTGTTTTTCTTTAATATTTTGGTGCACGTGGATCGGGGATGCGCACAGATTTGTGCGCCTCAGCTGGTTTAGGGGTGCACACGGATTTCGTGGTGTCCGTGTATCCTATGAGCTTACATAGGAATTATGGAACGGTTTTCCTAGATCCCTCTGCTCTCCCGCATTCCTCAATTCCCTACCGTCTATTGTATAAGTCGACCCAGGTAGGTCCGGCCAAAGTGCAATGGCTCTTGATCCCATCTGGATGGAATGTCACATTAGATTCCAACTTCAAATTGTTCGGCCCGTTTTTCCAGCTGTTTCACTGACGCTGAAAGTTTTCATAAACTACTTTGCTGTCCACTCACGCTCTGAACCTAGGTGTCATCTGCAAATCCATTTTATCATATTACAATTGACTTATATATCCTTTTCCTTAGAATGATTTTCAATAAGTTTTGGGGTGCACACAGATTGGGATGACGCTGGATTTGAGGTGCGTACTAATTTGATTTGCGGGCAGTGTGCAGATTCTGCGGGCGTATGCATATTTTGTCATTTCGTGAAATGGTTTTGGGATAATCTAGTTTTCAAGTCGATGTGTCCACCGCTTTCAAACTGTACATAGTCATAAGGGTACACATGGATTACGAGGTGAGCACGGATTTGGCGTATCTGCGGATTTGAAGCTGTGGGAATCCCAAAGTTCTTCCATTTATAGGCACACATACACACACACACACGCACACGTACGTGGATTGGGGTGCGCTCTTATTTGACGATGCGCGTATATTTTGGGGTACACACGAATTTGGGAATGCGTACAGATTTAGTTGTACGTTGTCGAATATGGGGATGCACATGGATTTCGAGTTGCTCACAGATTCGGTTGTGACAGAGGTTTTGAAGTTGATCACGAATTTTTGGCTGTGTGCCGATTTTAAAGTCCAACAGTTCTGAACTGTTTGAAATGATTACTGCTCTGGGAATATCTGGTGTGAATGTGAGAGGTGTTAGCGGGTTTGGGGTGCACACTGAATTAGACATTGCGCATATTTAAGGTTGCCTTCTCGAATATGTGGATGCAAATCTATCTTTCGATTGAGCAGATTTAGGGGTGTGTTCTGGAGTATGGGACGCACACGGAAATGGTGTTGTGCGTAGATTTAGGCTGCCTTTTCGGATATAGGGGAGCACACGGATTTGGGATTAACTGTTTAAAATGTTTCTTAATCTGAGATAATCTAATGTGCATATGCGGTTGTCAGCGGGTTGAGTGCACATGGAATTTGGGGCTGCGCTCTTAGTTAGTGACGTAAGCAGATTTGGAGGTGCCAACGGATTTGGTGATGTGTCTGGATTCAGCGGTGCATCGTCTAATACAGGGGTGCACACTTATTTGGGGATGCATATATATTTAGGGGTGTATATTTATAATGTGTATAAGGGCTGTTTACCGATCTCGGGCTTCTCACAGTTTTGTAATTTTTTATCGATTTGGATTTGCGACGCATCTCAAGGTTGTTTCATTTATAAATACTTTTAAAATAAATGAACTTTGAACTTTCAACAGTAATCTTGTTATTTTATGCTGCAACCTGCTATTTTGTGAACCGTTTGAAATAATACGCTCCACGTATGGTACGCCTGGATTTGGGGATGCACACACATTCTGGGCTGCGTGTGGAATTTTAATGTTAAAGCCCATATCCTTACCCAGTTATGTTCCGGCTGGACTTAAGCTGCTGGAGAGAGTGCGGAAGGTACAGATGCTGTTTTCTCCCGGTAGGGATCAGTTTATAGTGCCAAGTGCTCCTGTCACGTTTTGTCACCCTACAACCGGATGCTTCAATCTCTTTGAATTATGGAGGACAGCATGTGTATAAATGTCTCCCTCCAGCTTACTTCATCATGATCATCATGACTCCAGTATTTCTACTATTTTCTTTAATGTTTCCTAATTGTACATGTTATTTTTTTTTATTATGTTTTCTCGCCTCGTAGCAGTGAACCATCTGATTGGCCTATCAGAGTTCTCGTTGGGAGCTAGTTGACTTGATCAACATTTCTGATCTGCCTAATGTTTACGATCGCACTTAATGGAAAAAAGAAGGCGGTCATTTTCTGAACAGTTTGAAATGATAACCTCATGTGAATGCGGATGTGTCAGCGGGTTTGGGGTGCGTACTCAATTAGGAATTGCGCAGATTTAGGGCAGCATCGGCGAATATGGAGGTGCACGCTGCTCTGGGGTGCCCATGGATTTGGAGATGCGCACGGATACAGGGGTGCTTTATTGGGGTGCGCACTGACTCGGGAAGTGCGCAGATTCAGGGATGTGGTGGCAAATACGAGTCTGCAAACAGTATTATGGAGTGTACCTGGATTTGTGGAGTCGCGCAGATTTAAAAGTGAGTACCTGAATATGGAGTTTGGCACAGATCTGTCGGTGTGCGCAGATTTACAGGTGCTTTGTCCAATATGAGCGTGCACACAGATTTGGGGCTGCGCATTGGAGTTGTGTCTGTTACCCTATCTACAGTTGAAATCGCATTTCGGTTTGCGTGGGAATTTTAACTGTCGAAACAGATATTTTCTGAACTGTTTGAAATTATTCCTGCTCTGGAATAATCCATTTTGTATGTAGGGTGTCAGAGTCTTTGCGGACGCACTGATTAGGTGATGTGCACAGACTTGGGGAAGCATTTTGGCTGTGCTGGCGGATCAGGATTTGCAGACGAATAATTTTTGGTTTCCATGTGGATTTTTAACATAGGCTGCCATTTTGTGAACTGATTGAAATGATGTTTGCTTTGGGATGATCTAATGTGCATGTAAGGATGCCAGTGGGTTTGTGGTTCACACTGTTTTGGGGACTGTGCAGACTTAGGGGTGTCTTTGTGAATATGGGGTTCACACGGTTTTGGGAATGCACATGAATCTGGGGATGTGGCAGATTTAGGGATCTGTACTCGAATTTAGGGTCCACATGTATGTTACGATGTGCGCAAATTTAGACGTGCCTTGTCGAATATGGTGGTGCACACGTATTTATTGTTAAACTGTGAGTTGCGACTCTCAGCCGATCTACAGTTCAAATCGTATTTTGGGGTAATTGGGAATTTTAATGTCAAAACAGCCATTTTCTGAACGGTTTGAAATGATTCTTGCTCTGGAAAAATGTGATGTGGTGTGTCAGCGTGTTTGGAGAGCTCACTGATTTGCTGATATGCGCATATTCCGGGGTGTGTTTTCAAAGGTGGGCGTGCACATGTATTTGGAAAACATATAGAATTGGCTGCGTTTGGCCGATCAAGGTTTGCACAAGGTTTGTACTTCTGCCTGCGTGCAGATTAGTAATGACGAGGATGCCATTTTCTCAACTGCTTGAAGTGATTCTTTCTCTGGGAAAGTCTGATGGTTCAGCAGCTTTGGGGTGCGCACTGAATGCGGATTGCGCATATTTAGTTCATGTCGGCGAAAATTAGAGAGCACACGTTCTTTTGGATGCCATGAATCCGGGGGTGCGCACGGATTTATGTGAGTTCTCGAAAATGTGTTTGCATACGCATTTGCACACGTGCGCTGATTTAGGGGTGTGTGCTCCAATATGGGGCTGCGGATCTATTTGTGGATTGAGCAGATTTAGGGGTGTGTCGACGAATATGGGAGTTGCAAAGTTTTTCTGGGTGTATATGATGGTTCAGACGGACCTGGCTGTGTCGGACCTTCGGATGCGTGCGGATAATTTAAAGTTCAGGTAGCCATGCTATGTTTGGAGTGAATCTTCGTCTGGATAATTTAATGTGCATATGGGAATATGCGCAGATATGGGGGGTGCACGTGGATTTTAGTGATATGCGCGTTTTTATGGGGGCATTTTAAATATGGAGGTGCACACGAATTTGGGTAGCAACCCGATCTGGGTGTGTAAGCCGTTCTGCAAACGGATTTCAGGGAGCGTGAGAGCTTTAATTGTCGGGACAGCCATTTTCTGCTCTGAACCAGATCTCTGTAATAGCTGGCTCACTACGTTACATATTAATCCAGGTTCGAAGTACTTCTGTCTTAAGTGTTACACACCTTTCTGACGTAAACTGAACTCCGCCTCGGAGCCACCGGGATTATTAACTGGTTCCAGTCTGGCCTTCATTTTGGCGTTCAGTGACCTCGTCTCTGCCTTTTATTCAATGCTACTTGCTCGCCTGTGGTTCTAGTTCCTACTCCCCAACAGCAGGCCTGCGCATACCACATGTTAATGTCAGGACAGCTGCATCAAACTCCCCAGTTAGAATATTAAATCCCTTTCGGTCCAGTTGTAAAACCCGTGCTCCTTACACCAGTCACACCAAACCTGGAAGAGAGTCCAATAACGTTTGTATACGATGACCACCTGCACAAATCGTCAGCCACTCATTTACCTGCACTTCCTTAGCATCTCTTCCCTCGTCAGATCACTAATCCGGAGTTGCTAGTTCTTAGGCCATGAGCCTTCGGAACCACTAAATTAACTTATTTGGAAATGTTGGGGGATCTATAGGCTTGCATAGCACGACTCTCCTGTTCCTCCACACTGTGATCAATTCTACCATATGTACTCTGTAATTCAGTTTAAAATGTTGTTGTGTATGAACTTTTTATTGTGATGAAATTCTACGCTATCCGCAACAGCGCTTAGGTGTCATTGATTAATTTTGAGAATTGCATTTCTTTTCCTCTCTCTCCAACTCTGCTGCTTGAGCTGATGACTTTCGCCAGCATTTTGTGTAGAATTAGATCATATCAGTTCTCATTTCGCTTCGCTGTGTCTTTTGTTCTTGGGTTCACAGCATCGCCTCGTCCACCTAACACCGCTCCTCCACCTTGCCTTTGAAAGCTAACATTCTGTTACTGGAAATTAGTTCAAATCGGAAAACAGAAGGAAAAGCTACAGGTAGGGACAGAGGAGAAAATCACCGTGAAGTAAAGGACGGGTAATAATGGGAGCAGGAGTGGTTACTATCGACGAAAGTATACTCCATATCAAGCTGTTTTGTCAGAATCGGGAAGAAGGGTTGACAGGTTCGCCTCAAGGCACAACTTAAGCGGGACGAGGGTGAGATGCAAAGGGGATTTTTCTGGGATGCTGAGTCTAGTGGTGCCGTTGCGATCGACTGTACATATTTGTTGTGTAACTGTAAGGCAACACACACAAAATGCCGGAGCAATTCAGCAGATGGATGGCAACTTTGGAAAAGAGTAAACATTCAACTATTCGGGACGACAACCTTCATGATTTTGTGTGTGTTGTTCTGTATTTCGAGCATCGACAGATTTTCTCCTGCTTTGTTTGAAACACTGTTCATCACATTGTTTCCGTTTATTACAAGTGGGAGTGCAGAATAGGAGCGTGAAGGCAGCTAAATTGTAGTAATGCATAGCATTTAGTTTTATCTTTTAATGAGTTTCAAAATCCGACTAAGTGGATATGTCACCACATTCTTGAGATCCTCTCGGAATTTGCTCTGAGTCAGGGCGTAAATACACGTGTTGGTGCAGGAACTGAGAATCTGCAGCATTCCCGATGTCTCTTCTATAATGTAAACGGGATTCATGACTGAATAATAAACAAAACTCTTTGAGATCCGTCGATAGATGTAAAATACCAAACGTGTTCCCCACAACAATATAAAACTACCCGTTATGCTGAAGAGCAAAACGATGGATTTCCGTCGGTTCTCTATCTCCGGGTCCTTGTCATTCTCTCCACTCTTTTGTCCCCGGATCCTACTGCGGGCTCGACTGGCCGCTAGAATCCGCCTTGCTGTCAGAATATTGAAAAACAAAATCAGAAAGAATGGGACACAAGGGGTAAAAGTGCGGTGAAACATCTCAAATATCACCCATGAGGGAGAGTTTCTGTAGCTCGGTGTAAGAACACAATACCAGGGGATACCATCAATTATTATCACAGGCTCGTATATAAAGCCCCAGGGAACACATTCCAAACAGGCCAGCACATTCACTGTCCCGATAACCACAGCCGCCGTTCTCTCGGTGCAATATTTTGTTTTCAGCTTCTCACAGCAAATAGCCACAAATCGATCGATGGTGAAAGAGACAGTCAACCAGACAGAGGCAGTAGAAATTGAGAAAATACTGAGTAAAACCCACTGCCGCAGTTTTCGGGGATCATTTAATATTCCCGTTTTATTGTTGCATTCAGCGGTAGAAGGGTGAAGAGTGGGTCAAGAGCTGGCTGAGTTTACACATTAAAATAAAGTCAAATGATTTAAATTCGGATTCCTTTCTGATGACCAGAAATATAAAGAGGCAGCAGACAGATAAAACTATGTGCCCTCAGAGTCAGTCCTGTTTGGGCCATTTTTATCGGCTTCATCCGCGTCTGATATGAATGAAATGAATCTATTCGGACGCCGATGGCGGGATTCTTGCATTAAACAATCATCAGCTTCCCTGTGACTCCCTGTCAGCGAGAGAATAGCCGAAGGACACAACAGAAACTGGAATTCCCGGAATCAGTCATCCAGACAAAAATAAAATATTTGGGAAAGCAGTTAACGTGTATTTTCTGAGCTGTTTTCAGAGAGCCCCCATGACACGACTTTCTCTTACTCTTTTTATACAAGGTGCCTGAGGCTTTGTGTTTCCAGCATTTCCCGTGTTTGTTTCCTATTCCAGCATTTGCCACCTCGCCGACTTTACAGCAGAACTTTGACTGAGGCAGCAGTCACAGCCTCGTCTGATACAGCCTCTCAGATATACTTGACGCCCCCGACTGACTCCATCACAGGGAAGCCGGGAGAATAATTCAACATCCAGTAGCAGGCACGGTGACACAGTCAGATGTCTGTAGCGTTGTCAAAGTGGATATATTTTAATACAATTTACAGGATTTATAGTTATATGGATAATATAATACATTTCACAGTGTTGGTAGTTATGAATCAACACGTCGGTTTTGTTAATTGATCAGTAATGACGTCATTGTGTTGTCCAGCAACTGCTTCACTTTCTGTCACACAGCTCAGTTTTACTGAAAATCCTCAATCTTCCTGCTGCAACAGGGAGCTCCTCAAATTTGCTGAATCGTTACCACTCATCGATTGTTTGATCATGACACGTACCTCACACAACCGCTCACATACCAATGCAGACAATCAATTAGCATAATCTCTGCGGCAGTATAAACACAGTATTAGCAAATGCAGTGTAGCTGCGTCGAGACCAATAGCACAGAGACCCGGGTATCACATTATTGAGCACAAACCGCTGGAAGATATCTGCCTGTCCCACTGAGGTCTTCCGATGTTGGCGGATTCGCTGAATTCTTACAGCAGTTTATTTTTAGTTCCAGATATCAGAATCCACAGTCGCTGGCTTCGATTCCATTCCTAGAATGCCGAATACTAGGACTGGATATGAGGCTGTGGAAACCAGCGACAGAAACAATCACTATATTGGCATTAACTTCAATTCCCCCCTCCCCAACGGCAGCCGATACCGCAGCTTACCGAGAATTCCAAAGGCTGAAATAAAAGGATAGTAAACTTCTCCTATCCGCAAAAGGACTGGATAACCCATTTCCGTGATAAACTGCCAATTGTGTTGCTCCTGAATTCACAGCTCTTTCAGAAACTTTGAGCTAATGTATTCAAAACGGCCTTGATTTATAGAAATGATCAGTCTCCAGAGACACGGTTATGCCGCTGACTGACTACAGTCACTTGAACAATCATGGTAATTCAGCACCATTCATTGTCTCTGATGTAAATATTGGGTCGACAGAGGAAAAGCACTTCTAACTTAAACATAGGACTCTAAATTGGGAGATGAATCGACGTAGGATGGATGAAAGCGAATGAAAGAAAGACAAGCATCATATTCTATATTATAACTGTTTGAAAAAGACAGAGGGTCAGACCGACAGATTGACAGTGGCACACGCTGCAACGGCCGCTTCACACAACCGTCTGTCATATACCTTTCCCTCACTGACCGACTTACCTTCTCCTACCAACAGGGAAAAACTTCAATCAACTCCGATTTTCCCTCCTGTGGAGGCACCAGAGCAGTGGCTCCTCTCCCGACACGCAAGGTGTGTTACAAAGCACAGACACAACGACAGCTCATTAGCTCCACAGTTTCAGACAGCAGAGAAATTCAGATTCAGTCCCACACTGAACTCAAGACCCAGACACAGATTACCAATACAACGGCTACACTGAAACACAGATGGTCAAGATTTCCATTGACCTCGGGACCACTGTCCTACAGTAAAGACACAGACCCAGTCTCCAGTTCCACACCTACGGGGTTAGCAGTGTCAGTGTGAGCTCAGGATTGGGCGAACAGCTGGAAAATTGGGAAATTATGAATGTGGTATTGCAAGAACTTAAGAAAGTTTCAGATCAGCGCGCGGGGTTCTGGATAATATGCGTGTGTCACAATTAGTCAGCAGGTTAATGTCAGACAGATGAAAGAAATGGACCACGTTCAAACATTTGGGTAACTCAGGGTTTGTGGCTGAAACCGCAGCTGTTCACAGTCTACAGTGGAGATCTGAATGTGAGGATGAACTATGTTGTATCCATGTCGGCTGTTGTACAGAGCTGAATGGTAGGGTTAGTAGTGGGAAGGGCGCAGTGAGGGTTTGGGGATGCAGACAGAAGTGAAGGAGCGAAGATGTGGCAGACGGACAGTATATAGGGTTATGTGAGGCCATTCATTCCCGGGGGGGGGGGGAATGAGAAAATCAATATTTACATGGGGCCAGATTGAACGGTTCGGAGGGACCTGTCGTTCCTTGTCAACAAATCACTAAGAGTTAACATTCAGGTACCGCAAATAATTATGTAGCCAAACAGTTTTTATTTTTGTGTTGTGATACAGGAGGATTGATAAGAGTTATAGAGATGTCTTACTAGGAGGTGTCCTGCAGATGTGGTGAGAATGCACTCTGAATGTTAGATCCAGGTCTTGTCACACTTCCTTATGAAAGTTGTCACTATTGAAGAGAGGGTGCCGAAACCATTCCTCACACTGACAATATAGTTCTGGGGACGTCACACTTGCTGTTTGATGGCAGAGTGAGTCTGCATTTGCTGGAATTGTGAGCAGAATTGCTGGATTCTTTCAGATCATTCAGTCCAGTTGCAGTGAGGATGTTTCCCCTGAATGATCGATCATTGTATCACCATGTGTCACAGTCCGAGAATGAAGGAGCGGATATTTAGTAAGTGTGATTCCCTCTTCCGTTAACACATACAAGCGTGCAGGACAGGAGGAGGACATTTTGTCTGTGATGTTGGGCTGACGTAAGTCAGCCAGTGTGCCTCATTAAACTAATCCCTCTGCCTGAATGCGGGTTAAATATTATTTCTAGGTCTGGGTACAGTTCCTCAGGAAAGTTATCCCTGCAACAGAGAGAGGGAAAGGGCTATTCTTCACAATGACCTGACTGCTGCAAGCGATGGCAGGCTGTCTGTGTGAGGGGACAGTGCATGAGCTAGGCCTGTATTCTCTGGAACTGTGAGGAGAATTGATGGATTCTGTCAGGTAATTCGACCGACTGCTGGGAGGATGTTTCCCTTGAATGAAAATTCTTTTACCATGGGTCATCAACTCAGAATAAAGGAAATGATATTCACGATGGGGTGGAAAATAAATTTCCCTCATCAGGGAATATTTCTCCAGTTAGACAATTCGGTAGAGGAAGAGACAATTTAGTCTGTGATGTTGGGCAGATATGGTTAAGCCGGTGATGCCTAAATAAACTAATCACCCTGCCTGCATGTTCTCCATATCCGATCCTTCTCTGTGAATTTGATTGCCTATCTCAGAATCTTATGATTACCACCGCCTTCACCACCACGTTAGGAATGCATTCTAGACACCCGCAACTTTCTGCTTTGTTTTGTTTTAAACATCTCCCCACACATCTCCTTTGAACACTTTCCTCTCTCACCTCAACTGCATGCCCTCTGTTACCCGATGCTTAAATTCAATGAGAAAGTTTATAGTTGCTTACTGTATTTACGCCTCTCTATCTCCCCTTGGTGGCTGCCATTCTGGAAAGAATAACTCAAGTTCGTGCAAATCCTCCTTTTAGATCTAACTCCCTATAAACTTCTTCAGAACACTTTCCAAAGCCTCGGGCTGTTTCTTATAACGGAGTTACCGGAACCAGGCTTAAACGCCAGATGGCACCTAACCAGAGACTGATAAAGCGGCAACATCACTTCACTTTATGACAAGAATGATCCTCCCCGTCATTGACTTGGCTTCTGCCATCCGGAAAGAACTGTTTAAGTTTGTTCAATTTCAGCAACTTGAGACCTTGTAGATCTTCTCTTAAAGGTCCTCCTGATAACCTCCTCTATCCCCTTTCCAAATCCTCGCCATCCTCCCCATAATGGGCGACTGAAACTAAATGCAATATTCCACAGGCAACCTGACCAGAGCTCTATAGAAAACCAGAGTTCTCTGGACGAGGACGAACCGACGGGAGTGAGCTGGTTCTGCAATGTCCCGAGAAGCAGTAGGTGGGGGAGTGCTGGGGGGTGTTTGCTCTGCATGCGGACAGGTGGATACAATGATCAGCCGAAGTGAACGGCCACAACATTTCCTCCCTCACCACAAAGAGTTTGCTCGACAGGACGCTGAGCATGAAATTCACATTCCGGATAAACAGGAAAAGCCACAACTGGGCGAGCCAGAACGAAGGAGTCAGAGAGGAAAAAACCAGATTAATTAATTCCTTAAGGGTTTTAACTATCGTAAATATTAGTGAAAGTTACGATCATGGGACGGTAGTTTGACTAAATGGCGGGTAAATATGCTTTTATCCAAACTGATGATGACCTGAGGGAGTGGATCTGCCTGTTCCCATTGGAGTATCTGGAGAGGCGGGACCATGGGCTGTCCATCCTTTCAGAGAAGAGGGGAGTAAAGGAGAGAGTGCTGAATTTGAAGCCGAGTTTCCCGTAACTGACGCCAAAGCCTTTATCGACAAGTTGCTTTCGTTTCTGCGGAGTGAGGCGAAGAAGCTCTCTGATGTGAACGGTCTAATGATTCATTCAGCAGTTGATTTAAATTCTGAACTCGGTTTGTCTTTACATCTCTGGCTGATAAACGCAGAGGGGTTTCTTCGGAAAGCCAGTTTTGTAGGCTTGGAAAGTTCGGTGGCATCAAGCCCACACCCGATGGGGATGAAGAATATGAGGCTTGGCCTGAGCAGACTTCTCAGTTACTGGATGAATAATATGAGGAAACTGAGACTGGCAGAGAGCTTAAACGGTCCGTCCGCTAATATAGCGAGTTTTCGAAAGGCAGAAAATATATTGCCACATCAGCCAATTACCTGCAAGCTCTGGAAGATGTAATTGCCACTGCTGAAAGCGCTGCCGATGTTAGGGTGATGTTTAGGCACATATTTTAGTAAGAAAGAGCTAAATTGCTTACCTACATTTTCAGATTGGCGAAAATACTACATTGTTTGAACTACAAAGTGTGCATTCAGCTGTCTTAGAGAAATTGAGGATGAAGCAAATTGTGAAGAGCGGGTTGTCACATGACGTGATTGCTCTACGTATTCGAATGACCGGAAAGATACGGCCTCCTCCATCTTTATAATAAATTACTCAGAGATGTTAGAGAGCAGGATAACAAGATGGAGGAGCAGGAGGCCTCCATCATCAGAGCAAAGTCCCCGGTAGAATCTTCTGTTACTGAAGCGTCCATTACGTCACACAAGTGTGGGTTTTGCAGGTCGTCATGAAACATCTGACCACCGATGTAATTGGGATGATATCGGTTGGAGCTGCCAGCAAGCAGCAAGGGCCGATAGGATGCCCGACCCACTGGTGCGATGTACCAAGGCGAGGGCTGCTACTGAGCAGGGTCCTTAGAACAGCGCAGTGACCAGTGTTTTCTGTTGCAACTGACGGGAAGATAGACATTTTAAGCGGGAGTGCGAAAAATACTATTCCTGAAGTGTTACTGGGACCAAGCTCCGATGTATCTCGGCGGATTGATGGTGTTGATGCTGGAGCCATAACGGACACAGAATCTGAAGTTAATTTGCTTTATAGATCCATTTACAACCGGCGTCCGACGCACTTGCCCTTGGCGCCAGTGAGTGCCCTTGATATTCCCGGGGTGAGTACTGATGTGTACCCCTACGTTGGTTACTTTTCGTTGAAGCTGGAATTTACGAATGCAGATGTTGGAATAACTGAGACAACTGACACACCATCGTCAGTCTGCCCGGATTGCATTGAAACGGATGGAACTTTTATTATTCTGAGAAGGCTCCTAGGAGCATGCGAAGAGAGAAACAGAGAGAATATTTTGTCATGGTCTGGTCAGTGAAATTCGCAATCCGGTTCACGGTCAGGTCCATATTTTATTCCAGGTTTTCCGTGTTTCCCCAGTTTCTGTTCAGGCAGCTGATTCTCTTTTGGGCTGGCTTCATAAATAGCTTCAGGATTCAGCCTCTGGCTGCTGGATTGTTCCTGTCCAAAGTCCCCGTCTGTATCCCTTCCTTTAAACTTCCTGCCTGGAGCCTTGCCTTGCCATGCCTCTGCCTGGAGCCTTGCCTTGTACAGGACGTCGCCTCGTCTTGCCTCGCCTGGAGCTTTGCCTTGCTTCGTCATACCTCTACCTGGAGCCTTGATTCGCCTTGCCTGTGTCTGGAGCTTCGCCCTGTTTGGAACTGTCTGTCCGTGTGCACGCCTTCGATAGGTAGGTATGGCCGGTTTGCCGCTGTCTAGCTTTGGAACTGTCTCATCGTGTTCAGCGTTCTGTGTAATGAGTCCCAGCCCTACGTTCTGTACCCAAGGAGTGGTGCCGGCTCTGTGTTCTGTTTAATGAGTCCCGGCCCTACGTCCTGTACCCAAGGAGGGGTCCCGGCTCGGTGTTCCATGTTCCTGTCTCACACTAAGGTCTGTGTTCTGCGTTCCCCTCTCTTCCTCGAACAAGTTAAGGCTTCGAAGTCTCGTCCAGTACTAGTCACTAGTCAGGTCCTTATCCTATCCAAGCCTCGACTCTCTGTTCTCGTTTTGTCGATGTGCCTCGCCCAGCTCTGTAGTACCTTGCCCAGCTCTGTGCTGGGATTCCCTCGTTCTGTGCTGGGGTCCCCTTGTTCTGTTCAGAAGTCTCACGTTCAGTACTGTGCCTTTCCTCGTGCTGTAGCCCTGTCTTGTTCACGCCGGGTTCTGGAGTTCGATCCCAAGTCAATATCCATGTTCTTGGTCCTTGTCCAGTCTCTGGCTCGGATTCCAGGCCCGGAATCCTAGTCTCTTCCGGGGCCTCTGTTATGTCCAGCGTCCTTTCTTCCTCTATTCCCGTGCTTCCTTCTCAGGCCTAGTGCTCTTCCTGGTTGTTCAGTGTCAGTGTCGTGATTTTGGGTCCACTCCCCACGTCCCCCCATGACACTTTTTGAACATCTTGTCCATTCACCATGTGTTCAGAGCTGCATTTGAGAAGGTGCATGTTCCTGCTAAGTATGATGATGAGCGGAAAGGAGGAACAGCGAGGTACGTTCAGGGAGCAGCTAGAACGACAGGAAACTCTACATTTGCTGAAATGTTCGAGGAATGGAAATAGGGATTAACTGACAAAATATCGGAACCCGAAGACGCCTTTTCCACTGGCAGTTCTGAATTTGATTTTTTTCTAGAGTACTTGCCACGCTGTTAGAGCAATCAAAGGCACACCTTCCCGAGAGAGGTCTCGCCAATTGGTTCCAGCGAGGGATCGAGATATTTATCAGCAGCTGCTGAAATTGACGGAAATTTCACTTTGGAGGAGGGGCGTCTAAATCGCTGGGAGACACGAGTGATAGACACGGGGAGACACTGTCCTGTAGTCTGTAAGCGTCAAAAGGGGTGGTTGATGGGGGAATAACTAACCCTCCTGAATTCCCTGGAGTAGTGACCCAGAACCGTCACATGCTTCTCGTATAACTAAGTTTTCAACCCTGGAATAATTTTCTAAACCACCTTTCAACCGTCTCCAGTGACAACACAACCTGAATAAGACAAAGGGCTCCAAACTGCTCACAATACTCAAGGTGCATTTCATCAGTGCATTTAAAAACCAGAAAATTACAACGCTGCATCCATACTCCATCTCTCTGGAAATGATTGCGAAAATCGCATTGGCCTTCCTCACCACTTTCGCAACCTGCATATTCACCTTCAGGGCGAACAACTTCGAGTCCTTTTGCACCTTAGATTTTACAATTTCCTCTGCAATTAGAAAATAGCCTTCCATTTTATTTCTTCTGCTCAAGTGCAGGACCATATATTTCCTGACACCGGGTACTATCTGCCACTTCTATGCCCATTCTGCTCATCTTCCTCGGTCCGTTTGTAGCCTTCCCACTTCCTCCAGATTTCCTGCACCTCCACCTATCTTCATCTAGCCCTCAAACCTGTCCGGAAGATCATCAATTCCAACTTCCAAGTCATTAACATATAGAATAAAAACATTCATCCATCAGTTCTATTGAATCCTGCGTTTCTGTTTTATATTGTGCTACCTCAATTGCAACTTTCTTTGCATTTAATATAATATGTTTATATTGTCCAGATTTGAGCTTTATAACTTCCGAAATCATGTTTATATCATATGAAATTTCATCAAAAGGTGATAATGTACACTCACGTGCTCATCCATTGAACATTCTGACAACCAGTCATTTCACTTTAAAAGCTATTCTGTATTCAATAGCTGAGTATGCCAGGAGGAGCTCAGCAGACCAGGCAGCAACTATGGACAGACGTAAACAGTCGGCGTTTCGGGCCGAGATCCTTCACCATGAAATTGTTTCTGAAGAAATCACTTACCCAGAATTCGGTATACATTGATCTGTTGTAATGCGATGAACAGTGTCAAAAAAACAAATCCTTATCTTCCAACCGGTATTCTAATCCACATCAACAGCCCAGGTGTTTTTTGTTTTTTTTTTGCAGAAATAACATCACCTCTATTGAATGCTTATAGGCAAATTATGTCAGGAGTGGGATTCGAACCCACGACCCCGGATGGAGACTAGAACACTCCATTTTGTTGGAAATACTTTCATTCCTTGAGTCTGGCGCCCTAGACCACTCGGCCATCCGGACATCTTTTGAGTTGTGTTTCAGAACGGAATGAATGTCCGATTTGTAAGCAAAGTCATATACAGACAAACACGCATTTCGCCCTGCATATCGGAAATGAAGGCGAGAGTTTAGGCAGCTTCTGAGGAGAGTGAAGCTGTAAAACAATTACAAATCGAAGACTCGTGGGACGCGTCTCTGCAAGGACTGGGAAGGACTTTTGCTGAGATGGATGAGAACGCTTGGAAGACTTATCGCTTTCACATTTAGGGAAGCGGAGAAATAAACGTTTCTAGACAGGAGTGAATCAGAAAATATTGGGTGGGATTTGATCGTGACAACAGAAACTGAACACAGGAGGTTCAATTGTACCGTGCACCGCTGCTTTACAGATGGATGTTGGTAAGTAGACTATAAGGCCCAGTTATCTGATGATTATGGAAGGAAGCCAAATCGAGATAAGGTTCACAAGAACATAAGACATCGTGCAGAAAGACGGTTCGGTCTCCTGGGTTTGCTTCATCATTCCGTCATGGATGAGTTATTACAGTCAGTATGTTGTTCAGGCTTGTCGGCCAATGTTTAATCTGACGGAGAGTAAACAGAAGCAGGGTCTTTTGAATGTTAGAGCAGATGCCTTTCTGAGAGATAAGACGCTTTAGAGAACGTAATTCGCTCAGGTTCTCTGATCCAGTGGTAACGGCACTGAACATATTAAAGTAAGGCAGGGACAAGCGGGGCAGCCATTGTCTAAGTAAAAGGCTCCTCGCAGGATGTGGAAGGCGGGGAGACGTCCAGAGTCCCTGATGACGACACCTGCGGGAAGTGCACACAGCTGCATTGTGTAACATTCCGCCTTAAGGTGTTCGAGTTGAATCTGGATATACTCCGGTTCATTCAGAGTCATGGGCGTGATGGACCAGGACATATAGAGTGGTGGGACAGCCTGCGTAAATCAGAGGAATGTTTGATATAGACTGTAATTTCCCAGAGCTCGGATGGCAGCACTGTATTACAGGACTGTTTGCTGCCGGCTGTGATTTTCCAAAACTAGGATGTTGCCGCTTTCTCGCAGGACTGTTGATGCCGGCTGTAATTGCCCGGACTTCGGATGCTGTCGCTGTCTCGAAGGATTGATAGTATAAACTGTAATTCCAACGTCGTTGTTTGTTTGTTTGAACGTTTAGCGCTACTTTCTGTTATCAAAATCTTTGCACATCCTGCTAACGTTTTCACTCGCTCACACATTCCACCAAAACAACTACGCGTTACTGTCACTAAATCAGCAGCAGCCATTTTAGTACCTAACGCATGTCATCATATTCCTACCAAAACAGCATATTTTTCTTGTACTCTTTCCCTGTTTCATTAACTTAATCAACTCAGATAATGGAATAGGAGTCAAATTTGAAGCTTATGTTAATGTCAATAGTTTCTAGGTTAATTCAGTTTCAATTAGTTGTAATAGATTCTAAGCATTGGTCTAGAAAAATTAATAGGGGGATAAGGCTGATGAAGAAAGAAGTTTTTACGGCTGTTTTAACATAGGTTGAGGATCAGGTATGATCGAGGTGTGTTTTGGTAGGGAGTATAGATGAAATTAAGGGATGTAGGAGGATTAGGAAGATTAGTAAAAATGATGTGTTGAAGATTAATGAGTTCATAGCTTTAGCTTGGAGTTGCACCAAAAGTTTTTGGTTCCTAAGACCAATAGATGACTATTATCTTTCTAAAGCTTTAAGAAAACCATGGATTTGAACCATCGGTGGGGGAAGTTAGCAGTTTCCCTTGTCCCAGACCTTTCTTTGGTAATTAAAAAGAGTTTAACTTTTATTTTTAGAACCACAATCTAATGTTTTTATTAAACTATAATTACAGGATGTTCAACCCAGAATTAGTTCTGGTTTGGAGATAAGGAGGAGTGTTGGAATTAGATGGAGATATATTAATAGATGTTCTCGTGTACGGGAGGGATTTATAAAGGGTATATGAGGGAGGGAGAGGGCCTCGTTGTGTTATAATAAGTATATATAGGAAGTAGGAAGCGGTTAGTAGGACGCCAAACCCAGTAATGATAATAGTTCATTGGGATCATTTAAAAAGGGAGGAAATAATAAGACGTTCTCCTATTAGGTTTGGAGAGGGTGTAGAGCTAGGTTTGCCAGGTTAGTGAGGAATCATGAGGTTGCTATTAGTGGAAGGATAATTTGTAAACCTCGGGTGAGAAGAAGGGAGCGTCCAGGCTAAAGTGCTACACAGCTCTGTGAAAGAATGCGTGGGGCAGAGCAAGATTAGAAACGGGTTTCTCACCAGGATCACCACCCTCACATCCTCCTTAATGGTGAATGAATCTGGAGAGGATGCTTCCGAAGGTGGGAGTGTCTAACGTTGGAGGGTACAATCTCAGAAATGAGTGCGTCAATTTAGAACTGAGTTGAGGAGGATTGTTTTCAGCAAGAAAGCAGTGACTCGGTGGAATTATTTGCCGCAGGCAGCGGTAGAAGCCAAATCTTTAATTATATTTAAGACAGATGTTGATATATTCCTGATTGGTCAGGGTATGAAGGGATATGGTCGGGGGGTGTGAGCGCTGCCGAAGACTGGGACTGAAAGGAGAAATGGATCAGCCATGCTGAAATGGTGGAGCAGGCTTGATGGGCTAATACTGCTGTTATGTCTTATGGCATTTTAGTAACGTACTCTATATTCCGAAATATACCACTACCTCTAGCACTCCCGATCTGCCTTCAATTCAACACCTCTCACGCGACGTTCCAATGTCGCCCTTCCCAACATCCTTTGCTCCCATCAGGTTTATAAACTCACTTTCCACTCCATTTTGGCGTATACAGCACTGACAAATGTTTTAGCCTCCCTGGCTCTATGCGCAGCACTGTAATTCCACGCAGAGTTTACCGTGGATCTTCTGCAAAACCTGATGCCTCTGAAATTTCCAATAAAAAGTGTGCTTTGCTCAACCGCTGCTTATATGAATTTGTGTTTACCACAAGACGTTATCAGAATACGAACGATGGAGAGGTAACATCTGTTGAAATGCACAGACGCATATTAAAAAAAAAACTGATTGCAGCAAGGCTGAGGTGACAGAAGATGATGGGACTGGGTAATGGAATCAATGTTCTATAGTCTGACACCTCATCGAGAAATTTCTATTACCAAACCCTTCCCGTTAACCCTGCCTTCAAAACGACTGCTTTGCAAATATCTCTTGAGACACAACCACCTGTTTACTGAAATAAGCAACCAAAGTGAACTGCTAAATTATCTGACCTTCCCTGTTGTTGAAAGGCTCTGTCTTTAAACTTGTTCACCCGTCAATATCCGTTTTGAAACATCGGAAACCCGGCCTGTCCAGAAGCCATTCCTCTCCTTGTGATTGTCAAGTTTCAGTGATAATTTGGAGTTTAATCAACCAATGTAACAATTACGTCAGCTCATTGACCATTTGCCCAGTTTCCTACTTGAACTGTATGAAGTGTGCAATCTTGCGCCGATTTTGGATTTAAGAATGGCCAGTCACTTGATTGTTTGAATATATGAATACTTTGCCAAACATTACCCTGAAAACTGTTTTGCTTGAAAACTCAGCTGAATTGCAATTGAACATGGACGTTATCTACATAGACGGCCATTTAATGTAAACACATACTTCATTCTATTCTTCAGCTCTTCTCTGAATTTCCTCTGTGTCAGTGTATAGATACAAGTGTTAGTGCACATACTCAGAATTTGCAACAATTGCTGTAGTATATATACCGAGGAACTCAAATATCTGTCTTGATAAGAATAGTTTTGTGCTTGCCATTTCAGGGAATGAGCTACATAGGGCATCCAAAATAATATGAAATTAGCGGATATTGCAAACAACAAAATCATCACTTTTCTGCCTCGGTATACTTCTGATTATCACATTTCTTCCGAAGCCCTCTGCGGAATCTATTCGCCTTAATAATATGCCTTACTGTTAACCCATTGAACACTAGGATTAAGCCGATTGGTAGCAACGGTGTTAAAATGCTATCCAGTAATTCGATTCCTTTCCGTACTAGTGAAGTAACGTATTCATATGTGAATGCGCAACACCATGGTTGTACACCACCAAACCTGCTGACACCCACGTATACACATTTGTATTTCCCAAAAGAAGAGTCACTTTAGTGTGACAGCATTCACCTTAAAGATATCGCGAGAAAATAGTGCGGCTATTATTGAAGACTCTATAAATGAAATGACTTTGAGGTTCACCACAACCCCAAATCGACGGACACCAACAAATTAATGTGCACCCATATGCGCTGACACCTACCTAAACCTGCTCTCATCCCCAATCGTCAGGCATCCGTGTGCACCCCAAATTCATACTGACGTCCTGTGCACCTATATTGGTTGATACATTCCTAAGCTTGTGCAACCTCCCAATCAGAAAGCACCATCAAATACGTATGTGGTTCCAAATCCACCGATCACTGTGCACACGTCCTCGCCGAAACTCTCCTAAAGAGTCCAGATCTGTATGTACCCCCAAATCCGCTATTTTCACAAAATCTGTTCGCATCGCAAATCAGTTGCCACCCATATATGCCGAAGCAGCCCTAAATCTGCGCAAACCCAAAATCGGTGCGCTCCCCAAACCCGCTGACACCCGAGATGCGTAATGGATTATCCCAGACAAGCAAACATTTCAATCAATTCAGAAAATGACCATCTCCAGGTTAGAAAGCCAAAATCCTTTTGCAGATCGGCGAAACACCCAAATCTGCGTGTCAACCCAAATCCGTGTGCAGCCCATATTGAAAACTACACTCTTAATATCTGATCACTAAAATCCGTCCGCACCCCCAAATCTGCGCACATCCTCAAATACGAGAGCACCCCACAGGCATATTAGATGACCCAAACACAAAATAGCTGTCTTAACAGAAAAAAACCACTACGTATCCCAAAATCCCAACGTCCGTCACCAAATCGATTGCACTCACAAAAACGTGGAGACTCACATATTCGCTAACTACCCTAAATTTGCTATCTCCAAAAAGGTGCGCACCCCGATATCGGAGCACTCCCCTAAAACAGTTTGCAACCCTTTATTAGAGAACGCTCCTAAATCCATTCACAACCCCAGATCCTTATGAACCACAAGACCGTGTACAACCGATATTTGACGAGAAAAAATAAAATTGCGCAATCGCCAATTCAGTGCGAACCCGAAACCCGCGGACTCCGCCACTTGAACACCAGATTTTCCCGGAGCAACAATCAATAAAAGCAATTGAGAAAATGGCAGCCTCGACATTAATAATCCGCACGCAAATTTTGATCCGTCAACTCACCAAATCTATGTGTATCCCATGATCGAAAAGGCAACCCAGATCAGCGAATATTACCAAATCCATGTGCATCGTCAAATTGGTGCGCATCACCAAATCCATGCGCAGCCCAAACACGCTGAAACCCCCACATTCATTTGTGGGGCTCGTTCTACACAGATTTTGTCATCTTGTGAAAGTCTGAAATTATTATGTTGAGATAATCGAATTAGCGGGTGTGTGTCCACGGTTTTGAAGTTGTGGGGATCTATTTGCATTTGGAGTTGCACACGGATTTCTCACGTATTTGGGGTGTCTGCGGTTTGGAGCTGTGCCGAAGCTCAAAGTTGTTTCATGTAGATCACGTGAATAATAAATTTAATTAGAAATTTGACATGAAGTATTTTAAATGTCTCTCCTCTGCGATAATCTAATGTGCAAGTGTGTTTCTCCGCGGGTATGATATTCACATGAATTTTAGGGTAGGCTCCTAGTTGAGGTGGTGTACATATTTGAGCTGTACATGGATTTGGGATTGTGTACATGTAAACACGGATATGGGCTGAGATAAAGATTTGGGCGTGTTGGCGGATCAGAAGTTGCACATGAATTTTGGGCTGTGTGCGGGTTTTAATATCGAGGCATCTATTTTCTGAATTCTTGAAAGGATTTTAAACTGCATGTCAGGATGTTAGCGTTTTTGGGGTGCGCACTGAATTGAGTCGTGCAGATATTGGGCAGTGTCTGAGAATAAGGGGTGCACACTGCTATGGTGTGAGTTTGGATTTTGGGAATACACACGGATTTAAAGTTGAATCCTCAAATAAAGGGGTGAACATTGACTTTGGATGTTCGTAGATTTCAGGGTTGGCGGCAAATATGCACAAGTATTTGGGGATACACGCATATTTTGGGGTTTGTAGTCAATTACGGGGGCGTAATTAGATGTTCTGATGTTCGTATATTCCGGGGGTTATTTGTTGACCGATCAACAGTTGCGATCGAATTTTGGGGTGCGTGCGGATTTTAAATATCGAAACAGCCATTTTCTGAACTGTTGGACATGAATTCTGCTTTGGAATAATCTATTTTGTATGTGGTGTGTCACCGTATTTGGAGTGCGCACTGATTTGCTGATGTGCAAGGTTTTGCGAATTCATGGCTGCAGTTTTGATTTATCAATGCAAAGACTCTGCTAAATTACATTCGAATAATCTGGAGCGCTGGGCAACTTTACAGAGTATTGGACTAATTCTTTATCAAAATTGTAAAATACTTTAAATTCACATTTAACGGTACTGCGCTGTGCTTTTAGAATTTGCTACAAGTTTGAAGGGAATGCGAGAAAAGAACCGCCGGTGAGATTTAAGGAAGAAACTCAGACATCACTCGAAATTTAATCTGAAACATGGCCGTGCACACGTATTTGGAGATACACGTAAGATCTGGCTTCCCATAATGGAAATTATTCAGTTACACTATCACAAACACACATACTATCCGTGTGCAATGTCGTCCCTGAAGGATTTTCGTCTGGGTTGTTAACAATAAAAGCCATTAAAGCAAGTTCTTGCACTTGTGTACACATTAATTTAGGCAGATTGTTCATAATACTTTCTATCTGTACTCATACTCCATTCATATCTATATAACAGATTCGACAAACCACTCTTCTTCCTGAACTAATCGCCATCCGTCAGTAAATATCCATAAATATGAACATTGCATTCGCATGACCCTATTGCCCTCTCTTGATTTTAATTTAAGATGAGAATGAATGGTCCTTTCCTTTGTTGTACTACTGTCACCGGGCACTCATGAGTTTCACCCCGATAAGTTCAATTCTCAACGAGCGTGACAGCACTGTTAATTCTTTCAATCACGACGTTACAGCCCTGTAATAACAATTTCAAACTGACTAGTGGAATTTGACTGACAGTTGTATCTTTCTTACTGTCATCCAGATGAATTGGAGTATGCTTAGGTAAAGGATCATTGGATTAAAAGCCAGAACATAAGTAAAATATTTAACTGTCCAAATCATCGATAATGACCTTGGGATGTTAGATATCTCGTTTCGTCGGGGTAAATATTCGATTTGCAGATGTCACTGGCGTCAGTCGGTCATCTTTGGAGTTACAAAGCTGATACTGTTTTACTGGCGGCAGCGATCTCGAAAGAGAATGACTCGGAGAGGCCTGGGTCTTAATCGAAGGTGCTGTTGCAAGAACTGTTTTAAGATCTGATTCTGCCTTGTTCTGGTTTCTCTTCCCATGGGACACCTACCCTCACGAGTTCCATAAGTGGGTACGCATTGGTGTCACTGCCAGCGATGTGATCTCTGCAAGAAGCTGATAGGTGAAGCCTGGTGGCTGGGAATGGTAAAGGTCTGCAGAGGGAGGAATCTAATACGCGAAGGGAACGGACGTTAGGAAAAAGCGAAGGAGGAAGGGGCCAAGTAGGAAGTGATGAATATGAGAACAGAAAATAGGTGAGAGTATGGAACAGACAAAAAGGTGTTCTTTTTATTATTTAAGAAGATTTAAACTTTTTTCAGTGTGGTCATCCCTCGAAGTTCGATTGCATTGAAGTAGCAAATGAAGAACACAAGGAATGCTGGAGATGCTGGAAATGAAAGCGGCACAGATAAAATAGAAGATGGAACAGCAGATTAGGCAGCATCTATGGAAATAAATAAACAGTTAAAGTTTAGGATGAAGTCCCTTATTTAAGGGCGTGCCTGCCAGCCTATGACTGAAGTTGGGTAATATTCACAAGGAGTCCAGTATGCCGAATCTACTGATATGTTACAAACATAAATATCTTCCTTTGTAGAGGTACTGGGACAGTCACAAACACCCAGTGACGTCCATCATGTTCATTTTCACGAGTAGGCTTAGACCCAAGCAAGAAAATCTGATGAAGAGCAGACTCACATTTCTTAGGCCGCCATCACTCAACTGTTCTGTCCATATTTAGGCCAGGAATGGGGGTCTAGTTATATGAATACTTGAATACCATGCATACTCGACTCTAGCATTGATAAACAGTTCATCCTCAGATTCCGGTGTCTAAAGTGAGTTTGTAAATGATCGGAAGATTTTTTTAAAAATCCAGCAATATGAGAAACTGGGATGAGCTGTTGGCATTTGAAAAGGTATCGCATTTACTGCAAAGGAGATGCTGCAGTTTAAGCAATAGGTCTGATCGGATTAAATGTTTTGGGTATGCTCATTCGATCTCAGAGATTTTCAAAATCTGCCACGTCGGGAATGTAACTGAGATGGCGTCATCTGTTTGCTCCCATTTCTACAATCCAATGGTAGTAGTTGTGAACCATTGTCCCAGGAGAGATCATAAAGGATATAAACTGCATGGACGAAAACATTCAATCAAAAAGAATGCCTGTAACGCAAAAGGACCGGCTAATTGCGTGAAAAGAAAATGCTTGAAGCGTATTACCGTGTCGAGAAAATATTTTATGCCTTCATTGCCCTGATTGGCGTTCCAGGTAAGCGAATCCAAGAACACAACAACTCTGTAAGTGAGTCTGTTTTTTTTTTTTTTTTGCTTACTATATCGGCGACCTGCATCCAAAGCCCCGTGTGGTGATAATCCTTTGCTCATTTACACAGTTTTCCTCCCGTAGTTTGCCTATTACTTGCAGCAACGTGACTGAGAAAACTCTATGAAACGTACGGTAAAGCCGTAAATGTAAGCAGCCTTCACGGACACTGTCTAGGTTGGTGTGCCAGCGCTGAGCAAAGGGGTCACATCGGAAGGATAGACTAAGATGGTTTCAGTTGGTTTTGTTCGCTTACAGGGCACATAATAGCAGGACATGTCACAGCGGGAAAAAAAATGAATTGTACTCATTGCAACAGTAGTCCTGTAATGAAACCGTTTTCTCCTGAACAACGGACTAGCTTTGTCTGCCCTCTGAACGTCTTCTTGCTTCTCTTCGGTGTCCAGTTGTTTTGATTAAACGCTCTGTACGGGATAAAAATGGAAAACCGTTTGGTTTGTCCAAACTTTCTGCGACCATTTCACCCTTAACTTTACTTGTTGGTATCCAAAGTCACGGGTACTCTCAGTATCCACGCTTCCGGTGCAAAGGTTTTTGTTTGATTTTGTTGATTAAATATATCAGCCACTTTTCTTGTAAAGGTATTTATTGTAATCTATAACGCATCTTAACTCTGTTTCTCCAGTGAATTTATTGGCGATTACAGCCCTATCACAGAGGAAGTGTGGTTTGTCCACCTGCACCACTCGCTACTTGGTGGCCATGGCAACGGCAGATCTGATGGTCATTATCACGGAGGTAATTTTGTATCGGATCAGCAATCATTATTTCCCAGTGAGTGTCCTGAACATTACTCCCGTGGGGAGTGTTAGAGGTGTCTTGACTCGTGCAGTCGTGGACTATTCTGTATGGTTCACTGTCGCTTTCACATTTGATCGCTTTATCGCCATTTGTTGCCACAAGCTGAAAGCAAAATATTGCACCGGGAAAACAGCAGCCGTGGTTCTGGCAGCAGCTGGCGTGTCGTTCTGTTTGAAAAATATTCCCTTCTACTTCACGCTTGAACCGGGAGAAATTATTAACAACGTACCGTGGTTCACTGTTATAAAACTAAGTTACTACACTGATCCGGGATGGATTGGATTTGACTGGTTTGATACGGTATTAACTCCTTTACTGCCTTTCGCTGCAATTCTGCTGCTCAATGCTCTGACTGTCAGACACATCTTAGTGGCCAGTCGGGTCCGGAAGTGGCTGAGGGGTCAGAGCAAAGGGGAGAGTCGCAGTGACCCAGAGATGGAGAGCAGGAGGAGATCAGTGGTTTTACTCTTCACTCTCTCCGGCAGCTTCATCTTTCTGTGGCTGACAGCTGTTTTACAATTCCTCTATTATCAAATAACAGGAACAGGGGGCGAGTGGAATGATTCTGAATATATATTTTATGAAGTCGCTTTTTTGCTGAGAACTTTAAGCTGCTGCACCAACACATTTATTTACGTGGCGACTCAGTCCAAGTTCAGGGAGCAAGTGAAAAATCCCGTTACCTCAGTTTTTGAGTTCATTAAGAAAACCAGCTGTTGAGCGAAGTCGGGAGACCACTGCAATGTTTTGCGTTCAGTCTCCCGTTACTGAAATCCCTGCTAAAATCGAAAAGACTACATTTTTGCATATTTAATCAGGGAGCAGTTCCCAAATGCCGATCAGATGAGAACATGTACTTGCAAAAAACAGTCGCTACAACCAATTGCACAGATTGACCACTGTCAATTGTTTCCCCCTCTCAATACGTAGGCATTTCCCTGATACGCAATGTCTGGGTGTCACATGTTTACTTACCAACCACTGATATTGATCTCCGAAGCTACACCAATAGTGATGCAAAACTCCCGGAATTCCATGGTAGCAGTCGTTAGATTTATCAAATCTATGGCATTGATTGTGACGACAGAGACTGCAGAGGTGCGTCAACATCTAACAACGATGCGTTTGAATGCAGACGGAGATACTGAATGCTGACTCATACCGACTGGAAACACTATCTGGGGGCAGGCCGGCGTTCCTTTCAAAGAAAGATTTATTTGCTTCAGTGTTTAACCAAATGTGGTTTCTTGTAATGTAAGAAAACTCTGCAACAGTTGTGTTGAGGCCTGTACACATCTTGCATAACTTTGTGGAGACCATATTCTATTGTTTCTGCTGTCCGGCAATTGAAGCCATGCCTACCCAGTCCTTCTTGAAAAGACTAGCTAAATGTGCTAGCAAGGAATCTGCTGAAACTAAGCTGACCTTGTCCATTTGCAGCGTATTATGAGACTGCGGATGTGAGCTCAACATATCCAGATTTCCTTTCATAGAGATGTTCTTCTCGTTTAATGAAATATCCAACAATCACCAGCTCGCATTTCATCTTTGTGATTGCATGCTGCATCTACACGTTAACAGAATAATACATGCCAATTGCCTACTGTCTCTAACATAATAACTGATTTTGCGTCTTTCCGGAATATCCGACCACATTCAGACACTCTCATGTTGATTCCAGCTTAAAATTACCGATTGAATGATCCTCGATTTAAATTCCCGCTGTGCTGCAATTTTGACTCTCAACCAAATCACTAATACAAATTTGAAAGTTGGAACGGAGGCGCTGGAACAGATGATGCTAACCGGTGTTGAACTATCGTCAACTGATCGAGATTTGGCAATTCTCTGCGGAAGTTTTGAATAATTCAACAGTTGTACTTTATTGTTTCTATATAAAGATAACCGGAATTGTGGTTACCCCAGGGCAACAAATAAAATCCAGAATTGTATTGTTCCTATTGTACGAATACTGACTCCGAATACCTCTCCAAACCCCAGACGCTGAAATAGGGGACCGTCCGTTGGCTGAACGATTCTTTCTTTTGACTACAAGGAGCGGAATGTGCCCCCTTGTTAGATGATTGCCATTTGAAAGCATAAATGGGTGAGTGACGAGTGAAATCCAAGCTCCTTCTTGACGCTTCCCCACAATACAGTGGGCATATTCGGTTTTTACTATGGTTAAAAAATATAAAGTCCTGATCCAACATTAAGTGGTCCCGACCTATTTCTATAATATACACGGAGGAGTTTGTTCAGGTGAATTCCCGAATGTGACAACATGCGTGGTTGTATCTATCTATTTCCTGCATTGTCCACCTGATATCTAATATGGAAAATGGTGGTTCTCTAAACTTAACTTTGTTAATCCTTGGTACATAATTGAAACACAAACCGCATACTTCGTATGTTGAGTAGTTTATCGCGGGGTGACTGATAATTCGTGGCATGGGTTAGAAGGAGCCAATTTCAGAAAACCTGGCACTTTTATTTTTTCAACATTGTCCACTCCTACATCTACACACTTAGTCCAGCGGTTGTTGATTAGACGAATCTTGGACCTCCAGAAAGTGCCCACACATGGGTGATTGATAAGTCCGTGGCCTATGGTTCATAGGGATCAGCTATACAGCTCTTTTTACATGCACATGCAGCTCAACCTTTGAGTGATTATGCAGAAAGGTTGAAGTTAATAACATATCCTGCTAACTTGGGCAACGAACTTATCAAACACCCCGATGAGTTAATGACTGATGAGTTCTTAACTTCAAACTTTCTGCATAATCACTCAATGAGCTGCACTACATGTGCATGTAACGAGAGTTGTATAAAAAATCTCCTTCTATCTTCGGCCACGAATTTAGCAATCACCCCTCGTGTTAAGAACTTTGTCAATAATTCAGTTTGGCGTACCCCCAAGGTTTCTGAATTATGGAGCTTTTCCGAAAATGCAGTCGCTTGCTGCGGACCGAACTTTAAGCTCCTCCCATTTCGTCATAACCTCAATTGACAATTCATTTCAACCACAGAACGGTTGCTGAGGCCAAATAATTGGCGTTTTTAAGCCGAGGTTTATAGAAGTGTAATTCACAGGGATATCGAAGTTTATATAGAAAAGCCAAGAAAATCCCTGCTGGGTGGAAAATACATCAACTATCATCAGCATGTGCTCTGGTCACGTTGCCGCACCAATATTCCAGATGCAATTGAAAAAGTTCTCATGGGTAAACTCCTAAAATTGCTGCACACAGCGGTCAGTCACTGAAACGTTGAAAGATTACATGTTTAATCCGCTCTGATTCCCCTCTCCATGTATCCTGGACTCGGGAATATCTGTTGTGAATCGAGTTGCTTCCACACTTGAGATTCCCTTGCAATTAAACTGATTTCCAAGCCCCCTGTGTTGCCGAAGTTAATCGCTGACTGTCATCTACACCCCAGGGCGTTGCGGAACATTAACCAGGTCCCTCTGCTTTTAAGACCTTCGGACGTGTCCACCTTATTATCAAAGGGAATATTCACATTTCGGTTCCTAACGGAACTATCTCCCTCTGATTTTCTCAGAGCCCGGCGTTCACTTTTCATGTTTCCACTTCACTGTCTCTCCATCATAACATGGGACGGTAAGGAGGGAGATGCACTCTGTGTCAGACCCCGGGAGCGTGTGATGTGACGGTTTGGATGGAGGTTCACTCTGTGTCTGACCCCGGGAGTGTGTGAAGGGACGGTTTGGATGGGGATTCATTCTGTGTTAGACCTTCGGAGTGTGTGATGGGACGGTGAGGAGGGAGATTCAATCTGTGTCTGACCCAGGGACCGTGTGATGGGACGGTTTGAATGGAGATTCACTCTGTTTCTGACCCCGGGAGTTTGTGATGGGATGGTGTGGAAGGTGATTCACTCTGTGTCTGACCCTGGCAATGTGTGACGGGACGGTTTGGATTGAGGTTCACTCTGTGTCTGATCCCGGTAATGTGTGTTGGGACGGTGCGTAGGGGGTTACCCTTTGTGTCTGACCCCGGACTTTTGTGATGGGACGATGAGGAGGGAGATTCACTCTGTGTCAGACCGCGGGAACGTGTGATGGGACGGTTTGGATGGAGGTTCACTCTGTGTCTGACCCCGGGAGTGTGAGTTGGGACGGTGAGGAGGGAGATTCTCTCTGTGTCTGACCCAGGGATCGTGTGATAGGACGGTTTGAATGGAGATTCCCTCTGTTGCAGACCCCCGGGAGTGTGTGATGGGACGGTGAGGAGGGAGATTCACTCTGTTTCTGACCCCGGGAGTTTGTGATGGGATGGTGTGGAAGGAGATTCACTCTGTGTCTGACACCGGCAATGTGTGATTGGACGGTTTGGATGGAGGTTCACTCTGTGTCTGACGCCGGGCTTTTGTGACGGGACGGTGTGGAGGGAGATTGACTCTGTGTCTGACCCAGGAAGTGTGTGTTGGGACGGTGTGGAGGGAGATTGACTCTGTGTCTGACCCAGGAAGTGTGTGTTGGGACGGTGCGTAGGGGGATACTCTCTGCGTCTGACCCCGGGAGTGTGTGTTTGGACGGTTTGGATGGAGATTCACTCTCTGTCTGACCCAGGGCTTTTGTGATGGGACGGTGTGGAGGGAGATTCACTCTGTGTCTGACCCAGGGAATGTATGATGGGACGGTTTGGATGGACATTCACTTTGTGTCTGACCCCGGGTTTTTGTGATGGGCCGGTGTGGATGGCGATTCACTCTGTGTCTGTCCCCGGGAGTATGTGATGGGACGGTGAGGAGGGAGATTCACTCGGTGTCTGACCCCGAGAGTTTATGGGGGGACTGTGTGGATGGAGATTCACTCTGTGTCTTACCCCGGGAGTTTGTGATGGGACGGTGTGGATGGAGATTCACTCTGTGTCTGACCCCGGGAAAGTGTGTTGGGACGATTTGGATGGAGATTCACTCTGTGTCTGACCCCGGTCTTTTGTGATGGGAAGGTGTGGATGGAGATTCACTCTGTGTCTGACGCCGGGAAAGTATGATGGGCCGGTGTGTATGGAGATTCACTTTCTGTCTGACCCCGGGTTTTTGTGATGGTCCGGTGTGGATGGAGATTCACTCTGTGTCTGACCCCGGGAGTGTGTGATGGGACGGTTTGGGTGGAGGTTCACTCAGTGTCTGACCCCGGTAGTTTGTGATGGGACGGTGAGGATGGAGACTCACTCTGTGTCTGACCCCGGGAAAGTGTAATGGGACGGTGTGGATGGAGATTCACTCTGAGTCTGACTTTGAGATTCACCACAACCCCAAATCGACCGACTCCAACAAATTAATGTGCACCCATTTGCGCCGACCCCTACCTAAACCTGATCTCATCCCCAATCGCCAGGCACCCGTGTGCACCCCAGATTCATACTGACGTCCTGTGCAACTATATTGGTTGATACATTCCTAAGCTTGTGCAACTTCCCAATCAGAAAGCACCATCAAATACGTATGTGGTTCCAAATCCACCGATCAATGTGCACACTTCCTCGCGGAAACTCTCCTAAAGAGTCCAGATCTGTATGTACCCCCAAATCCGCTATTTTCACAAAATCTGTTCGCATCGCAAATCAGTTGGCACCCATATATGCCGAAGCAGCCCTAAATCTGCGCAAACCCAAATTCGGTGCGCTCCCCAAACCCGCTGACACCCGAGATGCATAATGGATTATCCCAGACAAGCAAACATTTCAATCAATTCAGAAAATGACCATCTCCAGGTTAGAAAGCCAAAATCCTTTTGCAGATCGGCGAAACACCCAAATCTGCGTGTCAACCCAAATCCGTGTGCAGCCCATATTGAAGACTACACTCTTAATATCTGATGACTAAAATCCGTCCGCACCCCCAAATCTGCGCACATCCTCAAATACGAGAGCACCCCACAGGCATATTAGATGACCCAAACACAAAATGGCTGTCTTAACAGAGAAAACCACAACGTATCCCAAAATCCCACCAAATCGATATGCACTCACAAAAACGTGGAGACTCACATATTCGCTAACTACCCTAAATTTGCTATCCCCAAAAAGGTGCGCACCCCGATATCGGAGCACTCCCCTAAAACAGTTTGCAACCCTTTATTAGAGAACGCTCCTAAATCCATTCACAACCCCAGATCCTTATGAACCACAAGACCGTGTACAACCGATATTTGACGAGAAAAAATAAAATTGCGCAATCGCCAATTCAGTGCGAACCCGAAACCCACGGACTCCGCCACTTGTACATCACATTTTCCCTGAGTGACAATCAATGAAAGTAATTGAGAAAATGGTAGACTCGACATTAATAATCCGCACGCAAATTTTGATCCGTCAACTCACCAAATCTATGTGTATCCCATGATCGAAAAGGCAGCCCAGATCAGCGAATATCACCAAATCCATGTGCATCGTCAAATTGGTGCGCATCACCAAATCCATGTGCATCGTCAAATTGGTGCGCATCACCAAATCCATGCGCAGCCCAAACACGCTGAAACCCCCACATTCATTTGTGGGGCTCGTTCTACACAGATTTTGTCATCTTGTGAAAGTCTGAAATTATTATGTTGAGATAATCGATTTAGCGGGTGTGTGTCCACGGTTTTGAAGTTGTGGGGATCTATTTGCATTTGGAGTTGCACATGGATTTCTCACGTATTTGGGGTGTCTGCTGTTTGGAGCTGTGCCGAAGCTCAAAGTTGTTTCATGTAGATCACGTGAATAATAAATTTAATTAGAAATTTGACATGAAGTATTTTAAATGTCTCTCCTCTGGGATAATCTAATGTGCAAGTGTCTTTCTCCGCGGATATGATATTCACATGAATTTTAGGGTAGGCTCCTAGTTGAGGTGGTGTACATATTTGAGGTGTACATGGATTTGGGATTGTGTACATGTAAACACGGATATGGGCTGAGATAAAGATTTGGGCGTGTTGGTGGATCAGAAGTTGCACATGAATTTTGGACTGTGTGCGGGTTTTAATATCGAGGCATCTATTTTCTGAATTCTTGAAAGGATTTTAAACTGCATGTCAGGATGTTAGCGTTTTTGGGGTGCGCACTGAATTGAGTCGTGCAGATATTGGGCAGTGTCTGAGAATAAGGGGTGCACACTGCTATGGTGTGAGTTTGGATTTTGGGAATGCGCACGGATTTAAAGTTGAATCCTCAAATAAAGGGGTGAGCATTGACTTCGGGTGTTCGTAGATTTCAGGGTTGGCGGCAAATATGCACAAGTATTTGGGGATACACGCAAATTTTGGGGTTTGTAGTCAATTACGGGGGCGTAATTAGATGTTGTGATGTTCGTATATTCCGGGGGTTATTTGTTGACCGATCAACAGTTGCGATCGAATTTTGGGGTGCGTGCGGATTTTAAATATCGAAAAAGCCATTTTCTGAACTGTTGGACATGAATTCTGCTTTGGAATAATCTATTTTGTATGTGGTGTGTCACCGTATTTGGAGTGCGCACTGATTTGCTGATGTGCAAGGTTTTGTGAATTCATGGCTGCAGTTTTGATTTATCAATGCAATGACTCTGCTAAATTACATTCGAATAATCTGGAGCGCTGGGCAACTTTACAGAGTATTGGTCTAATTCTTTATCAAAATTGTAAAATACTTTAAATTCACATTTAAAGGTACTGAACTGTGCTTTTAGAAATTGCTGCAAGTTTGAAGGGAATGCGAGAAAAGAACCGCTGGTGAAATTTAAGGAAGAAACTCAGACATCACTCGAAATTTAATCTGAAACATGGTCGTGCACACGTATTTGGGGATACACGTAAGATCTGGCTTCCCATAATGGAAATTATTCAGTTACACTATCACAGACACACATACTATCCGTGTGCAATGTCGTCCCTGAAGGATTTTCGTCTGGGTTGTTAACAATAAAAGCCATTAAAGCAAGTTCTAGCACTTGTGTACACATTAATTTAGGCCAGATTGTTCATAATACTTTCTATCTGTACTCATACTCCATCCATATCTATATAACAGATTCGACAAACCACTCTTCTTCCTGAACTAATCGCCATCCGTCAGTAAATATCCATAAATATGAACATTGCATTCGCATGACCATATTGCCCTCTCTTGATTTTAATTTAAGATGAGAATGAATGGTCCTTTCCTTTGTTGTACTACTGTCACCGGGCACTCATGAGTTTCACCCCGATAAGTTCAATTCTCAACGAGCGTGACAGCACTGTTAATTCTTTCAATCACGACGTTACAGCCCTGTAATAACAATTTCAAACTGACTAGTGGAATTTGACTGACAGTTGTATCTTTCTTACTGTCATCCAGATGAATTGGAGTATGCTTAGGTAAAGGATCATTGGATTAAAAGCCAGAACATAAGTAAAATATTTAACTGTCCAAATCATCGATAATGACCTTGGGATGTTAGATATCTCGTTTCGTCGGGGTAAATATTCGATTTGCAGATGTCACTGGCGTCAGTCGGTCATCTTTGGAGTTACAAAGCTGATACTGTTTTACTGGCGGCAGCGATCTCGAAAGAGAATGACTCGGAGAGGCCTGGGTCTTAATCGAAGGTGCTGTTGCAAGAACTGTTTTAAGATCTGATTCTGCCTTGTTCTGGTTTCTCTTCCCATGGGACACCTACCCTCACGAGTTCCATAAGTGGGTACGCATTGGTGTCACTGCCAGCGATGTGATCTCTGCAAGAAGCTGATAGGTGAAGCCTGGTGGCTGGGAATGGTAAAGGTCTGCAGAGGGAGGAATCTAATACGCGAAGGGAACGGACGTTAGGAAAAAGCGAAGGAGGAAGGGGCCAAGTAGGAAGTGATGAATATGAGAACAGAAAATAGGTGAGAGTATGGAACAGACAAAAAGGTGTTCTTTTTATTATTTAAGAAGATTTAAACTTTTTTCAGTGTGGTCATCCCTCGAAGTTCGATTGTATTGAAGTAGCAAATGAAGAACACAAGGAATGCTGGAGATGCTGGAAATGAAAGCGGCACAGATAAAATAGAAGATGGAACAGCAGATTAGGCAGCATCTATGGAAATAAATAAACAGTTAAAGTTTAGGATGAAGTCCCTTATTTAAGGGCGTGCCTGCCAGCCTATGACTGAAGTTGGGTAATATTCACAAGGAGTCCAGTATGCCGAATCTACTGATATGTTACAAACATAAATATCTTCCTTTGTAGAGGTACTGGGACAGTCACAAACACCAAGTGACGTCCATCATGTTCATTTTCACGAGTAGACTTAGACCCAAGCAAGAAAATCTGATGAAGAGCAGACTCACATTTCTTAGGCCGCCATCACTCAACTGTTCTGTCCATATTTAGGCCAGGAATGGGGGTCTAGTTATATGAATACTTGAATACCATGCATACTCGACTCTAGCATTGATAAACAGTTCATCCTCAGATTCCGGTGTCTAAAGTGAGTTTGTAAATGATCGGAAGATTTTTTTAAAAATCCAGCAATATGAGAAACTGGGATGAGCTGTTGGCATTTGAAAAGGTATCGCATTTACTGCAAAGGAGATGCTGCAGTTTAAGCAATAGGTCTGATCGGATTAAATGTTTTGGGTATGCTCATTCGATCTCAGAGATTTTCAAAATCTGCCACGTCGGGAATGTAACTGAGATGGCGTCATCTGTTTGCTCCCATTTCTAGAATCCAATGATAGTAGTTGTGAACCATTGTCCCAGGTGAGATCATAAAGGATATAAACTGCATGGACGAAAACATTCAATCAAAAAGAATGCCTGTAACGCAAAAGGACCGGCTAATTGCGTGAAAAGAAAATGCTTGAAGCGTATTACCGTGTCGAGAAAATATTTTATGCCATCATTGCCCTGATTGGCGTTCCAGGTAAGCGAATCCAAGAACACAACAACTCTGTAAGTGAGTCTGTTTTTTTTTTTTTTTTGCTTACTATATCGGCGACCTGCATCCAAAGCCCCGTGTGGTGATAATCCTTTGCTCATTTACACAGTTTTCCTCCCGTAGTTTGCCTATTACTTGCAGCAACGTGACTGAGAAAACTCTATGAAACGTACGGTAAAGCCGTAAATGTAAGCAGCCTTCACGGACACTGTCTAGGTTGGTGTGCCAGCGCTGAGCAAAGGGGTCACATCGGAAGGATAGACTAAGATGGTTTCAGTTGGTTTTGTTCGCTTACAGGGCACATAATAGCAGGACATGTCACAGCGGGAAAAAAAATGAATTGTACTCATTGCAACAGTAGTCCTGTAATGAAACCGTTTTCTCCTGAACAACGGACTAGCTTTGTCTGCCCTCTGAACGTCTTCTTGCTTCTCTTCGGTGTCCAGTTGTTTTGTTTAAACGCTCTGTACGGGATAAAAATGGAAAACCGTTTGGTTTGTCCAAACTTTCTGCGACCATTTCACCCTTAACTTTACTTGTTGGTATCCAAAGTCACGGGTACTCTCAGTATCCACGCTTCCGGTGCAAAGGTTTTTGTTTGATTTCGTTGATTAAATATATCAGCCACTTTTCTTGTAAAGGTATTTATTGTAATCTATAACGCCTCTTAACTCTGTTTCTCCAGTGAATTTATTGGCGATTACAGCCCTATCACAGAGGAAGTGTGGTTTGTCCACCTGCACCACTCGCTACTTGGTGGCCATGGCAACGGCAGATCTGATGGTCATTATCACGGAGGTAATTTTGTATCGGATCAGCAATCATTATTTCCCAGTGAGTGTCCTGAACATTACTCCCGTGGGGAGTGTTAGAGGTGTCTTGACTCGTGCAGTCGTGGACTATTCTGTATGGTTCACTGTCGCTTTCACATTTGATCGCTTTATCGCCATTTGTTGCCACAAGCTGAAAGCAAAATATTGCACCGGGAAAACAGCAGCCGTGGTTCTGGCAGCAGCTGGCGTGTCGTTCTGTTTGAAAAATATTCCCTTCTACTTCACGCTTGAACCGGGAGAAATTATTAACAACGTACCGTGGTTCACTGTTATAAAACTAAGTTACTACACTGATCCGGGATGGATTGGATTTGACTGGTTTGATACGGTATTAACTCCTTTACTGCCTTTCGCTGCAATTCTGCTGCTCAATGCTCTGACTGTCAGACACATCTTAGTGGCCAGTCGGGTCCGGAAGTGGCTGAGGGGTCAGAGCAAAGGGGAGAGTCGCAGTGACCCGGAGATGGAGAGCAGGAGGAGATCAGTGGTTTTACTCTTCACTCTCTCCGGCAGCTTCATCTTCCTGTGGCTGACAGCTGTTTTACAATTCCTCTATTATCAAATAACAGGAACAGGGGGCGAGTGGAATGATTGTGAATATATATTTTATGAAGTCGCTTTTTTGCTGAGAACTTTAAGCTGCTGCACCAACACATTTATTTACGTGGCGACTCAGTCCAAGTTCAGGGAGCAAGTGAAAAATCCCGTTACCTCAGTTTTTGAGTTCATTAAGAAAACCAGCTATTGAGCGAAGTCCGGAGACCACTGCAATGTTTTGCGTTCATTCTCCCGTTACTGAAATCCCTGCTAAAATCGAAAAGACTACATTTTTGCATATTTAATCAGGGAGCAGTTCCCAAATGCCGATCCGATGAGAACATGTACTTGCAAAAAACAGTCGCTACATCCAATTGCACAGATTGACCACTGTCAATTGTTTCCCCCTCTCAATACGTAGGCATTTCCCTGATACGCAATGTCTGGGTGTCACATGTTTACTTACCAACCACTGATATCGATCTCCGAAGCTACACCAATAGTGATGCAAAACTTCCGGAATTCCATGGTAGCAGTCGTTAGATTTATCAAATCTATGGCATTGATTGTGACGACAGAGACTGCAGAGGTGCGTCAACATCTAACAACGATGCGTTTGAATGCAGACGGAGATACTGAATGCTGACTCATACCGATTGGAAACACTATCTGGGGGCAGGCCGGCGTTCCTTTCAAAGAAAGATTTATTTGCTTCAGTGTTTAACCAAATGTGGTTTCTTGTAATGTAAGAAAACTCTGCAACAGTTGTGTTGAGGCCTGTACACATCTTGCATAACTTTGTGGAGACCATATTCTATTGTTTCTGCTGTCCGGCAATTGAAGCCATGCCTACCCAGTCCTTCTTGAAAAGACTAGCTAAATGTGCTAGCAAGGAATCTGCTGAAACTAAGCTGACCTTGTCCATTTGCAGCGTATTATGAGACTGCGGATGTGAGCTCAACATATCCAGATTTCCTTTCATAGAGATGTTCTTCTCGTTTAATGAAATATCCAACAATCACCAGCTCGCATTTCATCTTTGTGATTGCATGCTGCATCTACACGTTAACAGAATAATACATGCCAATTGCCTACTGTCTCTAACATAATAACTGATTTTGCGTCTTTCCGGAATATCCGACCACATTCAGACACTCTCATGTTGATTCCAGCTTAAAATTACCGATTGAATGATCCTCGATTTAAATTCCCGCTGTGCTGCAATTTTGACTCTCAACCAAATCACTAATACAAATTTGAAAGTTGGAACGGAGGCGCTGGAACAGATGATGCTAACCGGTGTTGAACTATCGTCAACTGATCGAGATTTGGCAATTCTCTGCGGAAGTTTTGAATAATTCAACAGTTGTACTTTATTGTTTCTATATAAAGATAACCGGAATTGTGGTTACCCCAGGGCAACAAATAAAATCCAGAATTGTATTGTTCCTATTGTACGAATACTGACTCCGAATACCTCTCCAAACCCCAGACGCTGAAATAGGGGACCGTCCGTTGGCTGAACGATTCTTTCTTTTGACTACAAGGAGCGGAATGTGCCCCCTTGTTAGATGATTGCCATTTGAAAGCATAAATGGGTGAGTGACGAGTGAAATCCAAGCTCCTTCTTGACGCTTCCCCACAATACAGTGGGCATATTCGGTTTTTACTATGGTTAAAAAATATAAAGTCCTGATCCAACATTAAGTGGTCCCGACCTATTTCTATAATATACACGGAGGAGTTTGTTCAGGTGAATTCCCGAATGTGACAACATGTGTGGTTGTATCTATCTATTTCCTGCATTGTCCACCTGATATCTAATATGGAAAATGGTGGTTCTCTAAACTTAACTTTGTTAATCCTTGGTACATAATTGAAACACAAACCGCATACTTCGTATGTTGAGTAGTTTATCGCGGGGTGACTGATAATTCGTGGCATGGGTTAGAAGGAGCCAATTTCAGAAAACCTGGCACTTTTATTTTTTCAACATTGTCCACTCCTACATCTACACACTTAGTCCAGCGGTCGTTGATTAGACGAATCTTGGACCTCCAGAAAGTGCCCACACATGGGTGATTGATAGGTCCGTGGCCTATGGTTCATAGGGATCAGCTATACAGCTCTTTTTACATGCACATGCAGCTCAACCTTTGAGTGATTATGCAGAAAGGTTGAAGTTAATAACATATCCTGCTAACTTGGGCAACGAACTTATCAAACACCCCGATGAGTTAATGACTGATGAGTTCTTAACTTCAAACTTTCTGCATAATCACTCAATGAGCTGCACTACATGTGCATGTAACGAGAGTTGTATAAAAAATCTCCTTCTATCTTCGGCCACGAATTTAGCAATCACCCCTCGTGTTAAGAACTTTGTCAATAATTCAGTTTGGCGTACCCCCAAGGTTTCTGAATTATGGAGCTTTTCCGAAAATGCAGTCGCTTGCTGCGGACCGAACTTTAAGCTCCTCCCATTTCGTCATAACCTCAATTGACAATTCATTTCAACCACAGAACGGTTGCTGAGGCCAAATAATTGGCGTTTTTAAGCCGAGGTTTATAGAAGTGTAATTCACAGGGATATCGAAGTTTATATAGAAAAGCCAAGAAAATCCCTGCTGGGTGGAAAATACATCAACTATCATCAGCATGTGCTCTGGTCACGTTGCCGCACCAATATTCCAGATGCAATTGAAAAAGTTCTCATGGGAAAACGCCCTATAATTGCTGCACACAGCGGTCAGTCACTGAAACGATGAAAGATTACATGTTTAATCCGCTCTGATTCCCCTCTCCATGTATCCTGGACTCGGGAATATCTGTTGTGAATCGAGTTGCTTCCACACTTGAGATTCCCTTGCAATTAAACTGATTTCCAAGCCCCCTGTGTTGCCGAAGTTAATCGCTGACTGTCATCTACACCCCAGGGCGTTGCGGAACATTAACCAGGTCCCTCTGCTTTTAAGACCTTCGGACGTGTCCACCTTATTATCAAAGGGAATATTCACATTTCGGTTCCTAACGGAACTATCTCCCTCTGATTTTCTCAGAGCCCGGCGTTCACTTTTCATGTTTCCACTTCACTGTCTCTCCATCATAACATGGGACGGTAAGGAGGGAGATGCACTCTGTGTCAGAACCCGGGAACGTGTGATGGGACGGTTTGGATGGAGGTTCACTCTGTGTCTGACCCCGGGAGTGTGTGTTGGGACGGTGAGGAGGGAGATTCACTCTGTGTCAGACCCCGGGAGCGTGTGATGTGACGGTTTGGATGGAGGTTCACTCTGTGTCTGACCCCGGGAGTGTGTGAAGGGACGGTTTGGATGGGGATTCATTCTGTGTTAGACCTTCGGAGTGTGTGATGGGACGGTGAGGAGGGAGATTCAATCTGTGTCTGACCCAGGGACCGTGTGATGGGACGGTTTGAATGGAGATTCACTCTGTTTCTGACCCCGGGAGTTTGTGATGGGATGGTGTGGAAGGTGATTCACTCTGTGTCTGACCCTGGCAATGTGTGACGGGACGGTTTGGATTGAGGTTCACTCTGTGTCTGATCCCGGTAATGTGTGTTGGGACGGTGCGTAGGGGGTTACCCTTTGTGTCTGACCCCGGACTTTTGTGATGGGACGATGAGGAGGGAGATTCACTCTGTGTCAGACCGCGGGAACGTGTGATGGGACGGTTTGGATGGAGGTTCACTCTGTGTCTGACCCCGGGAGTGTGAGTTGGGACGGTGAGGAGGGAGATTCTCTCTGTGTCTGACCCAGGGATCGTGTGATAGGACGGTTTGAATGGAGATTCCCTCTGTTGCAGACCCCCGGGAGTGTGTGATGGGACGGTGAGGAGGGAGATTCACTCTGTTTCTGACCCCGGGAGTTTGTGATGGGATGGTGTGGAAGGAGATTCACTCTGTGTCTGACACCGGCAATGTGTGATTGGACGGTTTGGATGGAGGTTCACTCTGTGTCTGACGCCGGGCTTTTGTGACGGGACGGTGTGGAGGGAGATTGACTCTGTGTCTGACCCAGGAAGTGTGTGTTGGGACGGTGTGGAGGGAGATTGACTCTGTGTCTGACCCAGGAAGTGTGTGTTGGGACGGTGCGTAGGGGGATACACTCTGTGTCTGAACCCGGGAGTGTGTGTTGGGACGGTGTTGGAGGGAGATTCACTCTGTGTCTGACGCCTGGAGTTTGTGATGGAAATGTGTGGATGCAGATTCACTCTATGTCTGACCCCGGAATTTGTGATAGGACGGTGTGGAGGGAGATTCAATCTGTGTCTGACCCCGGCAATGTGTGATGGGACGGTTTGGATGGAGATTCACTCTCTGTCTGACCCCGTACTTTTATGATGGGACGGTGTGGAGGGAGATTCACTCTGTGTCTGACCCAGAATGTTTGTGTTGGGACGGTGCGTAGGGGGATGCACTCTGTGTCTGACCCCGGGAGTGTGTGTTGGGACGGTGACGAGGGAGATTCACTCTGTGTCTGACCCCTGGAAAGTATGATGGGACGGTTTGGATGGAGATTCACTCTCTGTCTGACCCCGGGCTTTTCTGATGGGACGGTGTGGAGGGAGATGCACTCTGTGTCTGACCCAGGAAGTTTGTGTTGGGACGGTGCGTAGGGGGATGCACTCTGTGTCTGACCCTGGCAATGTGTGACGGGACGGTTTGGATTGAGGTTCACTCTGTGTCTGATCCCGGTAATGTGTGTTGCGACGGTGCGTAGGGGGTTACCCTTTGTGTCTGACCCCGGACTTTTGTGATGGGACGATGAGGAGGGAGATTCACTCTGTGTCAGACCGCGGGAACGTGTGATGGGACGGTTTGGATGGAGGTTCACTCTGTGTCTGACCCCGGGAGTGTGAGTTGGGACGGTGAGGAGGGAGATTCTCTCTGTGTCTGACCCAGGGATCGTGTGATAGGACGGTTTGAATGGAGATTCCCTCTGTTGCAGACCCCCGGGAGTGTGTGATGGGACGGTGAGGAGGGAGATTCACTCTGTTTCTGACCCCGGGAGTTTGTGATGGGATGGTGTGGAAGGAGATTCACTCTGTGTCTGACACCGGCAATGTGTGATTGGACGGTTTGGATGGAGGTTCACTCTGTGTCTGACGCCGGGCTTTTGTGACGGGACGGTGTGGAGGGAGATTGACTCTGTGTCTGACCCAGGAAGTGTGTGTTGGGACGGTGTGGAGGGAGATTGACTCTGTGTCTGACCCAGGAACTGTGTGTTGGGACGGTGCGTAGGGGGATACACTCTGTGTCTGAACCCGGGAGTGTGTGTTGGGACGGTGTTGGAGGGAGATTCACTCTGTGTCTGACGCCTGGAGTTTGTGATGGAAATGTGTGGATGCAGATTCACTCTATGTCTGACCCCGGAATTTGTGATAGGACGGTGTGGAGGGAGATTCAATCTGTGTCTGACCCCGGCAATGTGTGATGGGACGGTTTGGATGGAGATTCACTCTCTGTCTGACCCCGTACTTTTATGATGGGACGGTGACGAGGGAGATTCACTCTGTTTCTGACCCCGGGAGTTTGTGATGGGATGGTGTGGAAGGAGATTCACTCTGTGTCTGACACCGGCAATGTGTGATTGGACGGTTTGGATGGAGGTTCACTCTGTGTCTGACGCCGGGCTTTTGTGACGGGACGGTGTGGAGGGAGATTGACTCTGTGTCTGACCCAGGAAGTGTGTGTTGGGACGGTGTGGAGGGAGATTGACTCTGTGTCTGACCCAGGAACTGTGTGTTGGGACGGTGCGTAGGGGGATACACTCTGTGTCTGAACCCGGGAGTGTGTGTTGGGACGGTGTTGGAGGGAGATTCACTCTGTGTCTGACGCCTGGAGTTTGTGATGGAAATGTGTGGATGCAGATTCACTCTATGTCTGACCCCGGAATTTGTGATAGGACGGTGTGGAGGGAGATTCAATCTGTGTCTGACCCCGGCAATGTGTGATGGGACGGTTTGGATGGAGATTCACTCTCTGTCTGACCCCGTACTTTTCTGATGGGACGGTGACGAGGGAGATTCACTCTGTGTCTGACCCCTGGAAAGTATGATGGGACGGTTTGGATGGAGATTCACTCTCTGTCTGACCCCGGGCTTTTGTGACGGGACGGTGTGGAGGGAGATTGACTCTGTGTCTGACCCAGGAAGTGTGTGTTGGGACGGTGTGGAGGGAGATTGACTCTGTGTCTGACCCAGGAACTGTGTGTTGGGACGGTGCGTAGGGGGATACACTCTGTGTCTGAACCCGGGAGTGTGTGTTGGGACGGTGTTGGAGGGAGATTCACTCTGTGTCTGACGCCTGGAGTTTGTGATGGAAATGTGTGGATGCAGATTCACTCTATGTCTGACCCCGGAATTTGTGATAGGACGGTGTGGAGGGAGATTCAATCTGTGTCTGACCCCGGCAATGTGTGATGGGACGGTTTGGATGGAGATTCACTCTCTGTCTGACCCCGTACTTTTATGATGGGACGGTGACGAGGGAGATTCACTCTGTTTCTGACCCCGGGAGTTTGTGATGGGATGGTGTGGAAGGAGATTCACTCTGTGTCTGACACCGGCAATGTGTGATTGGACGGTTTGGATGGAGGTTCACTCTGTGTCTGACGCCGGGCTTTTGTGACGGGACGGTGTGGAGGGAGATTGACTCTGTGTCTGACCCAGGAAGTGTGTGTTGGGACGGTGTGGAGGGAGATTGACTCTGTGTCTGACCCAGGAACTGTGTGTTGGGACGGTGCGTAGGGGGATACACTCTGTGTCTGAACCCGGGAGTGTGTGTTGGGACGGTGTTGGAGGGAGATTCACTCTGTGTCTGACGCCTGGAGTTTGTGATGGAAATGTGTGGATGCAGATTCACTCTATGTCTGACCCCGGAATTTGTGATAGGACGGTGTGGAGGGAGATTCAATCTGTGTCTGACCCCGGCAATGTGTGATGGGACGGTTTGGATGGAGATTCACTCTCTGTCTGACCCCGTACTTTTCTGATGGGACGGTGACGAGGGAGATTCACTCTGTGTCTGACCCCTGGAAAGTATGATGGGACGGTTTGGATGGAGATTCACTCTCTGTCTGACCCCGGGCTTTTGTGACGGGACGGTGTGGAGGGAGATTGACTCTGTGTCTGACCCAGGAAGTGTGTGTTGGGACGGTGTGGAGGGAGATTGACTCTGTGTCTGACCCAGGAACTGTGTGTTGGGACGGTGCGTAGGGGGATACACTCTGTGTCTGAACCCGGGAGTGTGTGTTGGGACGGTGTTGGAGGGAGATTCACTCTGTGTCTGACGCCTGGAGTTTGTGATGGAAATGTGTGGATGCAGATTCACTCTATGTCTGACCCCGGAATTTGTGATAGGACGGTGTGGAGGGAGATTCAATCTGTGTCTGACCCCGGCAATGTGTGATGGGACGGTTTGGATGGAGATTCACTCTCTGTCTGACCCCGTACTTTTATGATGGGACGGTGACGAGGGAGATTCACTCTGTGTCTGACCCCTGGAAAGTATGATGGGACGGTTTGGATGGAGATTCACTCTCTGTCTGACCCCGGGCTTTTCTGATGGGACGGTGTGGAGGGAGATGCACTCTGTGTCTGACCCAGGAAGTTTGTGTTGGGACGGTGCGTAGGGGGATGCACTCTGTGTCTGACCCTGGCAATGTGTGACGGGACGGTTTGGATTGAGGTTCACTCTGTGTCTGATCCCGGTAATGTGTGTTGCGACGGTGCGTAGGGGGTTACCCTTTGTGTCTGACCCCGGACTTTTGTGATGGGACGATGAGGAGGGAGATTCACTCTGTGTCAGACCGCGGGAACGTGTGATGGGACGGTTTGGATGGAGGTTCACTCTGTGTCTGACCCCGGGAGTGTGAGTTGGGACGGTGAGGAGGGAGATTCTCTCTGTGTCTGACCCAGGGATCGTGTGATAGGACGGTTTGAATGGAGATTCCCTCTGTTGCAGACCCCCGGGAGTGTGTGATGGGACGGTGAGGAGGGAGATTCACTCTGTTTCTGACCCCGGGAGTTTGTGATGGGATGGTGTGGAAGGAGATTCACTCTGTGTCTGACACCGGCAATGTGTGATTGGACGGTTTGGATGGAGGTTCACTCTGTGTCTGACGCCGGGCTTTTGTGACGGGACGGTGTGGAGGGAGATTGACTCTGTGTCTGACCCAGGAAGTGTGTGTTGGGACGGTGTGGAGGGAGATTGACTCTGTGTCTGACCCAGGAACTGTGTGTTGGGACGGTGCGTAGGGGGATACACTCTGTGTCTGAACCCGGGAGTGTGTGTTGGGACGGTGTTGGAGGGAGATTCACTCTGTGTCTGACGCCTGGAGTTTGTGATGGAAATGTGTGGATGCAGATTCACTCTATGTCTGACCCCGGAATTTGTGATAGGACGGTGTGGAGGGAGATTCAATCTGTGTCTGACCCCGGCAATGTGTGATGGGACGGTTTGGATGGAGATTCACTCTCTGTCTGACCCCGTACTTTTATGATGGGACGGTGTGGAGGGAGATTCACTCTGTGTCTGACCCAGAATGTTTGTGTTGGGACGGTGCGTAGGGGGATGCACTCTGTGTCTGACCCCGGGAGTGTGTGTTGGGACGGTGACGAGGGAGATTCACTCTGTGTCTGACCCCTGGAAAGTATGATGGGACGGTTTGGATGGAGATTCACTCTCTGTCTGACCCCGGGCTTTTCTGATGGGACGGTGTGGAGGGAGATGCACTCTGTGTCTGACCCAGGAAGTTTGTGTTGGGACGGTGCGTAGGGGGATGCACTCTGTGTCTGACCCCGGGAGTGTGTGTTGGGACGGTGACGAGGGAGATTCACTCTGTGTCTGACCCCTGGAAAGTATGATGGGACGGTTTGGATGGAGATTCACTCTCTGTCTGACCCCGGGCTTTTCTGATGGGACGGTGTGGAGGAAGATGCACTCTGTGTCTGACCCAGGAAGTTTGTGTTGGGAAGGTGCGTAGGGGGATACTCTCTGTGTCTGACCCCGGGAGTGTGTGTTGGGACGGTGACGAGGGAGATTCACTCTGTGTCTGACCCCTGGAAAGTATGATGGGACGGTTTGGATGGAGATTCACTCTCTGTCTGACCCCGGGCTTTTCTGAAGGGACGGTGACGAGGGAGATTCACTCTGTGTCTGACCCCTGGAATGTATGATGGGACGGTTTGGATGGAGATTCACTCTCTGTCTGACCCCGGGCTTTTCTGATGGGACGGTGTGGAGGGAGATGCACTCTGTGTCTGACCCAGGAAGTTTGTGTTGGGAAGGTGCGTAGGGGGATACTCTCTGCGTCTGACCCCGGGAGTGTGTGTTTGGACGGTTTGGATGGAGATTCACTCTCTGTCTGACCCAGGGCTTTTGTGATGGGACGGTGTGGAGGGAGATTCACTCTGTGTCTGACCCAGGGAATGTATGATGGGACGGTTTGGATGGACATTCACTTTGTGTCTGACCCCGGGTTTTTGTGATGGGCCGGTGTGGATGGCGATTCACTCTGTGTCTGTCCCCGGGAGTATGTGATGGGACGGTGAGGAGGGAGATTCACTCGGTGTCTGACCCCGAGAGTTTATGGGGGGACTGTGTGGATGGAGATTCACTCTGTGTCTTACCCCGGGAGTTTGTGATGGGACGGTGTGGATGGAGATTCACTCTGTGTCTGACCCCGGGAAAGTGTGTTGGGACGATTTGGATGGAGATTCACTCTGTGTCTGACCCCGGTCTTTTGTGATGGGAAGGTGTGGATGGAGATTCACTCTGTGTCTGACGCCGGGAAAGTATGATGGGCCGGTGTGTATGGAGATTCACTTTCTGTCTGACCCCGGGTTTTTGTGATGGTCCGGTGTGGATGGAGATTCACTCTGTGTCTGACCCCGGGAGTGTGTGATGGGACGGTTTGGGTGGAGGTTCACTCAGTGTCTGACCCCGGTAGTTTGTGATGGGACGGTGAGGATGGAGACTCACTCTGTGTCTGACCCCGGGAAAGTGTAATGGGACGGTGTGGATGGAGATTCACTCTGAGTCTGACTTTGAGATTCACCACAACCCCAAATCGACCGACTCCAACAAATTAATGTGCACCCATTTGCGCCGACCCCTACCTAAACCTGATCTCATCCCCAATCGCCAGGCACCCGTGTGCACCCCAGATTCATACTGACGTCCTGTGCAACTATATTGGTTGATACATTCCTAAGCTTGTGCAACTTCCCAATCAGAAAGCACCATCAAATACGGATGTGGTTCCAAATCCACCGATCAATGTGCACACTTCCTCGCGGAAACTCTCCTAAAGAGTCCAGATCTGTATGTACCCCCAAATCCGCTATTTTCACAAAATCTGTTCGCATCGCAAATCAGTTGCCACCCATATATGCCGAAGCAGCCCTAAATCTGCGCAAACCCAAATTCGGTGCGCTCCCCAAACCCGCTGACACCCGAGATGCATAACGGATTATCCCAGACAAGCAAACATTTCAATCAATTCAGAAAATGACCATCTCCAGGTTAGAAAGCCAAAATCCTTTTGCAGATCGGCGAAACACCCAAATCTGCGTGTCAACCCAAATCCGTGTGCAGCCCATATTGAAGACTACACTCTTAATATCTGATCACTAAAATCCGTCCGCACCCCCAAATCTGCGCACATCCTCAAATACGAGAGCACCCCACAGGCATATTAGATGACCCAAACACAAAATGGCTGTCTTAACAGAGAAAACCACAACGTATCCCAAAATCCCACCAAATCGATATGCACTCACAAAAACGTGGAGACTCACATATTCGCTAACTACCCTAAATTTGCTATCCCCAAAAAGGTGCGCACCCCGATATCGGAGCACTCCCCTAAAACAGTTTGCAACCCTTTATTAGCGAACGCTCCTAAATCCATTCACAACCCCAGATCCTTATGAACCACAAGACCGTGTACAACCGATATTTGACGAGAAAAAATAAAATTGCGCAATCGCCAATTCAGTGCGAACCCGAAACCCACGGACTCCGCCACTTGTACATCACATTTTCCCTGAGTGACAATCAATAAAAGTAATTGAGAAAATGGTAGACTCGACATTAATAATCCGCACGCAAATTTTGATCCGTCAACTCACCAAATCTATGTGTATCCCATGATCGAAAAGGCAGCCCAGATCAGCGAATATCACCAAATCCATGTGCATCGTCAAATTGGTGCGCATCACCAAATCCATGTGCATCGTCAAATTGGTGCGCATCACCAAATCCATGCGCAGCCCAAACACGCTGAAACCCCCACATTCATTTGTGGGGCTCGTTGTACACAGATTTTGTCATCTTGTGAAAGTCTGAAATTATTATGTTGAGATAATCGATTTAGCGGGTGTGTGTCCACGGTTTTGAAGTTGTGGGGATCTATTTGCATTTGGAGTTGCACATGGATTTCTCACGTATTTGGGGTGTCTGCTGTTTGGAGCTGTGCCGAAGCTCAAAGTTGTTTCATGTAGATCACGTGAATAATAAATTTAATTAGAAATTTGACATGAAGTATTTTAAATGTCTCTCCTCTGGGATAATCTAATGTGCAAGTGTCTTTCTCCGCGGATATGATATTCACATGAATTTTAGGGTAGGCTCCTAGTTGAGGTGGTGTACATATTTGAGGTGTACATGGATTTGGGATTGTGTACATGTAAACACGGATATGGGCTGAGATAAAGATTTGGGCGTGTTGGTGGATCAGAAGTTGCACATGAATTTTGGACTGTGTGCGGGTTTTAATATCGAGGCATCTATTTTCTGAATTCTTGAAAGGATTTTAAACTGCATGTCAGGATGTTAGCGTTTTTGGGGTGCGCACTGAATTGAGTCGTGCAGATATTGGGCAGTGTCTGAGAATAAGGGGTGCACACTGCTATGGTGTGAGTTTGGATTTTGGGAATGCGCACGGATTTAAAGTTGAATCCTCAAATAAAGGGGTGAGCATTGACTTCGGGTGTTCGTAGATTTCAGGGTTGGCGGCAAATATGCACAAGTATTTGGGGATACACGCAAATTTTGGGGTTTGTAGTCAATTACGGGGGCGTAATTAGATGTTGTGATGTTCGTATATTCCGGGGGTTATTTGTTGACCGATCAACAGTTGCGATCGAATTTTGGGGTGCGTGCGGATTTTAAATATCGAAAAAGCCATTTTCTGAACTGTTGGACATGAATTCTGCTTTGGAATAATCTATTTTGTATGTGGTGTGTCACCGTATTTGGAGTGCGCACTGATTTGCTGATGTGCAAGGTTTTGTGAATTCATGGCTGCAGTTTTGATTTATCAATGCAATGACTCTGCTAAATTACATTCGAATAATCTGGAGCGCTGGGCAACTTTACAGAGTATTGGTCTAATTCTTTATCAAAATTGTAAAATACTTTAAATTCACATTTAAAGGTACTGAACTGTGCTTTTAGAAATTGCTGCAAGTTTGAAGGGAATGCGAGAAAAGAACCGCTGGTGAAATTTAAGGAAGAAACTCAGACATCACTCGAAATTTAATCTGAAACATGGTCGTGCACACGTATTTGGGGATACACGTAAGATCTGGCTTCCCATAATGGAAATTATTCAGTTAAACTATCACAGACACACATACTATCCGTGTGCAATGTCGTCCCTGAAGGATTTTCGTCTGGGTTGTTAACAATAAAAGCCATTAAAGCAAGTTCTAGCACTTGTGTACACATTAATTTAGGCCAGATTGTTCATAATACTTTCTATCTGTACTCATACTCCATCCATATCTATATAACAGATTCGACAAACCACTCTTCTTCCTGAACTAATCGCCATCCGTCAGTAAATATCCATAAATATGAACATTGCATTCGCATGACCCTATTGCCCTCTCTTGATTTTAATTTAAGATGAGAATGAATGGTCCTTTCCTTTGTTGTACTACTGTCGCCTGGCACTCATGAGTTTCACCCCGATAAGTTCAATTCTCAACGAGCGTGACAGCACTGTTAACTCTTTCAACCACGACGTTACAGCCCTGTAATAACAATTTCAAACTGACTAGCGGAATTTGACTGACAGTTGTATCTTTCTTACTGTCATCCAGATGAATTGGAGTATGCTTAGGTAAAGGATCATTGGATTAAAAGCCAGAACATAAGTAAAATATTTAACTGTCCAAATCATCGATAATGACCTTGGGATGTTAGATATCTCGTTTCGTCGGGGTAAATATTCGATTTGCAAATGTCACTGGCGTCAGTCTGTCATCTTTGGAGTTACAAAGCTGATACGGTTTTACTGGTGGCAGCGACCTCGAAAGAGAATGAGTCGGAGAGGCCTGGGTCTTAATCGAAGGTGCTGTTGCAAGATCTGTTTTAAGATCTGATTCTGCCTTGTTCTGGTTTCTCTTCCCATGGGACGCCTACCCTCACGAGTTCCATAAGTGGGTACGCATTGGTGTCACTGCCAGCGATGTGATCTCTGCAAGAAGCTGATAGGTGAAGCCTGGTGGCTGGGAATGGTAAAGGTCTGCAGAGGGAGGAATCTAATACGCGAAGGGAACGGACGTTAGGAAAAAGCGAAGGAGGAAGGGGCCAAGTAGCAAGTGATGAATGTGAGAACAGAAAATAGGTGAGAGTATGGAACAGACAAAAAGGTGTTTTGTTTATTATTTAAGAAGATTTAAACATTTTTGCAGTGTGGTCATCCCTCGAAGTACGTTTGCAGTGAAGTAGCAAATGATGAACACAAGGAATGCTGGAGATGCTGGAAATGAAAGCGGCACAGACAAAATGGTAGATGGACACAGCAGATTAGGCAGCATCTATGGAAATAAATAAACAGTTAAAGTTTAGGATGAAGTCCCTTTTTTAAGGTCGTGCCTGCCAGCCTATGACTGAAGTTGGGTAATATTCACAAGGAGTCCAGTATGCCGAATCTACTGATATGTTACAAACATAAATATCTTCCTTTGTAGAGGTACTGGGACTGTCACAAACACCCAGTGACGTCCATCATGTTCATTTTCACGAGTAGACTTAGACCCAAGCAAGAAAATCTGATTAAGAACAGACTCACATTTCTTAGGCCGCTATCACTCAACTGTTCTGTCCATATTTAGGCCAGGAATGGGTGTCTAGTTATATGAATACTTGAATACCATGCATACTCGACTCTAGCATTGAAAAACAGTTCATCCACAGATTCCGGTGACTAAAGTGAGTTTGTAAATAATCGGAAGATTTAAAAAAAAGATCCAGCAATATGAGAAACTGGGATGAGCTGTTGGCATTTGAAAAGGTATCCCATTTACTGCAAACGAGATGCTGCAGTTTAAGCAATTGGTCTGATCGGATTAAATGTTTTGGGTCTGCTCTTTCGATCTCAGAGATTTTCAAAATCTGCCACGTCGGGAATGTAACTGAGATGGCGTCATCTGTTTGCTCCCATTTTTAGAATCCAATGCTAGTAGTTGTGAACCATTGTCCCAGGTGAGATCATAAAGGATATAAACTGCATGGACGAAAACATTCAATCAAAAAGAATGCCTGTAACGCAAACGGACCGGCTAATTGCGTGAAAAGAAAATGCTTGAAGCGTATTACCGTGTCGAGAAAATATTTTATGTCTTCATTGCCCTGATTGGCGTTCCAGGTAAGCGAATCCAAGAACACAACAACTCTGTAAGTGAGACTGTTTTTTTTTTTTGCTTACTATATCGGCGACCTGCATCCAAAGCCTCGTGTGGTGATAATCCTTTGCTCATTTACACAGTTTTCCTCCCGTAGTTTGCCTATTACTTGCAGCAACGTGACTGAGAAAACTCTATGAAACGTACGGTAAAGCCGTAAATGTAAGCAGCCTTCACGGACACTGTCTAGGTTGGTGTGCCAGCGCTGAGCAAAGGGGTCACATCGGAAGGATAGACTAAGATGGTTTCAGTTGGTTTTGTTCGCTTACAGGGCACATAATAGCAGGACATGTCACAGCGGGAAAAAAAATGAATTGTACTCATTGCAACAGTAGTCCTGTAATGAATCCGTTTTCTCCTGAACAACGGACTAGCTTTGACTGCCCTCTGAACGTCTTCTTGCTTCCCTTCGGTGTCCAGTTGTTTTGATTAAACGCTCTGTACGGGATAAAAATGGAAAACCGTTTGGTTTATCCAATCTTTCTGCGACCATTTCACCCTTAACTTTACTTGTTGGTATCCAAAGTCACGGGTACTCTCAGTATCTACTCTTCCGGTGCAAAGGCTTTGGTTTGATTTCGCTGATTAAATATATCAGCCACTTTTCTTGTAAAGGTATTTATTGTAATCTATAATGCCTCTTAACTCTGTTTCTCCAGTGAATTTATTAGCGATTACAGTCCTATCACAGAGGAAGTGTGGTTTGTCCACCTGCACCACTCGCTACTTGGTGGCCATGGCAACGGCAGATCTGATGGTCATTATCACGGAGGTAATTTTGTATCGGATCAGCGAACATTATTTCCCAGTGAGTGTCCTGAACATTACTCCCGTGGACAGTGTTAGAGTTGTCTTCTCTCGTACAGTCGTGGACTATTCTGTATGGTTCACTGTCGCTTTCACATTTGATCGCTTTATCGCCATTTGTTGCCACAAGCTGAAAGCAAAATATTGCACCGGGAAAACAGCAGCCGTGGTTCTGGCAGCAGTTGGCGAGTTGTTCTGTTTGAAAAATATTCCCTTCTACTTCACGCTTGAACCGGGAGAAATTATTAACAACGTACCGTGGTTCACTGTTATAAAACTAAGTTACTACACTGATCCGGGATGGATTAGATTTGACTGGTTTGATACGGTATTAACTCCTTTACTGCCTTTCGCTGCAATTCTGCTGCTCAACGCTCTGACTGTCAGACACATCTTAGTGGCCAGTCGGGTCCGGAAGTGGCTGAGGGGTCAGAGCAAAGGGGAGAGTCGCAGTGACCCAGAGATGGAGAGCAGGAGGAGATCAGTGGTTTTACTCTTCACTCTCTCCGGCAGCTTCATCTTCCTGTGGCTGACAGGTGTTTTACAGTTCCTCTATTATCAGATAACAGGAACAGGAGGCGAGTGGAATGATTCTGAATATATATTTTATGAAGTCGCTTTTTTGCTGAGAACTTTAAGCTGCTGCACCAACACATTTATTTACGTGGCGACTCAGTCCAAGTTCAGGGAGCAAGTGAAAAATCCCGTTACCTCAGTTTTTGAGTTCATTAAGAAAACCAGCTATTGAGCGAAGTCCGGAGACCACTGCAATGTTTTGCGTTCAGTCTCCCGTTACTGAAATCCCTGCTAAAATCGAAAAGACTACATTTTTGCATATTTAATCAGGGAGCAGTTCCCAAATGCCGATCCGATGAGAACATGTACTTGCAAAAAACAGTTGCTACAACCCATTGCCCAGATTGACCGCTGTCAATTGTTCCTCCCTCTCAATACGTAGGCATTTCCCTGATACGCAATGTCTGGGTGTCACATGTTTACTTACCAACCACTGATATTGATCTCCGAAGCTACACCAATAGTGATGCAAAACTCCCGTAATTCCATGGAAGCAGTCGTTAGATTTATCAAATCTATGCAATTGATAGTGACGACAGAGACTATAGAGGTGCGTCAACATCTAACAACGATGCGTTTGAATGCAGACGGAGATACTGAATGCTGACTCATACCGATTGGAAACACTATCTGGGGGCAGGCCGGCGTTCCTTTCAAAGAAAGATTTATTTGCTTCAGTGTTTAACCAAATGTGGTTTCTTGTAATGTAAGAAAACTCTCTGCAACAGTTGTGTTGAGGCCTGTACACATCATGCATAACTTTGTGGAGACCATATTCTATTGTTTCTGCTGTCCGGCAATTGAAGCCATGCCTACTCAGTCCTTCTTGAAATGACTAGATAAATGTGCTAGCAAGGAATCTGCTGAAACTAAGCTGACCTTGTCCATTTGCAGCGTATTATGAGACTGCGGATGTGAGCTCAACATATCCAGATTTCCTTTCATAGAGATGTCCTTCTCGTTTAATGAAATATCCAACAATCACCAGCTCGCATTTCATCTTTGTGATTGCATGCTGCATCTACGCGTTAACAGAATAATACATGCCAATTGCCTACTGTCTCTAACATAATAACTGATTTTGCGTCTTTCCGGAATATCCGACCACATTCAGACACTCTCATGTTGATTCCAGCTTAAAATTACCGATTGAATGATCCTCGATTTAAATTCCCGCTGTGCTGCAATTTTGACTCTCAACCAAATCACTAATACAAATTTGAAAGTTGGAACGGAGGCGCTGGAACAGATGATGCTAACCGGTGTTGAACTATCGTCAACTGATCGAGATTTGGCAATTCTCTGCGGAAGTTTTGAATAATTCAACAGTTGTACTTTATTGTTTCTATATAAAGATAACCTGAATTGTGGTTACCCCAGGGCAACAAATAAAATCCAGAATTGTATTGTTCCTATTGTACGAATACTGACTCCGAATACCTCTCCAAACCCCAGACGCTGAAATAGGGGACCGTCCGTTGGCTGAACGATTCTTTCTTTTGACTACAAGGAGCGGAATGTGCCCCCTTGTTAGATTATTGCCATTTGAAAGCATAAATGGGTGAGTGACGAGTGAAATCCAAGCTCCTTCTTGACGCTTCCCCACAATACAGTGGGCATATTCGGTTTTTACTATGGTTAAAAAATATAAAGTCCTGATCCAACATTAAGTGGTCCCGACCTATTTCTATAATATACACGGAGGAGTTTGTTCAGGTGAATGTGAATGTGACAACATGTGTGGTTGTATCTATCTATTTCCTGCACTGTCCACCTGATATCTAATATGGAAAATGGTGGTTCTCTAAATTTAACTTTGTTAATCCTTGGTACATAATTGAAACACAAACCGCATACTTCGTATGTTGAGTAGTTTATCGCGGGGTGACTGATAATTCGTGGCATGGGTTAGAAGGAGCCAATTTCAGAAAACCTGGCACTTTTATTTTTTCAACATTGTCCACTCCTACATCTACACACTTAGTCCAGCGGTCGTTGATTATACGAATCTTGGACCTCCAGAAAGTGCCCACACATGGGTGATTGATAGGTCCGTGGCCTATGGTTCATAGGGATCAGCTATACAGCTCTTTTTACATGCACATGCAGTTCAACCTTTGAGTGATTATGCAGAAAGGTTGAAGTTAATAACATCTCCTGCTAACTTGGGCCACGAACTTATCAAACACCCCGATGAGTTAATGACTGATGAGATCTTAACTTCAAACTTTCTGCATAATCACTCAATGAGCTGCACTACATGTGCATGTAACGAGAGTTGTATAAAAAATTTCCTTCTATCTTCGGCCACGAATTTAGTAATCACCCCTCGTGTTAAGAACTTTGTCAATAATTCAGTTTGGCGTATCCCCAAGGTTTCTGAATTATGGAGCATTTCCGAAAGTGCAGTCGCTTGTTGCGGACCTAGATTTAAGCTCCTCCCATATCGTCATAACTTCAATTTACAATTTATTTCAACCACAGAACGGTTGCTGAGGCCAAATAATTGGCGTTTTTAAGCCGAGGTTTATAGAAGTGTAATTCACAGGGACATCGAAGTTTATATAGAGAAGGCAAGAAAAACCCTGCTGGGTGGAAAATACATCAACTATCATCAGCATGTGCTCTGGTCACGTTGCCGCACTAATATTCCAGATGCAATTGAAAAAGTTCTCATGAGTAAACGCCCTAAAATTGCTGCACACAGCGGTCAGTCACTGAAACGTTGAAAGATTACATGTTTAATACGCTCTGATTCCCCTTTCCATGTATCCTGGACTCGGGAATATCTGTTGTGAATCGAGTTGCTTCCACACTTGAGATTCCCTTGCAATTAAACTGATTTCCAAGCCCCCTGTGTTCCCGAAGTTAATCGCTGACTGTCATCTACACCCCAGGGCGTTGCGGAACATTAACCAGGTCCCTCTGCTTTTAAGACCTTCGGACGTGTCCACCTTATTATCAAAGGGAATATTCACATTTCGGTTCCTAACGGAACTATTTCCCTCTGATTTTCTCAGAGCCCGGCGTTCACTTTTCATGTTTCCACTTCACTGTCTCTCCATCATAACATGCCCACATTCTCTTATTGTGAAGATTTATCTTAAGCCTTCCTCTTCTGCCTATGTTTGCGTTCCCCTGTTCAGTTTCCACGTACGTGAGCAGTATTTCCATATAAAAAGTAACATTATTGTAAGCACACATACTCGATTTCTCCCTGATAATTTTAACTAAACATCGGTCGGAATACAAAAATTAGTACATTTGAAAACGCGTTTCCTACTTTCGTATGGTGCCAGAGTTCCCTCTGAAGCAAAATAAGAATTGTCTCTGCGAATGTAATCACGAGTTCCCTCTTCGGGATATGGCTATCCTCCTCCCCTCTGTGTTCGTAAAATGCATTTTCCGGTTGGGATCCAAACATTATGAAATACAAAGTTCCTGAAAGTACATTTTCACGCCGGCTGCATTTGACGGTGCTCGGAACGTAAGCAACACATTTCTGAAAACATGATAGACCACTGAAACACCTTGAAATACTAATCATGACGTATTGTGCTGGTGGCAAATCCACGTCAATGTGATGGAAAGGTGTGGATGCAGATTCATTCTATGTCCGACCCCGGGAATTTGTGATGGGATGGTGTGGAGGGATATTCACTCTGTGTCTGACCGCGGGAACGTGTGATGGGACGGTTGGATAGAGATTCACTCTGTGTCTGACCCCTGGCTTTTGTGATGGGACGGTGAGGAGGGAGATTCACTCTGTGTCTGACCTCGGGAGTGTGTGTTGGGACTATGAGGATGGAGATTCAAACTGCGTCTGACACCGGGAACGTGTGATGGGACGGTTTGAATGGAGTTTCACTCTGTTTCACACCCTGGGAGTTTGTGATGGATAGGTGTGGATGCAGATTAACTCTAAGTCTGACCCCGGGTATTTGTGATGGGACGGTGTGGAGGGAGATTCAATCTGTGTCTGACCACGGCAATTTGAGATGGGACGGTTTGGATGGAGATTCACTCCGTGTCTGACCCCGGGCTTTTGTGATGGGACGGTGAGGAGGGAGATTCACTCTGTGTCACACCACGGGAACGTGTGATGGGACGGTTTGGATGGAGATCCAATCTCAGTCTGACCCCGGTCTTTTGTGAAGGGACTGTGTGGAGGGAGATTCACTCTGTGTCTGACCACGGCAATGTGAGAAGGGACGGTTTGGATGGAGATTCACTCTGTGTCTGACCCCCGGCTTTTCTGATGGGACGGTGAGGAGGGAGATTCACTCTGTGTCTGACCCCGGGAGTGTGTGTTGGGACTGTGAGGATGGAGATTCAGTCTGCGTCTGACCCCGGGACCGTTTGATGGGACGGTTTGGATGGAGTTTCACTCTGTTACACACCCTGGGAGTTTGTGATGGATAGGTGTGGATGCAGATTCACACTAAGTCTGACCCCGGGAATTTGTGATGGGACGGTGTGGAGGGAGATTCAATCTGTGTCTGACCACGGCAATGTGAGATGGGACGGTTTGGATGGAGATTCACTCTGTGTCTGACCCCGGGCTTTTGCGATGGGACGGTGAGGAGGGAGATTCAATCTGTGTCTGACCCCGGGAACGTGTGATGGGACGTTTGGATGGAGGTTCACTCTGAGGCTGACCCCGGGAGTGTGTGATGGGACGGTAAAGAGGGAGATTCACTCTGTGTCTGACCCGAGAGTTTGTGATGGGACGGTGTGGATGGAGATTCACTCTGTGTCCGACCCCGGGAGTTTGTGATGGGACGGTGAGGAGGGAGATTCACTCTGTGTCTGAGCGCGGGAACGTGTGATGGGACGGTTTGGATGCAGATACACTCTGCGTCTGACCCCTGGAGTGTGTGATGGGACGGTGTGGTGGGAGATTTACTCTTTGTCTGACCCAGGGAGTTTGTGATGGAAAGGTGTGGATGCAGATTCACTCTATGTCTGACCCGTGGAATTTGTGATGGGATGGTGTGGAAGGAGATTCACTCTGTTTCTGAACCCGGCAATGTGTGAAGGGACGGTTTGGATGGAGATTCACTCAGTGTCTGACTCAGGGCTTTTGTGATGGGACGGTGTGGAGGGAGATTCACTCTGTGTCTGACCCCGGGCTTTTGTGATGGGACGGTGAGGAGGGTGATTCACTCTCTGTCTGACCCCGGGAACGTGTGATGGGACGGTTGGATGGAGATTCTCTCTGTGTCTGACACCTGGTTTTTGTGATGGGACGGTGAGGAGGGTGATTCACTCTCTGTCTGACCCCGGGAACGTGTGATGGGACGGTTGGATGGAGATTCTCTCTGTGTCTGACACCTGGCTTTTGTGATGGGACGGTGAGGAGGGAGATTCACTCTGTATCTGACCCCGAGAGTGTATGTTGGGACTGTGAGGATGGAGATTCACTCTGCGTCTGACCCCGGGACCCTGTGAAGGGACTGTTTGGATTGAGATTCTGTTGGCGTCAGACCCCGGGAGTGTGTGATGGGACGGTGAGGAGGGAGTTTCACTCTGTTTCACACCCCGGCAGTTTGTGATGGATAGGTGTGGATGCAGATTCACTCTAAGTCTGACCCCGGGAATTTATGATGGGACGGTCAGGAGGGAGATTCACTCTGTGTCTGACCTCGGGAGTGTGTATTGGGACTATGAGGATGGAGATTCACCCTGCGTCTGACACCGGGAACGTGTGAAGGGACGGTTTGAATGGAGTTTCACACTGTTTCACACCCTGGGAGTTTGTGATGGATAGGTGTGGATGCAGATTAACTCTAAGTCTGACCCCGGGTATTTGTGATGGGACGGTGTGGAGGGAGATTCAATCTGTGTCTGACCACGGCAATTTGAGATGGGACGGTTTGGATGGAGATTCACTCTGTGTCTGACCCCGGGCTTTTGCGATGGGACGGTGAGGAGGGAGATTCACTCTGTGTCTGACCCCGGGATTTTGTGATGGGACGGTGAGGAGGGAGATTCACTCTGTGTCTGAGCGCGGGAACGTGTGATGGGACGGTTTGGATGCAGATTCACTCTGCGTCTGACCCCGGGAGTGTGTGATGGGACAGTGTGGTGGGAGATTTACTCTTTGTCTGACCCAGGGAGTTTGTGATGGAAAGGTGTGTATGCAGATTCACTCTATGTCTGACCCGTGGAATATGTGATGGGATGGTGTGGAAGGAGATTCACTCTGTTTCTGAACCCGGCAATGTGTGATGGGACGGTTTGGATGGAGGTTCACTCAATGTCTGACCCAGGGCTTTTGTGATGGGACGGTGTGGAGGGAGATTCACTCTGTGTCTGACCCCGGGCTTTTGTGATGGGACGGTGAGGAGGGTGATTCACTCTCTGTCTGACCCCGGGAACGTGTGAAGGGACGGTTGGATGGAGATTCTCTCTGTGTCTGACACCTGGCTTTTGAGATGGGACGGTGAGGAGGGTGATTCACTCTCTGTCTGACCCCGGGAACGTGTGATGGGACCGTTGGATGGAGATTCTCTCTGTGCCTGACACCTGGCTTTTGTGATGGGACGGTGAGGAGGGAGATTCACTCTGTATCTGACCCCGAGAGTGCATGTTGGGTCTGTGAGGATGGAGGTTCTCTCTGTGTCTGACACCTGGCTTTTGTGATGGGACGGTGTGGAGGGAGATTCACTCTGTGTCTGACCCCGGGCTTTTGTGATGGGACGGTGAGGAGGGTGATTCACTCTCTGTCTGACCCCGGGAACGTGTGATGGGACGGTTGGATGGAGATTCTCTCTGTGTCTGACACCTGGCTTTTGTGATGGGACGGTGAGGAGGGTGATTCACTCTCTGTCTGACCCCGGGAACGTGTGATGGCACGGTTGGATGGAGATTCTCTCTGTGTCTGACACCTGGCTTTTGTGATGGGACGGTGAGGAGGGAGATTCACTCTGTATCTGACCCCGAGAGTGTATGTTGGGACTGTGAGGATGGAGATTCTCTCTGTGTCTGACACCTGGCTTTTGTGATGGGACGGTGTGGAGGGAGATTCACTCTGTGTCTGACCCCGGGCTTTTGTGATGGGACGGTGAGGAGGGTGATTCACTCTCTGTCTGACCCCGGGAACGTGTGATGGGACGGTTGGATGGAGATTCTCTCTGTGTCTGACACCTGGCTTTTGTGATGGAACGGTGAGGAGGGAGATTCACTCTGTATCTGACCCCGAGAGTGTATGTTGGGACTGTGAGGATGGAGATTCACTCTGCGTCTGACCCCGGGACCCTGTGAAGGGACTGTTTGGATTGAGATTCTGTTGGCGTCAGACCCCGGGAGTGTGTGATGGGACGGTGAGGAGGGAGTTTCACTCTGTTTCACACCCTGGCAGTTTGTGATGGATAGGTGTGGATGCAGATTCACTCTAAGTCTGACCCCGGGAATTTGTGATGGGACGGTCAGGAGGGAGATTCACTCTGTATCTGACCTCGGGAGTGTGTATTGGGACTATGAGGATGGAGATTCACCCTGCGTCTGACACCGGGAACGTGTGAAGGGACGGTTTGAATGGAGTTTCACACTGTTTCACACCCTGGGAGTTTGTGATGGATAGGTGTGGATGCAGATTAACTCTAAGTCTGACCCCGGGTATTTGTGATGGGACGGTGTGGAGGGAGATTCAATCTGTGTCTGACCACGGCAATTTGAGATGGGACGGTTTGGATGGAGATTCACTCTGTGTCTGACCCCGGGCTTTTGCGATGGGACGGTGAGGAGGGAGATTCAATCTGTGTCTGACCCCGGGAACGTGTGATGGGACGTTTGGATGGAGGTTCACTCTGAGGCTGACCACGGGAGTTTGTGATGGGACGGTGTGGATGGAGATTCACTCTGTGTCTGACCCCGGGATTTTGTGATGGGACGGTGAGGAGGGAGATTCACTCTGTGTCTGAGCGCGGGAACGTGTGATGGGACGGTTTGGATGCAGATTCACTCTGCGTCTGACCCCGGGAGTGTGTGATGGGACAGTGTGGAGGGAGATTTACTCTTTGTCTGACCCAGGGAGTTTGTGATGGAAAGGTGTGTATGCAGATTCACTCTATGTCTGACACGTGGAATATGTGATGGGATGGTGTGGAAGGAGATTCACTCTGTTTCTGAACCCGGCAATGTGTGATGGGACGGTTTGGATGGAGGTTCACTCAATGTCTGACCCAGGGCTTTTGTGATGGGACGGTGTGGAGGGAGATTCACTCTGTGTCTGACCCCGGGCTTTTGTGATGGGACGGTGAGGAGGGTGATTCACTCTCTGTCTGACCCCGGGAACGTGTGATGGGACGGTTGGATGGAGATTCTCTCTGTGTCTGACACCTGGCTTTTGTGATGGGACGGTGAGGAGGGTGATTCACTCTCTGTCTGACCCCGGGAACGTGTGATGGGACCGTTGGATGGAGATTCTCTCTGTGTCTGACACCTGGCTTTTGTGATGGGACGGTGAGGAGGGAGCTTCACTCTGTATCTGACCCCGAGAGTGCATGTTGGGTCTGTGAGGATGGAGATTCTCTCTGTGTCTGACACCTGGCTTTTGTGATGGGACGGTGTGGAGGGAGATTCACTCTGTGTCTGACCCCGGGCTTTTGTGATGGGACGGTGAGGAGGGTGATTCACTCTCTGTCTGACCCCAGGAACGTGTGATGGGACGGTTGGATGGAGATTCTCTCTGTGTCTGACACCTGGCTTTTGTGATGGGACGGTGAGGATGGTGATTCACTCTCTGTCTGACCCCGGGAACGTGTGATGGCACGGTTGGATGGAGATTCTCTCTGTGTCTGACACCTGGCTTTTGTGATGGGACGGTGAGGAGGGAGATTCACTCTGTATCTGACCCCGAGAGTGTATGTTGGGACTGTGAGGATGGAGATTCTCTCTGTGTCTGACACCTGGCTTTTGTGATGGGACGGTGTGGAGGGAGATTCACTCTGTGTCTGACCCCGGGCTTTTGTGATGGGACGGTGAGGAGGGTGATTCACTCTCTGTCTGACCCCGGGAACGTGTGATGGGACGGTTGGATGGAGATTCTCTCTGTGTCTGACACCTGGCTTTTGTGATGGAACGGTGAGGAGGGAGATTCACTCTGTATCTGACCCCAAGAGTGTATGTTGGGACTGTGAGGATGGAGATTCACTCTGCGTCTGACCCCGGGACCCTGTGAAGGGACTGTTTGGATTGAGATTCTATTGGCGTCAGACCCCGGGAGTGTGTGATGGGACGGTGAGGAGGGAGTTTCACTCTGTTTCACACCCCGGCAGTTTGTGATGGATAGGTGTGGATGCAGATTCACTCTACGTCTGACCCCGGGAAGTTGTGATGGGACGGTGAGGAGGGAGATTCACTCTGTGTCTGACCTCGGGAGTGTGTGTTGGGACTATGAGGATGGAGATTCACCCTGCGTCTGACACCGGGAACGTGTGAAGGGACGGTTTGAATGGAGTTTCACTCTGTTTCACACCCTGGGAGTTTGTGATGGGTCGGTTTGGATGCAGATTAACTCTAAGTCTGACCCCGGGTATTTGTGATGGGACGGTGTGGAGGGAGATTCAATCTGTGTCTGACCACGGCAATTTGAGATGGGACGGTTTGGATGGAGATTCACTCTGTGTCTGACCCCGGCTTTTGCGATGGGACGGTGAGGAGGGAGATTCAATCTGTGTCTGACCCCGGGAACGTGTGATGGGACGATTGGATGGAGGTTCACTCTGAGGCTGAACCCGGGAGTGTGTGATGGGACGGTGAAGAAGGAGATTCACTCTGTGTCTGACCCCGGGAGTTTGTGATGGGACGGTGTGGATGGAGATTCACTCTGTGTCTGACCCCGGGATTTTGTGATGGGACGGTGAGGAGGGAGATTCACTCTGTGTCTGAGCGCGGGAACGTGTGATGGGACGGTTTGGATGCAGATTCACTCTGCGTCTGACCCCGGGAGTGTGTGATGGGACAGTGTGGTGGGAGATTTACTCTTTGTCTGACCCAGGGAGTTTGTGATGGAAAGGTGTGTATGCAGATTCACTCTATGTCTGACCCGTGGAATATGTGATGGGATGGTGTGGAAGGAGATTCACTCTGTTTCTGAACGCGGCAATGTGTGATGGGACGGTTTGGATGGAGGTTCACTCAATGTCTGACCCAGGGCTTTTGTGATGGGACGGTGTGGAGGGAGATTCACTCTGTGTCTGACCCCGGGCTTTTGTGATGGGACTTTGAGGAGGGTGATTCACTCTCTGTCTGACCCCGGGAACGTGTGATGGGACGGTTGGATGGAGATTCTCTCTGTGTCTGACACCTGGCTTTTGTGATGGGACGGTGAGGAGGGTGATTCACTCTCTGTCTGAACCCGGGAACGTGTGATGGGACGGTTGGATGGAGATTCTCTCTGTGTCTGACACCTGGCTTTTGTGATGGGACGGTGAGGAGGGAGATTCACTCTGTATCTGACCCCGAGAGTGTATGTTGGGTCTGTGAGGATGGAGATTCTCTCTGTGTCTGACACCTGGCTTTTGAGATGGGACGGTGTGGAGGGAGATTCACTCTGTGTCTGACCCCGGGCTTTTGTGATGGGACGGTGAGGAGGGTGATTCACTCTCTGTCTGACCCCGGGAACGTGTGATGGGACGGTTGGATGGAGATTCTCTCTGTGTCTGACACCTGGCTTTTGTGATGGGACGGTGAGGAGGGTGATTCACTCTCTGTCTGACCCCGGGAACGTGTGATGGCACGGTTGGATGGAGATTCTCTCTGTGTCTGACACCTGGCTTTTGTGATGGGACGGTGAGGAGGGAGATTCACTCTGTATCTGACCCCGAGAGTGTATGTTGGGACCGTGAGGATGGAGATTCTCTCTGTGTCTGACAGCTGGCTTTTGTGATGGGACGGTGTGGAGGGAGATTCACTCTGTGTCTGACCCCGGGCTTTTGTGATGGGACGGTGAGGAGGGTGATTCACTCTCTGTCTGACCCCGGGAACGTGTGATGGGACGGTTGGATGGAGATTCTCTCTGTGTCTGACACCTGGCTTTTGTGATGGAACGGTGAGGAGGGAGATTCACTCTGTATCTGAATCCGAGAGTGTATGTTGGGACTGTGAGGATGGAGATTCACTCTGCGTCTGACCCCGGGACCCTGTGAAGGGACTGTTTGGATTGAGATTCTGTTGGCGTCAGACCCCGGGAGTGTGTGATGGGACAGTGAGGAGGGAGTTTCACTCAGTTTCACACCCCAGCAGTTTGTGATGGATAGGTGTGGATGCAGATTCACTCTAAGTCTGACCCCGGGCTTTTGTGATGGGACGGTGTGGAGGGAGATTCACTCTGTATCTGACCTCGGGAGTGTGTATTGGGACTATGAGGATGGAGATTCACCCTGCGTCTGACACCGGGAACGTGTGAAGGGACGGTTTGAATGGAGTTTCACACTGTTTCACACCCTGGGAGTTTGTGATGGATAGGTGTGGATGCAGATTAACTCTAAGTCTGACCCCGGGTATTTGTGATGGGACGGTGTGGAGGGAGATTCAATCTGTGTCTGACCACGGCAATTTGAGATGGGACGGTTTGGATGGAGATTCACTCTGTGTCTGACCCCGGGCTTTTGCGATGGGACGGTGAGGAGGGAGATTCAATCTGTGTCTGACCCCGGGAACGTGTGATGGGACGTTTGGATGGAGGTTCACTCTGAGGCTGAACCCGGGAGTGTGTGATGGGACGGTGAAGAAGGAGATTCACTCTGTGTCTGACCACGGGAGTTTGTGATGGGACGGTGTGGATGGAGATTCACTCTGTGTCTGACCCCGGGATTTTGTGATGGGACGGTGAGGAGGGAGATTCACTCTGTGTCTGAGCGCGGGAACGTGTGATGGGACGGTTTGGATGCAGATTCACTCTGCGTCTGACCCCGGGAGTGTGAGATGGGACAGTGTGGTGGGAGATTTACTCTTTGTCTGACCCAGGGAGTTTGTGATGGAAAGGTGTGTATGCAGATTCACTCTATGTCTGACCCGTGGAATATGTGATGGGATGGTGTGGAAGGAGATTCACTCTGTTTCTGAACCCGGCAATGTGTGATGGGACGGTTTGGATGGAGGTTCACTCAATGTCTGACCCAGGGCTTTTGTGATGGGACGGTGTGGAGGGAGATTCACTCTGTGTCTGACCCCGGGCTTTTGTGATGGGACGGTGAGGAGGGTGATTCACTCTCTGTCTGACCCCGGGAACGTGTGATGGGACGGTTGGATGGAGATTCTCTCTGTGTCTGACACCTGGCTTTTGTGATGGGACGGTGAGGAGGGTGATTCACTCTGTATCTGACCCCGAGAGTGCATGTTGGGTCTGTGAGGATGGAGATTCTCTCTGTGTCTGACACCTGGCTTTTGTGATGGGACGGTGTGGAGGGAGATTCACTCTGTGTCTGACCCCGGGCTTTTGTGATGGGACGGTGAGGAGGGTGATTCACTCTCTGTCTGACCCCGGGAACGTGTGATGGGACGGTTGGATGGAGATTCTCTCTGTGTCTGACACCTGGCTTTTGTGATGGGACGGTGAGGAGGGTGATTCACTCTCTGTCTGACCCCGGGAACGTGTGATGGCACGGTTGGATGGAGATTCTCTCTGTGTCTGACACCTGGCTTTTGTGATGGGACGGTGAGGAGGGAGATTCACTCTGTATCTGACCCCGAGAGTGTATGTTGGGACTGTGAGGATGGAGATTCTCTCTGTGTCTGACACCTGGCTTTTGTGATGGGACGGTGTGGAGGGAGATTCACTCTGTGTCTGACCCCGGGCTTTTGTGATGGGACGGTGAGGAGGGTGATTCACTCTCTGTCTGACCCCGGGAACGTGTGATGGGACGGTTGGATGGAGATTCTCTCTGTGTCTGACACCTGGCTTTTGTGATGGAACGGTGAGGAGGGAGATTCACTCTGTATCTGACCCCGAGAGTGTATGTTGGGACTGTGAGGATGGAGATTCACTCTGCGTCTGACCCCGGGACCCTGTGAAGGGACTGTTTGGATTGAGATTCTATTGGCGTCAGACCCCGGGAGTGTGTGATGGGACGGTGAGGAGGGAGTTTCACTCTGTTTCACACCCCGGCAGTTTGTGATGGATAGGTGTGGATGCAGATTCACTCTAAGTCTGACCCCGGGAAGTTGTGATGGGACGGTGAGGAGGGAGATTCACTCTGTGTCTGACCTTGGGAGTGTGTGTTGGGACTATGAGGATGGAGATTCACCCTGCGTCTGACACCGGGAACGTGTGAAGGGACGGTTTGAATGGAGTTTCACTCTGTTTCACACCCTGGGAGTTTGTGATGGGTCGGTTTGGATGCAGATTAACTCTAAGTCTGACCCCGGGTATTTGTGATGGGACGGTGTGGAGGGAGATTCAATCTGTGTCTGACCACGGCAATTTGAGATGGGACGGTTTGGATGGAGATTCACTCTGTGTCTGACCCCGGCTTTTGCGATGGGACGGTGAGGAGGGAGATTCAATCTGTGTCTGACCCCGGGAACGTGTGATGGGACGATTGGATGGAGGTTCACTCTGAGGCTGAACCCGGGAGTGTGTGATGGGACGGTGAAGAAGGAGATTCACTCTGTGTCTGACCCCGGGAGTTTGTGATGGGACGGTGTGGATGGACATTCACCCTGTGTCTGACCGCGGGATTTTGTGATGGGACGGTGAGGAGGGAGATTCACTCTGTGTCTGAGCGCGGGAACGTGTGATGGGACGGTTTGGATGCAGATTCACTCTGCGTCTGACCCCGGGAGTGTGTGATGGGACAGTGTGGTGGGAGATTTACTCTTTGTCTGACCCAGGGAGTTTGTGATGGAAAGGTGTGTATGCAGATTCACTCTATGTCTGACCCGTGGAATATGTGATGGGATGGTGTGGAAGGAGATTCACTCTGTTTCTGAACCCGGCAATGTGTGATGGGACGGTTTGGATGGAGGTTTACTCAATGTCTGACCCAGGGCTTTTGTGATGGGACGGTGTGGAGGGAGATTCACTCTGTGTCTGACCCCGGGCTTTTGTGATGGGACTTTGAGGAGGGTGATTCACTCTCTGTCTGACCCCGGGAACGTGTGATGGGACAGTTGGTTGGAGATTCTCTCTGTGTCTGACACCTGGCTTTTGTGATGGTACGGTGAGGAGGGTGATTCACTCTCTTTCTGACCCCGGGAACGTGTGATGGGACCGTTGGATGGAGATTCTCTCTGTGTCTGACACCTGGCTTTTGTGATGGGACGGTGAGGAGGGAGATTCACTCTGTATCTGACCCCGAGAGTGTATGTTGGGTCTGTGAGGATGGAGATTCTCTCTGTGTCTGACACCTGGCTTTTGTGATGGGACGGTGTGGAGGGAGATTCACTCTGTGTCTGACCCCGGGCTTTTGTGATGGGACGGTGAGGAGGGTGATTCACTCTCTGTCTTACCCCGGGAACGTGTGATGGGACGGTTGGATGGAGATTCTCTCTGTGTCTGACACCTGGCTTTTGTGATGGGACGGTGAGGAGGGAGATTCACTCTGTATCTGACCCCTAGAGTGTATGTTGGGACTGTGAGGATGGAGATTCACTCTGCGTCTGACCCCGGGACCCTGTGAAGGGACGGTATGGATGGAGATTCTATCTGCGTCAGATCCCGGGAGTGTGTGATGGGACGGTGAGGAGGGAGTTTCACTCTGTTTCACACCCCGGCAGTTTGTGATGGATAGGTGTGGATGCAGATTCACTCTAAGTCTTACCCCGGGAATTTGTGATGGGACGGTGTGGATGGAGATTCTATCTGCGTCAGACCCCGGGAATGTGTGATGGGACTGTTTGGAGGGAGATTCACTCTGTGTCTGACCACGGGCTTTTTTGATGGGACGGTGAGGAGGGAGTTTCACTCTGTGTCAGACCCCGGGAACGTGTGATGGGACGGTTTGTTTGGAGATTCACTCTCTGTCTGACCCCGGCAATGTGTGATGGGACGGTTTGGATGGAGGTTCATTCAGTGTCTGACCCCGGGAGTTTAAGATGGGACGGTTTGGATGGAGATTCAATCTGTGACTGACACCGGGCTTTTGTGATGGGACGGTGAAGAGGGAGATTCACTCTGTGTCTGACCCCGGGAACGTGTGATGGGACGGTTTGGATGGAGGTTCACTCTGAGTCTGACCCCGGGAGTGTGTGATGGGACGGTGAAGATGGAGATTCACTCTGTGTCTGACCCCGGTCTTTTGTGATGGGACGGTGAGGAGGGAGATTCTCTCTGTGTCTGACCCCGGGAGTGTGTGATGGGACGGTGAGGAGGGAGATTCACTCTGTGTCTGTCCCCGGGAACGTGTGATGGGACGATTTGGATGCAGATTCACTCTGTGTCTGACCCCGGGAGTGTGTGATGGGACCGTGAGGAGGGAGATTTACTCTTTGTCTGACCCCGGGAGTTTGTCATGGAAAGGTGTGGATGCAGATTCACTCTATGTCTGACCCCTGGAATTTTTGATGGGATGGTGTGGAAGGAGATTCACTCTGTGTCTGACCCCGGGCTTTTGTGATAGGACGGTGAGGAGGGAGATTCACTCTGTGTCTGACCCCGGGAACGTGTGATGGGACGGTTGGATGGAGATTCTCTCTGTGTCTGACACCTGGCTTTTGTGATGGGACGGTGAGGAGGGAGATTAACTCTGTATCTGACCCCGAGAGTGTATGTTGGGACTGTGAGGATGGAGATTCACTCTGCGTCTGACCCCGGGACCCCGTGATGGGACGGTTTGGATGGAGATTCACTCTGTGTCAGACCCCGGGAGTGTGTGATGGGACGGAGAGGAGGGAGTTTCACTCTGTTTCACACCCCGGGAGTTTGTGATGGATAGGTGTGCATGCAGATTCACTCTAAGTCTGACCCCGGGAATTTGTGATGGGAAGGTGTGGAGGGAGATTCAATCTCTGTCTGACCACGGCAATGTGTGATGGGACGGTTTGGATGGAGGTTCACTCAGTGTCTAACCCAGGGCTTTTGTGATGGGTCGGTGTGGAGGGAGATTCACTCTCTGTCTGACCCCGGGAACGTATGATGGGACGGTTGGATGGAGATTCTCTCTGTGTCTGACACCTGGCTTTTGTGATGGGACTGTGAGGATGGAGATTCACCCTGCGTCTGACCCCGGGACCCTGTGATGGGATGGTTTGGATGGAGATTCACTCTGTGTCAGACTGATGGAGTGTGTGATGAGACGGTGAGGAGCGATATTCACTCTGTTTCACACCCCGAGAGTTTGTGATGGATAGGTGTGGATGCAGATTCACTCTGTGTCAGACCCCGGGAACGTGTGATGGAACGGTTTGGATGGAGATCCAATCTCTGTCTGACCCCGGGCTTTTGTGATGGGACGGTGTGGAGGAAGATTCACTCTGTGTCTGACCCCGTGAGTTTGTGATGGGCCGGTGTTTATGGTGATTCACTTTGTGTCTGACCCCGGTCTTTTATGATGGGATGGTGTGGAGGGAGATTCACTCTGTGTCTGACACCGGGAGTTTGTGATGGGACGGTGTGGATGGAGATTCACTTTGTGTCTGACCCCGGGAGTGTATGATGGGACGGTGAGGAGGGAGATTCACTCTATGTCTGACACCCGGAATTTGTGATGGGATGGTGTGGAAGGAGATTCACTCTGTTTCTGACCCCGGCAATGTGTGATGGGACGGTTTGGATGGAGATTCACTCTGTGTCTGATCCCGGGCTTTTGTGATGGGACGGTGTGGAGGGAGATTCACTCTGTGTCTGACCTCGGGAGTGTGTGTTGGGACTATGAGGATGGATATTCACCCTTCGTCTGACTCCGGGAACGTATGATGGGACGGTTTGGATGGAGTTTCACTCTGTTTCACACCATGGGAGTTTGTGATGGATAGGTGTGGATGGAGATTCACTCTGTGTCTGACCTCGGGAGTTTGTGATGGGACGGTGAGGAGGGAGATTCACTCTGTGTCTGAGCGCAGGAACGTGTGATGGGACGGTGAGGAGGGAGATTCACTCTCCGTCTGACCCCGGGAGTGTGTGATGGGACGGTGTGGGGGGAGATTCACTCTGTGTCTGACCACGGGCTTTTTTGATGGGACGGTGAGCAGGGAGTTTCACTCTGTCTCAGACCCCGGGAACGTGTGATGGGACGGTTTGTTTGGAGATTCACTCTCTGTCTGACCCCGGCAATGTGTGATGGGACGGTTTGGATGGAGGTTCACTCAGTGTCTGAACCCGGGAGTTTAAGATGGACGGTTTGGATGGAGATTCACTCTGTGTCTCACCCCGGGAGTGTGTGATGGGACGGTGAGGAGGGAGTTTCACTCTGTTTCACACCCCGGGAGTTTGTGATGGATAGGTGTGGATGCAGATTCACTCTAAGTCTGACCCCGGGAATTTGTGATGGGACGGTGTGGAGGCAGATTCAATCTGTGTCTGACCACGGCAATGTGTGATGGGACGGTGTGGGGGGAGATTCACTCTGTGTCTGACCACGGGCTTTTTTGATGGGACGGTGAGCAGGGAGTTTCACTCTGTCTCAGACCCCGGGAACGTGTGATGGGACGGTTTGTTTGGAGATTCACTCTCTGTCTGACCCCGGCAATGTGTGATGGGACGGTTTGGATGGAGGTTCACTCAGTGTCTGAACCCGGGAGTTTAAGATGGACGGTTTGGATGGAGATTCACTCTGTGTCTCACCCCGGGAGTGTGTGATGGGACGGTGAGGAGGGAGTTTCACTCTGTTTCACACCCCGGGAGTTTGTGATGGATAGGTGTGGATGCAGATTCAATCTAAGTCTGACCCCGGGAATTTGTAATGGGACGGTGTGGAGGGAGATTCAATCTGTGTCTCACCACGGCAATGTGTGATGGGACGGTTTGGATGGAGGTTCACTTAGAGTCTGACGCAGGGCTTTTGTGATGGGACGGTGTGGAGGGAGATTCACTCTGTGTCTGACCCCGGGCTTTTGTGATGGGACGGTGAGGAGGGAGATTAACTCTGTATCTGACCCCGAGAGTGTATGTTGGGACTGTGAGGATGGAGATTCACTCTGTGTCTGACCTCGGGAGTGTGTGTTGGGACTATGAGGATGGAGATTCACCCTGCGTCTGACACCGGGAACGTGTGAAGGGACGGTTTGAATGGAGTTTCACTCTGTTTCACACCCTGGGAGTTTGTGATGGGTCGGTTTGGATGCAGATTAACTCTAAGTCTGACCCCGGGTATTTGTGATGGGACGGTGTGGAGGGAGATTCAATCTGTGTCTGACCACGGCAATTTGAGATGGGACGGTTTGGATGGAGATTCACTCTGTGTCTGACCCCGGCTTTTGCGATGGGACGGTGAGGAGGGAGATTCAATCTGTGTCTGACCCCGGGAACGTGTGATGGGACGATTGGATGGAGGTTCACTCTGAGGCTGAACCCGGGAGTGTGTGATGGGACGGTGAAGAAGGAGATTCACTCTGTGTCTGACCCCGGGAGTTTGTGATGGGACGGTGTGGATGGACATTCACTCTGTGTCTGACCCCGGGATTTTGTGATGGGACGGTGAGGAGGGAGATTCACTCTGTGTCTGAGCGCGGGAACGTGTGATGGGACGGTTTGGATGCAGATTCACTCTGCGTCTGACCCCGGGAGTGTGTGATGGGACAGTGTGGTGGGAGATTTACTCTTTGTCTGACCCAGGGAGTTTGTGATGGAAAGGTGTGTATGCAGATTCACTCTATGTCTGACCCGTGGAATATGTGATGGGATGGTGTGGAAGGAGATTCACTCTGTTTCTGAACCCGGCAATGTGTGATGGGACGGTTTGGATGGAGGTTCACTCAATGTCTGACCCAGGGCTTTTGTGATGGGACGGTGTGGAGGGAGATTCACTCTGTGTCTGACCCCGTGCTTTTGTGATGGGACTTTGAGGAGGGTGATTCACTCTCTGTCTGACCCCGGGAACGTGTGATGGGACAGTTGGTTGGAGATTCTCTCTGTGTCTGACACCTGGCTTTTGTGATGGTACGGTGAGGAGGGTGATTCACTCTCTTTCTGACCCCGGGAACGTGTGATGGGACCGTTGGATGGAGATTCTCTCTGTGTCTGACACCTGGCTTTTGTGATGGGACGGTGAGGAGGGAGATTCACTCTGTATCTGACCCCGAGAGTGTATGTTGGGTCTGTGAGGATGGAGATTCTCTCTGTGTCTGACACCTGGCTTTTGTGATGGGACGGTGTGGAGGGAGATTCACTCTGTGTCTGACCCCGGGCTTTTGTGATGGGACGGTGAGGAGGGTGATTCACTCTCTGTCTTACCCCGGGAACGTGTGATGGGACGGTTGGATGGAGATTCTCTCTGTGTCTGACACCTGGCTTTTGTGATGGGACGGTGAGGAGGGAGATTCACTCTGTATCTGACCCCTAGAGTGTATGTTGGGACTGTGAGGATGGAGATTCACTCTGCGTCTGACCCCGGGACCCTGTGAAGGGACGGTATGGATGGAGATTCTATCTGCGTCAGATCCCGGGAGTGTGTGATGGGACGGTGAGGAGGGAGTTTCACTCTGTTTCACACCCCGGCAGTTTGTGATGGATAGGTGTGGATGCAGATTCACTCTAAGTCTTACCCCGGGAATTTGTGATGGGACGGTGTGGATGGAGATTCTATCTGCGTCAGACCCCGGGAATGTGTGATGGGACTGTTTGGAGGGAGATTCACTCTGTGTCTGACCACGGGCTTTTTTGATGGGACGGTGAGGAGGGAGTTTCACTCTGTGTCAGACCCCGGGAACGTGTGATGGGACGGTTTGTTTGGAGATTCACTCTCTGTCTGACCCCGGCAATGTGTGATGGGACGGTTTGGATGGAGGTTCATTCAGTGTCTGACCCCGGGAGTTTAAGATGGGACGGTTTGGATGGAGATTCAATCTGTGACTGACACCGGGCTTTTGTGATGGGACAGTGAAGAGGGAGATTCACTCTGTGTCTGACCCCGGGAACGTGTGATGGGACGGTTTGGATGGAGGTTCACTCTGAGTCTGACCCCGGGAGTGTGTGATGGGACGGTGAAGATGGAGATTCACTCTGTGTCTGACCCCGGTCTTTTGTGATGGGACGGTGAGGAGGGAGATTCTCTCTGTGTCTGACCCCGGGAGTGTGTGATGGGACGGTGAGGAGGGAGATTCACTCTGTGTCTGTCCCCGGGAACGTGTGATGGGACGATTTGGATGCAGATTCACTCTGTGTCTGACCCCGGGAGTGTGTGATGGGACCGTGAGGAGGGAGATTTACTCTTTGTCTGACCCCGGGAGTTTGTCATGGAAAGGTGTGGATGCAGATTCACTCTATGTCTGACCCCTGGAATTTTTGATGGGATGGTGTGGAAGGAGATTCACTCTGTGTCTGACCCCGGGCTTTTGTGATAGGACGGTGAGGAGGGAGATTCACTCTGTGTCTGACCCCGGGAACGTGTGATGGGACGGTTGGATGGAGGTTCTCTCTGTGTCTGACACCTGGCTTTTGTGATGGGACGGTGAGGAGGGAGATTAACTCTGTATCTGACCCCGAGAGTGTATGTTGGGACTGTGAGGATGGAGATTCACTCTGCGTCTGACCCCGGGACCCCGTGATGGGACGGTTTGGATGGAGATTCACTCTGTGTCAGACCCCGGGAGTGTGTGATGGGACGGAGAGGAGGGAGTTTCACTCTGTTTCACACCCCGGGAGTTTGTGATGGATAGGTGTGCATGCAGATTCACTCTAAGTCTGACCCCGGGAATTTGTGATGGGAAGGTGTGGAGGGAGATTCAATCTCTGTCTGACCACGGCAATGTGTGATGGGACGGTTTGGATGGAGGTTCACTCAGTGTCTAACCCAGGGCTTTTGTGATGGGACGGTGTGGAGGGAGATTCACTCTCTGTCTGACCCCGGGAACGTATGATGGGACGGTTGGATGGAGATTCTCTCTGTGTCTGACACCTGGCTTTTGTGATGGGACTGTGAGGATGGAGATTCACCCTGCGTCTGACCCCGGGACCCTGTGATGGGATGGTTTGGATGGAGATTCACTCTGTGTCAGACTGATGGAGTGTGTGATGAGACGGTGAGGAGCGATATTCACTCTGTTTCACACCCCGAGAGTTTGTGATGGATAGGTGTGGATGCAGATTCACTCTGTGTCAGACCCCGGGAACGTGTGATGGAACGGTTTGGATGGAGATCCAATCTCTGTCTGACCCCGGGCTTTTGTGATGGGACGGTGTGGAGGAAGATTCACTCTGTGTCTGACCCCGTGAGTTTGTGATGGGCCGGTGTTTATGGTGATTCACTTTGTGTCTGACCCCGGTCTTTTATGATGGGATGGTGTGGAGGGAGATTCACTCTGTGTCTGACACCGGGAGTTTGTGATGGGACGGTGTGGATGGAGATTCACTTTGTGTCTGACCCCGGGAGTGTATGATGGGACGGTGAGGAGGGAGATTCACTCTATGTCTGACACCCGGAATTTGTGATGGGATGGTGTGGAAGGAGATTCACTCTGTTTCTGACCCCGGCAATGTGTGATGGGACGGTTTGGATGGAGATTCACTCTGTGTCTGATCCCGGGCTTTTGTGATGGGACGGTGTGGAGGGAGATTCACTCTGTGTCTGACCTCGGGAGTGTGTGTTGGGACTATGAGGATGGATATTCACCCTTCGTCTGACTCCGGGAACGTATGATGGGACGGTTTGGATGGAGTTTCACTCTGTTTCACACCATGGGAGTTTGTGATGGATAGGTGTGGATGGAGATTCACTCTGTGTCTGACCTCGGGAGTTTGTGATGGGACGGTGAGGAGGGAGATTCACTCTGTGTCTGAGCGCAGGAACGTGTGATGGGACGGTGAGGAGGGAGATTCACTCTCCGTCTGACCCCTGGAGTGTGTGATGGGACGGTGTGGTGGGAGATTTACTCTTTGTCTGACCCCGGGAGTTTGTGATGGGACGGTTGGATGGAGATTCTCTCTGTGTCTGACACCTGGCTTTTGTGATGGGACGGTGAGGAGGGAGATTCACTCTGTATCTGACCCCGAGAGTGTATGTTGGGACTGTGAGGATGGAGACTCACTCTGCGTCTGACCCCGGGACCCTGTGATGGGACGGTTTGGATGGAGATTCTATCTGCGTCAGACCCCGGGAGTGTGTGATGGGACGGTGAGGAGGGAGTTTCACTCTGTTTCACACCCCTGGAGTTTGTGATGGATAGGTGTGGATGCAGATTCACTCTAAGTCTGACCCCGGGAATTTGTGATGGGACGGTGTGGAGGCAGATTCAATCTGTGTCTGACCACTGCAATGTGTGATGGGACGGTGTGGGGGGAGATTCACTCTGTGTCTGACCACGGGCTTTTTTGATGGGACGGTGAGCAGGGAGTTTCACTCTGTCTCAGACCCCGGGAACGTGTGATGGGACGGTTTGTTTGGAGATTCACTCTCTGTCTGACCCCGGCAATGTGTGATGGGACGGTTTGGATGGAGGTTCACTCAGTGTCTGAACCCGGGAGTTTAAGATGGACGGTTTGGATGGAGATTCACTCTGTGTCTCACCCCGGGAGTGTGTGATGGGACGGTGAGCAGGGAGTTTCACTCTGTCTCAGACCCCGGGAACGTGTGATGGGACGGTTTGTTTGGAGATTCACTCTCTGTCTGACCCCGGCAATGTGTGATGGGACGGTTTGGATGGAGGTTCACTCAGTGTCTGAACCCGGGAGTTTAAGATGGACGGTTTGGATGGAGATTCACTCTGTGTCACACCCCGGGAGTTTGTGATGGATAGGTGTGGATGCAGATTCAATCTAAGTCTGACCCCGGGAATTTGTAATGGGACGGTGTGGAGGGAGATTCAATCTGTGTCTCACCACGGCAATGTGTGATGGGACGGTTTGGATGGAGGTTCACTTAGAGTCTGACGCAGGGCTTTTGTGATGGGACGGTGTGGAGGGAGATTCACTCTGTGTCTGACCCCGGGCTTATGTGATGGGACGGTGAGGAGGGAGATTCACTCTCTGTCTGACCCCGGGAACGTGTAATGGGACGGTTGGATGGAGATTCTCTCTGTGTCTGACACCTGGCTTTTTTGATGGGACGGTGAGGAGGGAGATTTACTCTGTATCTGACCCCGAGAGTGTAAGTTGGGACTGTGAGGATGGAGAATCACTCTGCGTCTGACCCCGGGACCCTGTGATGGGATGGTTTAGATGGAGATTCACTCTGTGTCTGATCCCTGGAGTGTGTGATGAGACGGTGAGGAGCGATATTCACTCTGTTTCACACCCCGAGAGTTTGTGATGGATAGGTGTGGATGCAGATTCACTCTGTGTCAGACCCCGGGAACGTGTGATGGGACGGTTTGGATGGAGATCCAATCTCTGTCTGACCCCGGGCTTTTGTGATGGGAAGGTGTGGAGGGAGATTCACACTGTGTCTGACCCCGTGAGTTTGTGATGGGACGGTGAGGAGGGAGATTCACTTTGTGTCTGACCCCGGGAAAGTGTGATGGGACGGTTTGGATGGAGATTCACTTTGTATCTGACCCCGGGAGTGTGTGATGGGACGGTGAGGAGGGAGATTCTCTCTATGTCTGACCCCTGGAATTTGTGATGGCATGGTAGGGAGGGAGTTTCACTCTGTGTCTGACCCCGGGAACGTATGATGGGACGGTTTGGATGCAGATTCACTCTAAGTCTGACCCCGGGAACGTATGATGGGACGGTTGGATGGAGATTCTCTCTGTGTCTGACACCTGGCTTTTGTGATGGGACTGTGAGGATGGAGATTCACCCTGCGTCTGACCCCGGGACCCTGTGATGGGATGGCTTGGATGGAGATTCACTCTGTGTCAGACTGCTGGAGTGTGTGATGAGACGGTGAGGAGTGATATTCACTCTGTTTCACACCCCGAGAGTTTGTGATGGATAGGTGTGGATGCAGATTCACTCTGTGTCAGACCCCGGTAACGTGTGATGGAACGGTTTGGATGGAGATCCAATCTCTGTCTGACCCCGGGCTTTTGTGATGGGACGGTGTGGAGGAAGATTCACTCTGTGTCTGACCCCGTGAGTTTGTGATGGGCCGGTGTTTATGGTGATTCACTTTGTGTCTGACTCCGGTCTTTTATGATGGGACGGTGTGGAGGGAGATTCACTCTGTGTCTGACCCCGTGAGTTTGTGATGGGCCGGTGTGTATGGTGATTCACTTTGTGTCTGACCCCGGTCTTTTATGATGGGGCGGTGTGGAGGGAGATTCACTCTGTGTCTGACCCCGGGAGTGTGTGATGGGACGGTGAGGAGGGAGATTCACTCTATGTCTTACCCCTGGAATTTGTGATGGGATGGTGTGGAAGGAGATTCACTCTGTTTCTCACCCCGGCAATGTGTGATGGGACGGTTTGGATGGAGATTCACTCTGTGTCTGATCCCGGGCTTTTGTGATGGGACGGTGTGGAGGGAGATTCACTCTGTGTCTGACCTCGGGAGTGTGTGTTGGGACTATGAGGATGGATATTCACCCTTCGTCTGACCCCGGGAACGTATGATGGGACGGTTTGGATGGAGTTTCACTCTGTTTCACACCATGGTAGTTTGTGATGGATAGGTGTGGATGGAGATTCACTCTGTGTCTGACCCCTGGAGTTTGTGATGGGACGGTGAGGAGGGAGACTCACTCTGTGTCTGAGCGCGGGAACGTGTGATGGGACGGTGAGGAGGGAGATTCACTCTGCGTCTGACCCCTGGAGTGTGTGATGGGACGGTGTGGTGGGAGATTTACTCTTTGTCTGACCCAGGGAGTTTGTGATGGAAAGGTGTGGATGCAGATTCACTCTATGTCTGACCCGTGGAATTTATGATGGGATGGTGTGGAAGGAGATTCACTCTGTTTCTGAACCCGGCAATGTGTGATGGGACGGTTTGGATGGAGGTTCACTCAATGTCTGACCCAGGGCTTTTGTGATAGGACGGTGTGGAGGGAGATTCACTCTGTGTCTGACCCCGGGCTTTTGTGATGGGACGGTGAGGAGGGTGATTCACTCTCTGTCTGACCCCGGGAACGTGTGATGGGACGGTTGGGTGGAGATTCTCTCTGTGTCTGACACCTGGCTTTTGTGATGGGACGGTGAGGAGGGAGATTCACTCTGTGTCTGACCCCGGGCTTATGTGATGGGACGGTGAGGAGGGAGATTCACTCTCTGTCTGACCCCGGGAACGTGTAATGGGACGGTTGGATGGAGATTCTCTCTGTGTCTGACACCTGGCTTTTTTGATGGGACGGTGAGGAGGGAGATTTACTCTGTATCTGACCCCGAGAGTGTAAGTTGGGACTGTGAGGATGGAGAATCACTCTGCGTCTGACCCCGGGACCCTGTGATGGGATGGTTTAGATGGAGATTCACTCTGTGTCTGATCCCTGGAGTGTGTGATGAGACGGTGAGGAGCGATATTCACTCTGTTTCACACCCCGAGAGTTTGTGATGGATAGGTGTGGATGCAGATTCACTCTGTGTCAGACCCCGGGAACGTGTGATGGGACGGTTTGGATGGAGATCCAATCTCTGTCTGACCCCGGGCTTTTGTGATGGGAAGGTGTGGAGGGAGATTCACACTGTGTCTGACCCCGTGAGTTTGTGATGGGACGGTGAGGAGGGAGATTCACTTTGTGTCTGACCCCGGGAAAGTGTGATGGGACGGTTTGGATGGAGATTCACTTTGTATCTGACCCCGGGAGTGTGTGATGGGACGGTGAGGAGGGAGATTCTCTCTATGTCTGACCCCTGGAATTTGTGATGGCATGGTAGGGAGGGAGTTTCACTCTGTGTCTGACCCCGGGAACGTATGATGGGACGGTTTGGATGCAGATTCACTCTAAGTCTGACCCCGGGAACGTATGATGGGACGGTTGGATGGAGATTCTCTCTGTGTCTGACACCTGGCTTTTGTGATGGGACTGTGAGGATGGAGATTCACCCTGCGTCTGACCCCGGGACCCTGTGATGGGATGGCTTGGATGGAGATTCACTCTGTGTCAGACTGCTGGAGTGTGTGATGAGACGGTGAGGAGTGATATTCACTCTGTTTCACACCCCGAGAGTTTGTGATGGATAGGTGTGGATGCAGATTCACTCTGTGTCAGACCCCGGTAACGTGTGATGGAACGGTTTGGATGGAGATCCAATCTCTGTCTGACCCCGGGCTTTTGTGATGGGACGGTGTGGAGGAAGATTCACTCTGTGTCTGACCCCGTGAGTTTGTGATGGGCCGGTGTTTATGGTGATTCACTTTGTGTCTGACTCCGGTCTTTTATGATGGGACGGTGTGGAGGGAGATTCACTCTGTGTCTGACCCCGTGAGTTTGTGATGGGCCGGTGTGTATGGTGATTCACTTTGTGTCTGACCCCGGTCTTTTATGATGGGGCGGTGTGGAGGGAGATTCACTCTGTGTCTGACCCCGGGAGTGTGTGATGGGACGGTGAGGAGGGAGATTCACTCTATGTCTTACCCCTGGAATTTGTGATGGGATGGTGTGGAAGGAGATTCACTCTGTTTCTCACCCCGGCAATGTGTGATGGGACGGTTTGGATGGAGATTCACTCTGTGTCTGATCCCGGGCTTTTGTGATGGGACGGTGTGGAGGGAGATTCACTCTGTGTCTGACCTCGGGAGTGTGTGTTGGGACTATGAGGATGGATATTCACCCTTCGTCTGACCCCGGGAACGTATGATGGGACGGTTTGGATGGAGTTTCACTCTGTTTCACACCATGGGAGTTTGTGATGGATAGGTGTGGATGGAGATTCACTCTGTGTCTGACCCCTGGAGTTTGTGATGGGACGGTGAGGAGGGAGACTCACTCTGTGTCTGAGCGCGGGAACGTGTGATGGGACGGTGAGGAGGGAGATTCACTCTGCGTCTGACCCCTGGAGTGTGTGATGGGACGGTGTGGTGGGAGATTTACTCTTTGTCTGACCCAGGGAGTTTGTGATGGAAAGGTGTGGATGCAGATTCACTCTATGTCTGACCCGTGGAATTTATGATGGGATGGTGTGGAAGGAGATTCACTCTGTTTCTGAACCCGGCAATGTGTGATGGGACGGTTTGGATGGAGGTTCACTCAATGTCTGACCCAGGGCTTTTGTGATAGGACGGTGTGGAGGGAGATTCACTCTGTGTCTGACCCCGGGCTTTTGTGATGGGACGGTGAGGAGGGTGATTCACTCTCTGTCTGACCCCGGGAACGTGTGATGGGACGGTTGGGTGGAGATTCTCTCTGTGTCTGACACCTGGCTTTTGTGATGGGACGGTGAGGAGGGAGATTCACTCTGTATCTGACCCCGAGAGTGTATGTTGGGACTGTGAGGATGGAGATTCACTCTGCGTCTGACCCCGGGACCCTGTGATGGGACGGTTTGGATGGAGATTCTATCTGCGTCAGACCCCGGGAGTGTGTGATGGGACGGTGAGGAGGGAGTTTCACTCTGTTTCACACCCCTGGAGTTTGTGATGGATAGGTGTGGATGCAGATTCACTCTAAGTCTGACCCCGGGAATTTGTGATGGGACGGTGTGGAGGCAGATTCAATCTGTGTCTGACCACGGCAATTTGAGATGGGACGGTGTGGAGTGAGCTTCACTCTGTGTCTGACCACGGCAATGTGTGATGGGACGGTGTGGAGGGAGATTCACTCTGTGTCTGACCACGGGCTTTTTTGATGGGACGGTGAGGATTGAGTTTCACTCTGTCTCAGACCCCGGGAACGTGTGATGGTTCGGTTTGTTTGGATATTCACTCTCTGTCTGACCCCGGGAACGTGTGATGGGACGGTTGGATGGAAATGCTCTCTGTGTCAGACACCTGGCTTTTGTGATGGGACGGTGAGGAGGGAGATTCACTCTGTATCTGACCCCGAGAGTGTATGTTGGGACTGTGAGGATGGAGAATCACTCTGCGTCTGACCCCGGGACCCTGTGATGGGATGGTTTAGATGGAGATTCACTCTGTGTCTGACCCCTGGAGTGTGTGATGAGACGGTGAGGAGCGATATTCACTCTGTTTCACACCCCGAGAGTTTGTGATGGATAGGTGTGGATGCAGATTCACTCTGTGTCAGACCCCGGGAACGTGTGATGGGACGGTTTGGATGGAGATCCAATCTCTGTCTGACCCCGGGCTTTTGTGATGGGACGGTGTGGAGGGAGATTCACTTTGTGTCTGACCCCGTGAGTTTGTGATGGGACGGTGAGGAGGGAGATTCACTTTGTGTCTGACCCCGGGAAAGTGTGATGGGACGGTTTGGATGGAGATTCACTTTGTATCTAACCCCGGGAGTGTGTGATGGGACGGTGAGGAGGGAGATTCTCTCTATGTCTGACCCCTGGAATTTGTGATGGTATGGTGTGGAGGGAGTTTCACTCTGTGTCTGACCCCGGGAACGTATGATGGGACGGTTTGGATGCAGATTCACTCTAAGTCTGACCCCGGGAAATTGTGATGGGACGGTGTGGAGGGAGATTCAATCTGTGTCTGACCACGGCAATGGGAGATGGGACGGTTTGGATGGAGATTCACTCTGTGTCTGACCCCGGGCTTTTGCGATGGGACGGTGAGGAGGGAGATTCAATCTGTGTCTGACCCCGGGAACGTGTGATGGGACGGTTTGGATGGAGGTTCACTCTGAGTCTGACCCCGGGAGTGTGTGATGGGACGGTGAAGAGGGAGATTCACTCTGTGTCTGACCCCGGGAGTTTGTGATGGGACGGTGTGGATGGAGATTCACTCTGTGTCTGACCCCGGGACCCTGTGATGGGACGGTTTGGATGGAGATTCACTCTGTGTCAGACCCCGGGAGTTTGTGATGGGACGGTGAGGAGGGAGTTTCACTCTGTTTCACACCCCGGGAGTTTGTGATGGATAGGTGTGGATGCAGATTCACTCTAAGTCTGACCCCGGGAATTTGTGATGGGAAGGTGTGGAGGGAGATTCAATCTCTGTCTGACCACGGCAATGTGTGATGGGACGGTTTGGATGGAGGTTCACTCAGTGTCTAACCCAGGGCTTTTGTGATGGGACGGTGTGGAGGGAGATTCACTCTGTGTCTGACCCCGGGCTTATGTGATGGGACGGTTTGTTTGGAGATTCACTCTCTGTCTGACCCCGGGAACGTATGATGGGACGGTTGGATGGAGATTCTCTCTGTGTCTGACACCTGGCTTTTGTGATGGGACTGTGAGGATGGAGATTCACCCTGCGTCTGACCCCGGGACCATGTGATGGGATGGCTTGGATGGAGATTCACTCTGTGTCAGACTGCTGGAGTGTGTGATGAGACGGTGAGGAGCGATATTCACTCTGTTTCACACCCCGAGAGTTTGTGATGGATAGGTGTGGATGCAGATTCACTCTTTGTCAGACCCCGGGAACGTGTGATGGAACGGTTTGGATGGAGATCCAATCTCTGTCTGACCCCGGGCTTTTGTGATGGGACGGTGTGGGGGGAGATTCACTCTGTGTCTGACCACGGGCTTTTTTGATGGGACGGTGAGGAGGGAGTTTCACTCTGTCTCAGACCCCGGGAACGTGTGATGGGACGGTTTGTTTGGAGATTCACTCTCTGTCTGACCCCGGCAATGTGTGATGGGACGGTTTGGATGGAGGTTCACTCAGTGTCTGAACCCGGGAGTTTAAGATGGACGGTTTGGATGGAGATTCACTCTGTGTCTCACCCCGGGAGTGTGTGATGGGACGGTGAGGAGGGAGTTTCACTCTGTTTCAGACCCCGGGAGTTTGTGATGGATAGGTGTGGATGCAGATTCAATCTAAGTCTGACCCCGGGAATTTGTAATGGGACGGTGTGGAGGGAGATTCAATCTGTGTCTCACCACGGCAATGTGTGATGGGACGGTTTGGATGGAGGTTCACTCAGAGTCTGACGCAGGGCTTTTGTGATGGGACGGTGTGGAGGGAGATTCACTCTGTGTCTGACCCCGGGCTTATGTGATGGGACGGTGAGGAGGGAGATTCACTCTCTGTCTGACCCCGGGAACGTGTAATGGGACGGTTGGATGGAGATTCTCTCTGTGTCTGACACCTGGCTTTTTTGATGGGACGGTGAGGAGGGAGATTCACTCTGTATCTGACCCCGAGAGTGTAAGTTGGGACTGTGAGGATGGAGAATCACTCTGCGTCTGACCCCGGGACCCTGTGATGGGATGGTTTAGATGGAGATTCACTCTGTGTCTGATCCCTGGATTGTGTGATGAGACGGTGAGGAGCGATATTCACTCTGTTTCACACCCCGAGAGTTTGTGATGGATAGGTGTGGATGCAGATTCACTCTGTGTCAGACCCCGGGAACGTGTGATGGGACGGTTTGGATGGAGATCCAATCTCTGTCTGACCCCGGGCTTTTGTGATGGGAAGGTGTGGAGGGAGATTCACACTGTGTCTGACCCCGTGAGTTTGTGATGGGACGGTGAGGAGGGAGATTCACTTTGTGTCTGACCCCGGGAAAGTGTGATGGGACGGTTTGGATGGAGATTCACTTTGTATCTGACCCCGGGAGTGTGTGATGGGACGGTGAGGGGGGAGATTCTCTCTATGTCTGACCCCTGGAATTTGTGATGGCATGGTAGGGAGGGAGTTTCACTCTGTGTCTGTCCCCGGGAACGTATGATGGGACGGTTTGGATGCAGATTCACTCTAAGTCTGACCCCGGGAAATTGTGATGGGACGGTGTGGAGGGAGATTCAATCTGTGTCTGACCCCGGGCTTATGTGATGGGACGGTTTGTTTGGAGATTCACTCTCTGTCTGACCCCGGGAACGTATGATGGGACGGTTGGATGGAGATTCTCTCTGTGTCTGACACCTGGCTTTTGTGATGGGACTGTGAGGATGGAGATTCACCCTGCGTCTGACCCCGGGACCCTGTGATGGGATGGCTTGGATGGAGATTCACTCTGTGTCAGACTGCTGGAGTGTGTGATGAGACGGTGAGGAGTGATATTCACTCTGTTTCACACCCCGAGAGTTTGTGATGGATAGGTGTGGATGCAGATTCACTCTGTGTCAGACCCCGGTAACGTGTGATGGAACGGTTTGGATGGAGATCCAATCTCTGTCTGACCCCGGGCTTTTGTGATGGGCCGGTGTGGAGGAAGATTCACTCTGTGTCTGACCCCGTGAGTTTGTGATGGGCCGGTGTTTATGGTGATTCACTTTGTGTCTGACTCCGGTCTTTTATGATGGGACGGTGTGGAGGGAGATTCACTCTGTGTCTGACCCCGTGAGTTTGTGATGGGCCGGTGTGTATGGTGATTCACTTTGTGTCTGACCCCGGTCTTTTATGATGGGGCGGTGTGGAGGGAGATTCACTCTGTGTCTGACCCCGGGAGTGTGTGATGGGACGGTGAGGAGGGAGATTCACTCTATGTCTTACCCCTGGAATTTGTGATGGGATGGTGTGGAAGGAGATTCACTCTGTTTCTCACCCCGGCAATGTGTGATGGGACGGTTTGGATGGAGATTCACTCTGTGTCTGATCCCGGGCTTTTGTGATGGGACGGTGTGGAGGGAGATTCACTCTGTGTCTGACCTCGGGAGTGTGTGTTGGGACTATGAGGATGGATATTCACCCTTCGTCTGACCCCGGGAACGTATGATGGGACGGTTTGGATGGAGTTTCACTCTGTTTCACACCATGGGAGTTTGTGATGGATAGGTGTGGATGGAGATTCACTCTGTGTCTGACCCCTGGAGTTTGTGATGGGACGGTGAGGAGGGAGACTCACTCTGTGTCTGAGCGCGGGAACGTGTGATGGGACGGTGAGGAGGGAGATTCACTCTGCGTCTGACCCCTGGATTGTGTGATGGGACGGTGTGGTGGGAGATTTACTCTTTGTCTGACCCAGGGAGTTTGTGATGGAAAGGTGTGGATGCAGATTCACTCTATGTCTGACCCGTGGAATTTATGATGGGATGGTGTGGAAGGAGATTCACTCTGTTTCTGAACCCGGCAATGTGTGATGGGACGGTTTGGATGGAGGTTCACTCAATGTCTGACCCAGGGCTTTTGTGATGGGACGGTGTGGAGGGAGATTCACTCTGTGTCTGACCCCGGGCTTTTGTGATGGGACGGTGAGGAGGGTGATTCACTCTCTGTCTGACCCCGGGAACGTGTGATGGGACGGTTGGGTGGAGATTCTCTCTGTGTCTGACACCTGGCTTTTGTGATGGGACGGTGAGGAGGGAGATTCACTCTGTATCTGACCCCGAGAGTGTATGTTGGGACTGTGAGGATGGAGATTCACTCTGCGTCTGACCCCGGGACCCTGTGATGGGACGGTTTGGATGGAGATTCTATCTGCGTCAGACCCCGGGAGTGTGTGATGGGACGGTGAGGAGGGAGTTTCACTCTGTTTCACACCCCTGGAGTTTGTGATGGATAGGTGTGGATGCAGATTCACTCTAAGTCTGACCCCGGGAATTTGTGATGGGACGGTGTGGAGGCAGATTCAATCTGTGTCTGACCACGGCAATGTGTGATGGGACGGTGTGGAGGGAGATTCACTCTGTGTCTGACCACGGGCTTTTTTGATGGGACGGTGAGGAGGGAGTTTCACTCTGTCTCAGACCCCGGGAACGTGTGATGGGACGGTTTGTTTGGAGATTCACTCTCTGTCTGACCCCGGCAATGTGTGATGGGACGGTTTGGATGGAGGTTCACTCAGTGTCTGAACCCGGGAGTTTAAGATTGACGGTTTGGATGGAGATTCACTCTGTGTCTGACCCCGGGAGTGTGTGATGGGACGGTGAGGAGGGAGTTTCACTCTGTTTCACAACCCGGGAGTTTGTGATGGATAGGTGTGGATGCAGATTCAATCTAAGTCTGACCCCGGGAATTTGTAATGGGACGGTGTGGAGGGAGATTCAATCTGTGTCTCACCACGGCAATGTGTGATGGGACGGTTTGGATGGAGGTTCACTCAGTGTCTGACGTAGGGCTTTTGTGATGGGACGGTGTGGAGGGAGATTCACTCTGTGTCTGACCCCGGGCTTATGTGATGGGACGGTGAGGAGGGAGATTCACTCTCTGTCTGACCCCGGGAACGTGTGATGGGACGGTTGGATGGAGATTCTCTCTCTGTCTGACACCTGGCTTTTGTGATGGGACGGTGAGGAGGGAGATTCACTCTGTATCTGACCCCGAGAGTGTATGTTGGGACTGTGAGGATGGAGAATCACTCTGCGTCTGACCCCGGGACCCTGTGATGGGATGGTTTAGATGGAGATTCACTCTGTGTCTGACCCCTGGAGTGTGTGATGAGACGGTGAGGAGCGATATTCACTCTGTTTCACACCCCGAGAGTTTGTGATGGATAGGTGTGGATGCAGATTCACTCTGTGTCAGACCCCGGGAACGTGTGATGGGACGGTTTGGATGGAGATCCAATCTCTGTCTGACCCCGGGCTTTTGTGATGGGACGGTGTGGAGGGAGATTCACACTGTGTCTGACCCCGTGAGTTTGTGATGGGACGGTGAGGAGGGAGATTCACTTTGTGTCTGACCCCGGGAAAGTGTGATGGGACGGTTTGGATGGAGATTCACTTTGTATCTAACCCCGGGAGTGTGTGATGGGACGGTGAGGAGGGAGATTCTCTCTATGTCTGACCCCTGGAATTTGTGATGGTATGGTGTGGAGGGAGTTTCACTCTGTGTCTGACCCCGGGAACGTATGATGGGACGGTTTGGATGCAGATTCACTCTAAGTCTGACCCCGGGAATTTGTGATGGGACGGTGTGGAGGGAGATTCAATCTGTGTCGGACCACGGCAATGGGAGATGGGACGGTTTGGATGGAGATTCACTCTGTGTCTGACCCCGGGCTTTTGCGATGGGACGGTGAGGAGGGAGATTCAATCTGTGTCTGACCCCGGGAACGTGTGATGGGACGGTTTGGATGGAGGTTCACTCTGAGTCTGACCCCGGGAGTGTGTGATGGGACGGTGAAGAGGGAGATTCACTCTGTGTCTGACCCCGGGTGTTTGTGATGGGACGGTGTGGATGGAGATTCACTCTGTGTCTGACCCCGGGACCCTGTGATTGGACGGTTTGGATGGAGATTCACTCTGTGTCAGACCCCGGGAGTTTGTGATGGGACGGTGAGGAGGGAGTTTCACTCTGTTTCACACCCCGGGAGTTTGTGATGGATAGGTGTGGATGCAGATTCACTCTAAGTCTGACCCCGGGAATTTGTGATGGGAAGGTGTGGAGGGAGATTCAATCTCTGTCTGACCACGGCAATGTGTGATGGGACGGTTTGGATGGAGGTTCACTCAGTGTCTAACCCAGGGCTTTTGTGATGGGACGGTGTGGAGGGAGATTCACTCTGTGTCTGACCCCGGGCTTATGTGATGGGACGGTTTGTTTGGAGATTCACTCTCTGTCTGACCCCGGGAACGTATGATGGGACGGTTGGATGGAGATTCTCTCTGTGTCTGACACCTGGCTTTTGTGATGGGACTGTGAGGATGGAGATTCACCCTGCGTCTGACCCCGGGACCCTGTGATGGGATGGCTTGGATGGAGATTCACTCTGTGTCAGACTGCTGGAGTGTGTGATGAGACGGTGAGGAGCGATATTCACTCTGTTTCACACCCCGAGAGTTTGTGATGGATAGGTGTGGATGCAGATTCACTCTGTGTCAGACCCCGGGAATTTGTAATGGGACGGTGTGGAGGGAGATTCAATCTGTGTCTCACCACGGCAATGTGTGATGGGACGGTTTGGATGGAGGTTCACTCAGAGTCTGACGCAGGGCTTTTGTGATGGGACGGTGTGGAGGGAGATTCACTCTGTGTCTGACCCCGGGCTTATGTGATGGGACGGTGAGGAGGGAGATTCACTCTCTGTCTGACCCCGGGAACGTGTAATGGGACGGTTGGATGGAGATTCTCTCTGTGTCTGACACCTGGCTTTTTTGATGGGACGGTGAGGAGGGAGATTCACTCTGTATCTGACCCCGAGAGTGTAAGTTGGGACTGTGAGGATGGAGAATCACTCTGCGTCTGACCCCGGGACCCTGTGATGGGATGGTTTAGATGGAGATTCACTCTGTGTCTGATCCCTGGATTGTGTGATGAGACGGTGAGGAGCGATATTCACTCTGTTTCACACCCCGAGAGTTTGTGATGGATAGGTGTGGATGCAGATTCACTCTGTGTCAGACCCCGGGAACGTGTGATGGGACGGTTTGGATGGAGATCCAATCTCTGTCTGACCCCGGGCTTTTGTGATGGGAAGGTGTGGAGGGAGATTCACACTGTGTCTGACCCCGTGAGTTTGTGATGGGACGGTGAGGAGGGAGATTCACTTTGTGTCTGACCCCGGGAAAGTGTGATGGGACGGTTTGGATGGAGATTCACTTTGTATCTGACCCCGGGAGTGTGTGATGGGACGGTGAGGAGGGAGATTCTCTCTATGTCTGACCCCTGGAATTTGTGATGGCATGGTAGGGAGGGAGTTTCACTCTGTGTCTGTCCCCGGGAACGTATGATGGGACGGTTTGGATGCAGATTCACTCTAAGTCTGACCCCGGGAAATTGTGATGGGACGGTGTGGAGGGAGATTCAATCTGTGTCTGACCCCGGGCTTATGTGATGGGACGGTTTGTTTGGAGATTCACTCTCTGTCTGACCCCGGGAACGTATGATGGGACGGTTGGATGGAGATTCTCTCTGTGTCTGACACCTGGCTTTTGTGATGGGACTGTGAGGATGGAGATTCACCCTGCGTCTGACCCCGGGACCCTGTGATGGGATGGCTTGGATGGAGATTCACTCTGTGTCAGACTGCTGGAGTGTGTGATGAGACGGTGAGGAGTGATATTCACTCTGTTTCACACCCCGAGAGTTTGTGATGGATAGGTGTGGATGCAGATTCACTCTGTGTCAGACCCCGGTAACGTGTGATGGAACGGTTTGGATGGAGATCCAATCTCTGTCTGACCCCGGGCTTTTGTGATGGGACGGTGTGGAGGAAGATTCACTCTGTGTCTGACCCCGTGAGTTTGTGATGGGCCGGTGTTTATGGTGATTCACTTTGTGTCTGACTCCGGTCTTTTATGATGGGACGGTGTGGAGGGAGATTCACTCTGTGTCTGACCCCGTGAGTTTGTGATGGGCCGGTGTGTATGGTGATTCACTTTGTGTCTGACCCCGGTCTTTTATGATGGGGCGGTGTGGAGGGAGATTCACTCTGTGTCTGACCCCGGGAGTGTGTGATGGGACGGTGAGGAGGGAGATTCACTCTATGTCTTACCCCTGGAATTTGTGATGGGATGGTGTGGAAGGAGATTCACTCTGTTTCTCACCCCGGCAATGTGTGATGGGACGGTTTGGATGGAGATTCACTCTGTGTCTGATCCCGGGCTTTTGTGATGGGACGGTGTGGAGGGAGATTCACTCTGTGTCTGACCTCGGGAGTGTGTGTTGGGACTATGAGGATGGATATTCACCCTTCGTCTGACCCCGGGAACGTATGATGGGACGGTTTGGATGGAGTTTCACTCTGTTTCACACCATGGGAGTTTGTGATGGATAGGTGTGGATGGAGATTCACTCTGTGTCTGACCCCTGGAGTTTGTGATGGGACGGTGAGGAGGGAGACTCACTCTGTGTCTGAGCGCGGGAACGTGTGATGGGACGGTGAGGAGGGAGATTCACTCTGCGTCTGACCCCTGGATTGTGTGATGGGACGGTGTGGTGGGAGATTTACTCTTTGTCTGACCCAGGGAGTTTGTGATGGAAAGGTGTGGATGCAGATTCACTCTATGTCTGACCCGTGGAATTTATGATGGGATGGTGTGGAAGGAGATTCACTCTGTTTCTGAACCCGGCAATGTGTGATGGGACGGTTTGGATGGAGGTTCACTCAATGTCTGACCCAGGGCTTTTGTGATGGGACGGTGTGGAGGGAGATTCACTCTGTGTCTGACCCCGGGCTTTTGTGATGGGACGGTGAGGAGGGTGATTCACTCTCTGTCTGACCCCGGGAACGTGTGATGGGACGGTTGGGTGGAGATTCTCTCTGTGTCTGACACCTGGCTTTTGTGATGGGACGGTGAGGAGGGAGATTCACTCTGTATCTGACCCCGAGAGTGTATGTTGGGACTGTGAGGATGGAGATTCACTCTGCGTCTGACCCCGGGACCCTGTGATGGGACGGTTTGGATGGAGATTCTATCTGCGTCAGACCCCGGGAGTGTGTGATGGGACGGTGAGGAGGGAGTTTCACTCTGTTTCACACCCCTGGAGTTTGTGATGGATAGGTGTGGATGCAGATTCACTCTAAGTCTGACCCCGGGAATTTGTGATGGGACGGTGTGGAGGCAGATTCAATCTGTGTCTGACCACGGCAATGTGTGATGGGACGGTGTGGAGGGAGATTCACTCTGTGTCTGACCACGGGCTTTTTTGATGGGACGGTGAGGAGGGAGTTTCACTCTGTCTCAGACCCCGGGAACGTGTGATGGGACGGTTTGTTTGGAGATTCACTCTCTGTCTGACCCCGGCAATGTGTGATGGGACGGTTTGGATGGAGGTTCACTCAGTGTCTGAACCCGGGAGTTTAAGATTGACGGTTTGGATGGAGATTCACTCTGTGTCTGACCCCGGGAGTGTGTGATGGGACGGTGAGGAGGGAGTTTCACTCTGTTTCACAACCCGGGAGTTTGTGATGGATAGGTGTGGATGCAGATTCAATCTAAGTCTGACCCCGGGAATTTGTAATGGGACGGTGTGGAGGGAGATTCAATCTGTGTCTCACCACGGCAATGTGTGATGGGACGGTTTGGATGGAGGTTCACTCAGTGTCTGACGTAGGGCTTTTGTGATGGGACGGTGTGGAGGGAGATTCACTCTGTGTCTGACCCCGGGCTTATGTGATGGGACGGTGAGGAGGGAGATTCACTCTCTGTCTGACCCCGGGAACGTGTGATGGGACGGTTGGATGGAGATTCTCTCTCTGTCTGACACCTGGCTTTTGTGATGGGACGGTGAGGAGGGAGATTCACTCTGTATCTGACCCCGAGAGTGTATGTTGGGACTGTGAGGATGGAGAATCACTCTGCGTCTGACCCCGGGACCCTGTGATGGGATGGTTTAGATGGAGATTCACTCTGTGTCTGACCCCTGGAGTGTGTGATGAGACGGTGAGGAGCGATATTCACTCTGTTTCACACCCCGAGAGTTTGTGATGGATAGGTGTGGATGCAGATTCACTCTGTGTCAGACCCCGGGAACGTGTGATGGGACGGTTTGGATGGAGATCCAATCTCTGTCTGACCCCGGGCTTTTGTGATGGGACGGTGTGGAGGGAGATTCACACTGTGTCTGACCCCGTGAGTTTGTGATGGGACGGTGAGGAGGGAGATTCACTTTGTGTCTGACCCCGGGAAAGTGTGATGGGACGGTTTGGATGGAGATTCACTTTGTATCTAACCCCGGGAGTGTGTGATGGGACGGTGAGGAGGGAGATTCTCTCTATGTCTGACCCCTGGAATTTGTGATGGTATGGTGTGGAGGGAGTTTCACTCTGTGTCTGACCCCGGGAACGTATGATGGGACGGTTTGGATGCAGATTCACTCTAAGTCTGACCCCGGGAATTTGTGATGGGACGGTGTGGAGGGAGATTCAATCTGTGTCGGACCACGGCAATGGGAGATGGGACGGTTTGGATGGAGATTCACTCTGTGTCTGACCCCGGGCTTTTGCGATGGGACGGTGAGGAGGGAGATTCAATCTGTGTCTGACCCCGGGAACGTGTGATGGGACGGTTTGGATGGAGGTTCACTCTGAGTCTGACCCCGGGAGTGTGTGATGGGACGGTGAAGAGGGAGATTCACTCTGTGTCTGACCCCGGGTGTTTGTGATGGGACGGTGTGGATGGAGATTCACTCTGTGTCTGACCCCGGGACCCTGTGATTGGACGGTTTGGATGGAGATTCACTCTGTGTCAGACCCCGGGAGTTTGTGATGGGACGGTGAGGAGGGAGTTTCACTCTGTTTCACACCCCGGGAGTTTGTGATGGATAGGTGTGGATGCAGATTCACTCTAAGTCTGACCCCGGGAATTTGTGATGGGAAGGTGTGGAGGGAGATTCAATCTCTGTCTGACCACGGCAATGTGTGATGGGACGGTTTGGATGGAGGTTCACTCAGTGTCTAACCCAGGGCTTTTGTGATGGGACGGTGTGGAGGGAGATTCACTCTGTGTCTGACCCCGGGCTTATGTGATGGGACGGTTTGTTTGGAGATTCTCTCTGTGTCTGACACCTGGCTTTTGTGATGGGACTGTGAGGATGGAGATTCACCCTGCGTCTGACCCCGGGACCCTGTGATGGGATGGCTTGGATGGAGATTCACTCTGTGTCAGACTGCTGGAGTGTGTGATGAGACGGTGAGGAGCGATATTCACTCTGTTTCACACCCCGAGAGTTTGTGATGGATAGGTGTGGATGCAGATTCACTCTGTGTCAGACCCCGGGAACGTGTGATGGAACGGTTTGGATGGAGATCCAATCTCTGTCTGACCCCGGGCTTTTGTGATGGGACGGTGTGGGGGGAGATTCACTCTGTGTCTGACCACGGGCTTTTTTGATGGGACGGTGAGGAGGGAGTTTCACTCTGTCTCAGACCCCGGGAACGTGTGATGGGACGGTTTGTTTGGAGATTCACTCTCTCTCTGACCCCGGCAATGTGTGATGGGACGGTTTGGATGGAGGTTCACTCAGTGTCTGAACCCGGGAGTTTAAGATGGACGGTTTGGATGGAGATTCACTCTGTGTCTCACCCCGGGAGTGTGTGATGGGACGGTGAGGAGGGAGTTTCACTCTGTTTCACACCCCGGGAGTTTGTGATGGATACGTGTGGATGCAGATTCAATCTAAGTCTGACCCCGGGAATTTGTAATGGGACGGTGTGGAGGGAGATTCAATCTGTGTCTCACCACGGCAATGTGTGATGGGACGGTTTGGATGGAGGTTCACTCAGAGTCTGACGCAGGGCTTTTGTGATGGGACGGTGTGGAGGGAGATTCACTCTGTGTCTGACCCCGGGCTTATGTGATGGGACGGTGAGGAGGGAGATTCACTCTCTGTCTGACCCCGGGAACGTGTGATGGGACGGTTGGATGGAGATTCTCTCTCTGTCTGACACCTGGCTTTTGTGATGGGACGGTGAGGAGGGAGATTCACTCTGTATCTGACCCCGAGAGTGAATGTTGGGACTGTGAGGATGGAGAATCACTCTGCGTCTGACCCCGGGACCCTGTGATGGGATGGTTTAGATGGAGATTCACTCTGTGTCTGACCCCTGGAGTGTGTGATGAGACGGTGAGGAGCGATATTCACTCTGTTTCACACCCCGAGAGTTTGTGATGGATAGGTGTGGATGCAGATTCACTCTGTGTCAGACCCCGGGAACGTGTGATGGGACGGTTTGGATGGAGATCCAATCTCTGTCTGACCCCGGGCTTTTGTGATGGGACGGTGTGGAGGGAGATTCACACTGTGTCTGACCCCGTGAGTTTGTGATGGGACGGTGAGGAGGGAGATTCACTTTGTGTCTGACCCCGGGAAAGTGTGATGGGACGGTTTGGATGGAGATTCACTTTGTATCTAACCCCGGGAGTGTGTGATGGGACGGTGAGGAGGGAGATTCTCTCTATGTCTGACCCCTGGAATTTGTGATGGTATGGTGTGGAGGGAGTTTCACTCTGTGTCTGACCCCGGGAACGTATGATGGGACGGTTTGGATGCAGATTCACTCTAAGTCTGACCCCGGGAATTTGTGATGGGACGGTGTGGAGGGAGATTCAATCTGTGTCGGACCACGGCAATGGGAGATGGGACGGTTTGGATGGAGATTCACTCTGTGTCTGACCCCGGGCTTTTGCGATGGGACGGTGAGGAGGGAGATTCAATCTGTGTCTGACCCCGGGAACGTGTGATGGGACGGTTTGGATGGAGGTTCACTCTGAGTCTGACCCCGGGAGTGTGTGATGGGACGGTGAAGAGGGAGATTCACTCTGTGTCTGACCCCGGGTGTTTGTGATGGGACGGTGTGGATGGAGATTCACTCTGTGTCTGACCCCGGGACCCTGTGATTGGACGGTTTGGATGGAGATTCACTCTGTGTCAGACCCCGGGAGTTTGTGATGGGACGGTGAGGAGGGAGTTTCACTCTGTTTCACACCCCGGGAGTTTGTGATGGATAGGTGTGGATGCAGATTCACTCTAAGTCTGACCCCGGGAATTTGTGATGGGAAGGTGTGGAGGGAGATTCAATCTCTGTCTGACCACGGCAATGTGTGATGGGACGGTTTGGATGGAGGTTCACTCAGTGTCTAACCCAGGGCTTTTGTGATGGGACGGTGTGGAGGGAGATTCACTCTGTGTCTGACCCCGGGCTTATGTGATGGGACGGTTTGTTTGGAGATTCACTCTCTGTCTGACCCCGGGAACGTATGATGGGACGGTTGGATGGAGATTCTCTCTGTGTCTGACACCTGGCTTTTGTGATGGGACTGTGAGGATGGAGATTCACCCTGCGTCTGACCCCGGGACCCTGTGATGGGATGGCTTGGATGGAGATTCACTCTGTGTCAGACTGCTGGAGTGTGTGATGAGACGGTGAGGAGCGATATTCACTCTGTTTCACACCCCGAGAGTTTGTGATGGATAGGTGTGGATGCAGATTCACTCTGTGTCAGACCCCGGGAATTTGTAATGGGACGGTGTGGAGGGAGATTCAATCTGTGTCTCACCACGGCAATGTGTGATGGGACGGTTTGGATGGAGGTTCACTCAGAGTCTGACGCAGGGCTTTTGTGATGGGACGGTGTGGAGGGAGATTCACTCTGTGTCTGACCCCGGGCTTATGTGATGGGACGGTGAGGAGGGAGATTCACTCTCTGTCTGACCCCGGGAACGTGTAATGGGACGGTTGGATGGAGATTCTCTCTGTGTCTGACACCTGGCTTTTTTGATGGGACGGTGAGGAGGGAGATTCACTCTGTATCTGACCCCGAGAGTGTAAGTTGGGACTGTGAGGATGGAGAATCACTCTGCGTCTGACCCCGGGACCCTGTGATGGGATGGTTTAGATGGAGATTCACTCTGTGTCTGATCCCTGGATTGTGTGATGAGACGGTGAGGAGCGATATTCACTCTGTTTCACACCCCGAGAGTTTGTGATGGATAGGTGTGGATGCAGATTCACTCTGTGTCAGACCCCGGGAACGTGTGATGGGACGGTTTGGATGGAGATCCAATCTCTGTCTGACCCCGGGCTTTTGTGATGGGAAGGTGTGGAGGGAGATTCACACTGTGTCTGACCCCGTGAGTTTGTGATGGGACGGTGAGGAGGGAGATTCACTTTGTGTCTGACCCCGGGAAAGTGTGATGGGACGGTTTGGATGGAGATTCACTTTGTATCTGACCCCGGGAGTGTGTGATGGGACGGTGAGGAGGGAGATTCTCTCTATGTCTGACCCCTGGAATTTGTGATGGCATGGTAGGGAGGGAGTTTCACTCTGTGTCTGTCCCCGGGAACGTATGATGGGACGGTTTGGATGCAGATTCACTCTAAGTCTGACCCCGGGAAATTGTGATGGGACGGTGTGGAGGGAGATTCAATCTGTGTCTGACCCCGGGCTTATGTGATGGGACGGTTTGTTTGGAGATTCACTCTCTGTCTGACCCCGGGAACGTATGATGGGACGGTTGGATGGAGATTCTCTCTGTGTCTGACACCTGGCTTTTGTGATGGGACTGTGAGGATGGAGATTCACCCTGCGTCTGACCCCGGGACCCTGTGATGGGATGGCTTGGATGGAGATTCACTCTGTGTCAGACTGCTGGAGTGTGTGATGAGACGGTGAGGAGTGATATTCACTCTGTTTCACACCCCGAGAGTTTGTGATGGATAGGTGTGGATGCAGATTCACTCTGTGTCAGACCCCGGTAACGTGTGATGGAACGGTTTGGATGGAGATCCAATCTCTGTCTGACCCCGGGCTTTTGTGATGGGACGGTGTGGAGGAAGATTCACTCTGTGTCTGACCCCGTGAGTTTGTGATGGGCCGGTGTTTATGGTGATTCACTTTGTGTCTGACTCCGGTCTTTTATGATGGGACGGTGTGGAGGGAGATTCACTCTGTGTCTGACCCCGTGAGTTTGTGATGGGCCGGTGTGTATGGTGATTCACTTTGTGTCTGACCCCGGTCTTTTATGATGGGGCGGTGTGGAGGGAGATTCACTCTGTGTCTGACCCCGGGAGTGTGTGATGGGACGGTGAGGAGGGAGATTCACTCTATGTCTTACCCCTGGAATTTGTGATGGGATGGTGTGGAAGGAGATTCACTCTGTTTCTCACCCCGGCAATGTGTGATGGGACGGTTTGGATGGAGATTCACTCTGTGTCTGATCCCGGGCTTTTGTGATGGGACGGTGTGGAGGGAGATTCACTCTGTGTCTGACCTCGGGAGTGTGTGTTGGGACTATGAGGATGGATATTCACCCTTCGTCTGACCCCGGGAACGTATGATGGGACGGTTTGGATGGAGTTTCACTCTGTTTCACACCATGGGAGTTTGTGATGGATAGGTGTGGATGGAGATTCACTCTGTGTCTGACCCCTGGAGTTTGTGATGGGACGGTGAGGAGGGAGACTCACTCTGTGTCTGAGCGCGGGAACGTGTGATGGGACGGTGAGGAGGGAGATTCACTCTGCGTCTGACCCCTGGATTGTGTGATGGGACGGTGTGGTGGGAGATTTACTCTTTGTCTGACCCAGGGAGTTTGTGATGGAAAGGTGTGGATGCAGATTCACTCTATGTCTGACCCGTGGAATTTATGATGGGATGGTGTGGAAGGAGATTCACTCTGTTTCTGAACCCGGCAATGTGTGATGGGACGGTTTGGATGGAGGTTCACTCAATGTCTGACCCAGGGCTTTTGTGATGGGACGGTGTGGAGGGAGATTCACTCTGTGTCTGACCCCGGGCTTTTGTGATGGGACGGTGAGGAGGGTGATTCACTCTCTGTCTGACCCCGGGAACGTGTGATGGGACGGTTGGGTGGAGATTCTCTCTGTGTCTGACACCTGGCTTTTGTGATGGGACGGTGAGGAGGGAGATTCACTCTGTATCTGACCCCGAGAGTGTATGTTGGGACTGTGAGGATGGAGATTCACTCTGCGTCTGACCCCGGGACCCTGTGATGGGACGGTTTGGATGGAGATTCTATCTGCGTCAGACCCCGGGAGTGTGTGATGGGACGGTGAGGAGGGAGTTTCACTCTGTTTCACACCCCTGGAGTTTGTGATGGATAGGTGTGGATGCAGATTCACTCTAAGTCTGACCCCGGGAATTTGTGATGGGACGGTGTGGAGGCAGATTCAATCTGTGTCTGACCACGGCAATGTGTGATGGGACGGTGTGGAGGGAGATTCACTCTGTGTCTGACCACGGGCTTTTTTGATGGGACGGTGAGGAGGGAGTTTCACTCTGTCTCAGACCCCGGGAACGTGTGATGGGACGGTTTGTTTGGAGATTCACTCTCTGTCTGACCCCGGCAATGTGTGATGGGACGGTTTGGATGGAGGTTCACTCAGTGTCTGAACCCGGGAGTTTAAGATTGACGGTTTGGATGGAGATTCACTCTGTGTCTGACCCCGGGAGTGTGTGATGGGACGGTGAGGAGGGAGTTTCACTCTGTTTCACAACCCGGGAGTTTGTGATGGATAGGTGTGGATGCAGATTCAATCTAAGTCTGACCCCGGGAATTTGTAATGGGACGGTGTGGAGGGAGATTCAATCTGTGTCTCACCACGGCAATGTGTGATGGGACGGTTTGGATGGAGGTTCACTCAGTGTCTGACGTAGGGCTTTTGTGATGGGACGGTGTGGAGGGAGATTCACTCTGTGTCTGACCCCGGGCTTATGTGATGGGACGGTGAGGAGGGAGATTCACTCTCTGTCTGACCCCGGGAACGTGTGATGGGACGGTTGGATGGAGATTCTCTCTCTGTCTGACACCTGGCTTTTGTGATGGGACGGTGAGGAGGGAGATTCACTCTGTATCTGACCCCGAGAGTGTATGTTGGGACTGTGAGGATGGAGAATCACTCTGCGTCTGACCCCGGGACCCTGTGATGGGATGGTTTAGATGGAGATTCACTCTGTGTCTGACCCCTGGAGTGTGTGATGAGACGGTGAGGAGCGATATTCACTCTGTTTCACACCCCGAGAGTTTGTGATGGATAGGTGTGGATGCAGATTCACTCTGTGTCAGACCCCGGGAACGTGTGATGGGACGGTTTGGATGGAGATCCAATCTCTGTCTGACCCCGGGCTTTTGTGATGGGACGGTGTGGAGGGAGATTCACACTGTGTCTGACCCCGTGAGTTTGTGATGGGACGGTGAGGAGGGAGATTCACTTTGTGTCTGACCCCGGGAAAGTGTGATGGGACGGTTTGGATGGAGATTCACTTTGTATCTAACCCCGGGAGTGTGTGATGGGACGGTGAGGAGGGAGATTCTCTCTATGTCTGACCCCTGGAATTTGTGATGGTATGGTGTGGAGGGAGTGTCACTCTGTGTCTGACCCCGGGAACGTATGATGGGACGGTTTGGATGCAGATTCACTCTAAGTCTGACCCCGGGAATTTGTGATGGGACGGTGTGGAGGGAGATTCAATCTGTGTCGGACCACGGCAATGGGAGATGGGACGGTTTGGATGGAGATTCACTCTGTGTCTGACCCCGGGCTTTTGCGATGGGACGGTGAGGAGGGAGATTCAATCTGTGTCTGACCCCGGGAACGTGTGATGGGACGGTTTGGATGGAGGTTCACTCTGAGTCTGACCCCGGGAGTGTGTGATGGGACGGTGAAGAGGGAGATTCACTCTGTGTCTGACCCCGGGTGTTTGTGATGGGACGGTGTGGATGGAGATTCACTCTGTGTCTGACCCCGGGACCCTGTGATTGGACGGTTTGGATGGAGATTCACTCTGTGTCAGACCCCGGGAGTTTGTGATGGGACGGTGAGGAGGGAGTTTCACTCTGTTTCACACCCCGGGAGTTTGTGATGGATAGGTGTGGATGCAGATTCACTCTAAGTCTGACCCCGGGAATTTGTGATGGGAAGGTGTGGAGGGAGATTCAATCTCTGTCTGACCACGGCAATGTGTGATGGGACGGTTTGGATGGAGGTTCACTCAGTGTCTAACCCAGGGCTTTTGTGATGGGACGGTGTGGAGGGAGATTCACTCTGTGTCTGACCCCGGGCTTATGTGATGGGACGGTTTGTTTGGAGATTCTCTCTGTGTCTGACACCTGGCTTTTGTGATGGGACTGTGAGGATGGAGATTCACCCTGCGTCTGACCCCGGGACCCTGTGATGGGATGGCTTGGATGGAGATTCACTCTGTGTCAGACTGCTGGAGTGTGTGATGAGACGGTGAGGAGCGATATTCACTCTGTTTCACACCCCGAGAGTTTGTGATGGATAGGTGTGGATGCAGATTCACTCTGTGTCAGACCCCGGGAACGTGTGATGGAACGGTTTGGATGGAGATCCAATCTCTGTCTGACCCCGGGCTTTTGTGATGGGACGGTGTGGGGGGAGATTCACTCTGTGTCTGACCACGGGCTTTTTTGATGGGACGGTGAGGAGGGAGTTTCACTCTGTCTCAGACCCCGGGAACGTGTGATGGGACGGTTTGTTTGGAGATTCACTCTCTCTCTGACCCCGGCAATGTGTGATGGGACGGTTTGGATGGAGGTTCACTCAGTGTCTGAACCCGGGAGTTTAAGATGGACGGTTTGGATGGAGATTCACTCTGTGTCTCACCCCGGGAGTGTGTGATGGGACGGTGAGGAGGGAGTTTCACTCTGTTTCACACCCCGGGAGTTTGTGATGGATACGTGTGGATGCAGATTCAATCTAAGTCTGACCCCGGGAATTTGTAATGGGACGGTGTGGAGGGAGATTCAATCTGTGTCTCACCACGGCAATGTGTGATGGGACGGTTTGGATGGAGGTTCACTCAGAGTCTGACGCAGGGCTTTTGTGATGGGACGGTGTGGAGGGAGATTCACTCTGTGTCTGACCCCGGGCTTATGTGATGGGACGGTGAGGAGGGAGATTCACTCTCTGTCTGACCCCGGGAACGTGTAATGGGACGGTTGGATGGAGATTCTCTCTGTGTCTGACACCTGGCTTTTTTGATGGGACGGTGAGGAGGGAGATTCACTCTGTATCTGACCCCGAGAGTGTAAGTTGGGACTGTGAGGATGGAGAATCACTCTGCGTCTGACCCCGGGACCCTGTGATGGGATGGTTTAGATGGAGATTCACTCTGTGTCTGATCCCTGGAGTGTGTGATGAGACGGTGAGGAGCGATATTCACTCTGTTTCACACCCCGAGAGTTTGTGATGGATAGGTGTGGATTCAGATTCACTCTGTGTCAGACCCCGGGAACGTGTGATGGGACGGTTTGGATGGAGATTCACACTGTGTCTGACCCCGGGCTTTTGTGATGGGACGGTGAGGAGGGAGATTCACTTTGTGTCTGACCCCGGGAAAGTGTGATGGGACGGTTTGGATGGAGATTCACTTTGTATCTGACCCCGGGAGTGTGTGATGGGACGGTGAGGAGGGAGATTCTCTCTATGTCTGACCCCTGGAATTTGTGATGGCATGGTAGGGAGGGAGTTTCACTCTGTGTCTGACCCCGGGAACGTATGATGGGACGGTTCGGATGCAGATTCACTCTAAGTATGACCCCGGGAAATTGTGATGGGACGGTGTGGAGGGAGATTCAATCTGTGTCTGACCCCGGGCTTATGTGATGGGACGGTTTGTTTGGAGATTCACTCTCTGTCTGACCCCGGGAACGTATGATGGGACGGTTGGATGGAGATTCTCTCTGTGTCTGACACCTGGCTTTTGTGATGGGACTGTGAGGATGGAGATTCACCCTGCGTCTGACCCCGGGACCCTGTGATGGGATGGCTTGGATGGAGATTCACTCTGTGTCAGACTGCTGGAGTGTGTGATGAGACGGTGAGGAGTGATATTCACTCTGTTTCACACCCCGAGAGTTTGTGATGGATAGGTGTGGATGCAGATTCACTCTGTGTCAGACCCCGGTAACGTGTGATGGAACGGTTTGGATGGAGATCCAATCTCTGTCTGACCCCGGGCTTTTGTGATGGGACGGTGTGGAGGAAGATTCACTCTGTGTCTGACCCCGTGAGTTTGTGATGGGCCGGTGTTTATGGTGATTCACTTTGTGTCTGACTCCGGTCTTTTATGATGGGACGGTGTGGAGGGAGATTCACTCTGTGTCTGACCCCGGGAGTGTGTGATGGGACGGTGAGGAGGGAGATTCACTCTATGTCTTACCCCTGGAATTTGTGATGGGATGGTGTGGAAGGAGATTCACTCTGTTTCTCACCCCGGCAATGTGTGATGGGACGGTTTGGATGGAGATTCACTCTGTGTCTGACCTCGGGAGTGTGTGTTGGGACTATGAGGATGGATATTCACCCTTCGTCTGACCCCGGGAACGTATGATGGGACGGTTTGGATGGAGTTTCACTCTGTTTCACACCATGGGAGTTTGTGATGGATAGGTGTGGATGGAGATTCACTCTGTGTCTGACCCCTGGAGTTTGTGATGGGACGGTGAGGAGGGAGACTCACTCTGTGTCTGAGCGCGGGAACGTGTGATGGGACGGTGAGGAGGGAGATTCACTCTGCGTCTGACCCCTGGAGTGTGTGATGGGACGGTGTGGTGGGAGATTTACTCTTTGTCTGACCCAGGGAGTTTGTGATGGAAAGGTGTGGATGCAGATTCACTCTATGTCTGACCCGTGGAATTTATGATGGGATGGTGTGGAAGGAGATTCACTCTGTTTCTGAACCCGGCAATGTGTGATGGGACGGTTTGGATGGAGGTTCACTCAATGTCTGACCCAGGGCTTTTGTGATGGGACGGTGTGGAGGGAGATTCACTCTGTGTCTGACCCCGGGCTTTTGTGATGGGACGGTGAGGAGGGTGATTCACTCTCTGTCTGACCCCGGGAACGTGTGATGGGACGGTTGGGTGGAGATTCTCTCTGTGTCTGACACCTGGCTTTTGTGATGGGACGGTGAGGAGGGAGATTCACTCTGTATCTGACCCCGAGAGTGTATGTTGGGACTGTGAGGATGGAGATTCACTCTGCGTCTGACCCCGGGACCCTGTGATGGGACGGTTTGGATGGAGATTCTATCTGCGTCAGACCCCGGGAGTGTGTGATGGGACGGTGAGGAGGGAGTTTCACTCTGTTTCACACCCCTGGAGTTTGTGATGGATAGGTGTGGATGCAGATTCACTCTAAGTCTGACCCCGTGAATTTGTGATGGGACGGTGTGGAGGCAGATTCAATCTGTGTCTGACCACGGCAATGTGTGATGGGACGGTGTGGAGGGAGATTCACTCTGTGTCTGACCACGGGCTTTTTTGATGGGACGGTGAGGAGGGAGTTTCACTCTGTCTCAGACCCCGGGAACGTGTGATGGGACGGTTTGTTTGGAGATTCACTCTCTGTCTGACCCCGGCAATGTGTGATGGGACGGTTTGGATGGAGGTTCACTCAGTGTCTGAACCGGGGAGTTTAAGATGGACGGTTTGGATGGAGATTCACTCTGTGTCTGACCCCGGGAGTGTGTGATGGGACGGTGAGGAGGGAGTTTCACTCTGTTTCACACCCCGGGAGTTTGTGATGGATAGGTGTGGATGCAGATTCAATCTAAGTCTGACCCCGGGAATATGTAATGGGACGGTGTGGAGGGAGATTCAATCTGTGTCTCACCACGGCAATGTGTGATGGGACGGTTTGGATGGAGGTTCACTCAGTGTCCGACGTAGGGCTTTTGTGATGGGACGGTGAGGAGGGAGATTCACTCTCTCTCTGACCCCGGGAACGTGTGTTGGGACGGTTGGATGGAGATTCTCTCTGTGTCTGACACCTGGCTTTTGTGATGGGACGGTGAGGAGGGAGATTCACTCTGTATCTGACCCCGAGAGTGTATGTTGGGACTGTGAGGATGGAGAATCACTCTGCGTCTGACCCCGGGACCCTGCGATGGGATGGTTTAGATGGAGATTCACTCTGTGTCTGACCCCTGGAGTGTGTGATGAGACGGTGAGGAGCGATATTCACTCTGTTTCACACCCCGAGAGTTTGTGATGGATAGGTGTGGATGCAGATTCACTCTGTGTCAGACCCCGGGAACGTGTGATGGGACGGTTTGGATGGAGATCCAATCTCTGTCTGACCCCGGGCTTTTGTGATGGGACGGTGTGGAGGGAGATTCACACTGTGTCTGACCCCGTGAGTTTGTGATGGGACGGTGAGGAGGGAGATTCACTTTGTGTCTGACCCCGGGAAAGTGTGATGGGACGGTTTGGATGGAGATTCACTTTGTATCTAACCCCGGGAGTGTGTGATGGGACGGTGAGGAGGGAGATTCTCTCTATGTCTGACCCCTGGAATTTGTGATGGGACGGTTTGGATGGAGGTTCACTCTGTGTCTGACCCCGGGCTTTTGCGATGGGACGGTGAGGAGGGAGATTCAATCTGTGTCTGACCCCGGGAACGTGTGATGGGACGGTTTGGATGGAGGTTCACTCTGAGTCTGACCCCGGGAGTGTGTGATGGGACGGTGAGGAGGGAGATTCTCTCTATGTCTGACCCCTGGAATTTGTGATGGTATGGTGTGGAGGGAGTTTCACTCTGTGTCTGACCCCGGGAACGTATGATGGGACGGTTTGGATGCAGATTCACTCTAAGTCTGACCCCGGGAAATTGTGATGGGACGGTGTGGAGGGAGATTCAATCTGTGTCTGACCACGGCAATGTGTGATGGGACGGTGTGGAGGGAGATTCACTCTGTGTCTGACCACGGGCTTTTTTGATGGGACGGTGAGGAGGGAGTTTCACTCTGTCTCAGACCCCGGGAACGTGTGATGGGACGGTTTGTTTGGAGATTCACTCTCTGTCTGACCCCGGCAATGTGTGATGGGACGGTTTGGATGGAGGTTCACTCAGTGTCTGAACCCGGGAGTTTAAGATGGACGGTTTGGATGGAGATTCACTCTGTGTCAGACCCCGGGAGTGTGTGATGGGACGGTGAGGAGGGAGTTTCACTCTGTTTCACACCCCGGGAGTTTGTGATGGGACGGTGAAGAGGGAGATTCACTCTGTGTCTGACCCCGGGAGTTTGTGATGGGACGGTGTGGATGGAGATTCACTCTGTGTCTGACCCCGGGACCCTGTGATGGGACGGTTTGGATGGAGATTCACTCTGTGTCAGACCCCGGGAGTTTGTGATGGGACGGTGAGGAGGGAGTTTCACTCTGTTTCACACCCCGGGAGTTTGTGATGGATAGGTGTGGATGCAGATTCACTCTAAGTCTGACCCCGGGAATTTGTGATGGGAAGGTGTGGAGGGAGATTCAATCTCTGTCTGACCACGGCAATGTGTGATGGGACGGTTTGGATGGAGGTTCACTCAGTGTCTAACCCAGGGCTTTTGTGATGGGACGGTGTGGAGGGAGATTCACTCTGTGTCTGACCCCGGGCTTATGTGATGGGACGGTTTGTTTGGAGATTCACTCTCTGTCTGACCCCGGGAACGTATGATGGGACGGTTGGATGGAGATTCTCTCTGTGTCTGACACCTGGCTTTTGTGATGGGACTGTGAGGATGGAGATTCACCCTGCGTCTGACCCCGGGACCCTGTGATGGGATGGCTTGGATGGAGATTCACTCTGTGTCAGACTGCTGGAGTGTGTGATGAGACGGTGAGGAGCGATATTCACTCTGTTTCACACCCCGAGAGTTTGTGATGGATAGGTGTGGATGCAGATTCACTCTGTGTCAGACCCCGGGAACGTGTGATGGAACGGTTTGGATGGAGATCCAATCTCTGTCTGACCCCGGGCTTTTGTGATGGGACGGTGTGGAGGAAGATTCACTCGGTGTCTGACCCCGTGAGTTTGTGATGGGCCGGTGTTTATGGTGATTCACTTTGTGTCTGACTCCGGTCTTTTATGATGGGACGGTGTGGAGGGAGATTCACTCTGTGTCTGACCCCGTGAGTTTGTGATGGGCCGGTGTGTATGGTGATTCACTTTGTGTCTGACCCCGGTCTTTTATGATGGGGCGGTGTGGAGGGAGATTCACTCTGTGTCTGACCCCGGGAGTGTGTGATGGGACGGTGAGGAGGGAGATTCACTCTATGTCTTACCCCTGGAATTTGTGATGGGATGGTGTGGAAGGAGATTCACTCTGTTTCTGACCCCGGCAATGTGTGATGGGACGGTTTGGATGGAGGTTCACTCAGTGTCTGACACAGGTCTTTTGTGATGGGATGGTGTGGAGGGAGATTCACTCTGTGTCTGACACCGGGAGTTTGTGATGGGACGGTGTGGATGGAGATTCACTTTGTGTCTGACCCCGGGAGTGTGTGATGGGACGGTGAGGAGGGAGATTCACTCTATGTCTGACACCCGGAATTTGTGATGGGATGGTGTGGAAGGAGATTCACTGTGTTTCTGACCCCGGCAATGTGTGATGGGACGGTTTGGATGGAGATTCACTCTGTGTCTGATCCCGGGCTTTTGTGAAGGGACGGTGTGGAGGGAGATTCACTCTGTGTCTGACCTCGGGAGTGTGTGTTGGGACTATGAGGATGGATATTCACCCTTCGTCTGACCCCGGGAACGTATGATGGGACGGTTTGGATGGAGTTTCACTCTGTTTCACACCATGGGAGTTTCTGATGGATAGGTGTGGATGGAGATTCACTCTGTGTCTGACCCCGGGAGTTTGTGATGGGACGGGGAGGAGGGAGATTCACTCTGTGTCTGAGCGCGGGAACGTGTGATGAGACGGTGAGGAGGGAGATTCACTCTGCGTCTGACCCCTGGAGTGTGTGATGGGACGGTGTGGTGGGAGATTTACTCTTTGTCTGACCCAGGGAGTTTGTGATGGAAAGGTGTGGATGCAGATTCACTCTATGTCTGACCCGTGGAATTTATGATGGGATGGTGTGGAAGGAGATTCACTCTGTTTCTGAACCCGGCAATGTGTGATGGGACGGTTTGGATGGAGGTTCACTCAATGTCTGACCCAGGGCTTTTGTGATGGGACGGTGTGGAGGGAGATTCACTCTGTGTCTGACCCCGGGCTTTTGTGATGGGACGGTGAGGAGGGTGATTCACTCTCTGTCTGACCCCGGGAACGTGTGATGGGACCGTTGGGTGGAGATTCTCTCTGTGTCTGACACCTGGCTTTTGTGATGGGACGGTGAGGAGGGAGATTCACTCTGTATCTGACCCCGAGAGTGTATGTTGGGACTGTGAGGATGGAGATTCACTCTGCGTCTGACCCCGGGACCCTGTGATGGGACGGTTTGGATGGAGATTCTATCTGCGTCAGACCCCGGGAGTGTGTGATGGGACGGTGAGGAGGGAGTTTCACTCTGTTTCACACCCCTGGAGTTTGTGATGGATAGCTGTGGATGCAGATTCACTCTAAGTCTGACCCCGGGAATTTGTGATGGGACGGTGTGGAGGCAGATTCAATCTGTGTCTGACCACGGCAATGTGTGATGGGACGGTGTGGAGGGAGATTCACTCTGTGTCTGACCACGGGCTTTTTTGATGGGACGGTGAGGAGGGAGTTTCACTCTGTCTCAGACCCCGGCAACGTGTGATGGGACGGTTTGTTTGGAGATTCACTCTCTGTCTGACCACGGCAATGTGTGATGGGACGGTTTGGATGGAGGTTCACTCAGTGTCTGAACCCGGGAGTTTAAGATGGACGGTTTGGATGGAGATTCACTCTGTGTCTGACCCCGGGAGTGTGTGATGGGACGGTGAGGAGGGAGTTTCACTCTGTTTCACACCCCGGCAGTTTGTGATGGATAGGTGTGGATGCAGATTCAATCTAAGTCTGACCCCGGGAATTTGTAATGGGACGGTGTGGAGGGAGATTCAATCTGTGTCTCACCACGGCAATGTGTGATGGGACGGTTTGGATGGAGGTTCACTCAGTGTCTGACGCAGGGCTTTTGTGATGGGACGGTGTAGAGGGAGATTCACTCTGTGTCTGACCCCGGGCTTATGTGATGGGACGGTGAGGAGGGAGATTCATTCTCTGTCTGACCCCGGGAACGTGTGATGGGACGGTTGGATGGAGATTCTCTTTGTGTCTGACACCTGGCTTTTGTGATGGGACGGTGAGGAGGGAGATTCACTCTGTATCTGACCCTGAGAGTGTATGTTGGGACTGTGAGGATGGAGAATCACTCTGCGTCTGACGCCGGGACCCTGTGATGGGATGGTTTAGATGGAGATTCACTCTGTGTCAGACCCCTGGAGTGTGTGATGAGACGGTGAGGAACGATATTCACTCTGTTTGACACCCCGAGAGTTTGTGATGGATAGGTGTGTATGCAGATTCACTCTGTGTCAGACCCCGGGAACGTGTGTCGGGACGGTTTGGATGGAGATCCAATCTCTGTCTGACCACGGGCTTTTGTGATGGGACGGTGTGGAGGGAGATTCACACTGTGTCTGACCCCGTGAGTTTGTGATGGGACGGTGAGGAGGGAGATTCACTTTGTGTCTGACCCCGGGAAAGTGTGATGGGACGGTTTGGATGGAGATTCACTTTGTATCTGACCACGGGAGTGTGTGATGGGACGGTGAGGAGGGAGATTCTCTCTATGTCTGACCCCAGGAATTTGTGATGGTATGGTGTGTAGGGAGTTTCACTCTGTGTCTGACCCCTTGAACGTATGATGGGACGGTTTGGATGCAGATTCACTCTAAGTCTGACCCCGGGAAATTGTGATGGGACGGTGTGGAGGGAGATTCAATCTGTCTCTGACCACGGCAATGTGAGATGGGACGGTTTGGATGGAGATTCACTCTGTGTCTGACCCCGGGCTTTTGCGATGGGACGGTGAGGAGGGAGATTCAATCTGTGTCTGACCCCGGGAACGTGTGATGGGACGGTTTGGATGGAGGTTCACTCTGAGTCTGACCCCGGGAGTGTGTGATGGGACTGTGAAGAGGGAGATTCACTCTGTGTCTGACCCCGGGAACGTGTGATGGGACGGTTGGATGGAGATTCTCTCTGTGTCTGACACCTGGCTTTTGTGATGGGACGGTGAGGAGGGAGATTCACTCTGTATCTGACCCCGAGAGTGTATGTTGGGACTGTGAGGATGGAGATTCACTCTGCGTCTGACCCCTGGACCCTGTGATGGGACGGTTTGGATGGAGATTCTATCTGCGTCAGACCCCGGGAGTGTGTGATGGGACGGTGAGGAGGGAGTTTCACTCTGTTTCACACCCCTGGAGTTTGTGATGGATAGGTGTGGATGCAGATTCACTCTAAGTCTGACCCCGGGAATTTGTGATGGGACGGTGTGGAGGCAGATTCAATCTGTGTCTGACCACGGCAATGTGTGATGGGACGGTTGGGTGGAGATTCTCTCTGTGTCTGACACCTGGCTTTTGTGATGGGACGGTGAGGAGGGAGATTCACTCTGTATCTGACCCCGAGAGTGTATGTTGGGACTGTGAGGATGGAGATTCACTCTGCGTCTGACCCCGGGACCCTGTGATGGGACGGTTTGGATGGAGATTCTATCTGCGTCAGACCCCGGGAGTGTGTGATGGGACGGTGAGGAGGTAGTTTCACTCTGTTTCACACCCCTGAAGTTTGTGATGGATAGCTGTGGATGCAGATTCACTCTAAGTCTGACCCCGGGAATTTGTGATGGGACGGTGTGGAGGCAGATTCAATCTGTGTCTGACCACGGCAATGTGTGATGGGACGGTGTGGAGGGAGATTCACTCTGTGTCTGAGCACGGGCTTTTTTGATGGGACGGTGAGGAGGGAGTTTCACTCTGTCTCAGACCCCGGCAACGTGTGATGGGACGGTTTGTTTGGAGATTCACTCTCTGTCTGACCACGGCAATGTGTGATGGGACGGTTTGGATGGAGGTTCACTCAGTGTCTGAACCCGGGAGTTTAAGATGGACGGTTTGGATGGAGATTCACTCTGTGTCTGACCCCGGGATTGTGTGATGGGACGGTGAGGAGGGAGTTTCACTCTGTTTCACACCCCGGCAGTTTGTGATGGATAGGTGTGGATGCAGATTCAATCTAAGTCTGACCCCGGGAATTTGTAATGGGACGGTGTGGAGGGAGATTCAATCTGTGTCTCACCACGGCAATGTGTGATGGGACGGTTTGGATGGAGGTTCACTCAGTGTCTGACGCAGGGCTTTTGTGATGGGACGGTGTGGAGGGAGATTCACTCTGTGTCTGACCCCGGGCTTATGTGATGGGACGGTGAGGAGGGAGATTCATTCTCTGTCTTACCCCGGGAACGTGTGATGGGACGGTTGGATGGAGATTCTCTCTGTGTCTGACACCTGGCTTTTGTGATGGGACGGTGAGGAGGGAGATTCACTCTGTATCTGACCCCGAGAGTGTATGTTGGGACTGTGAGGATGGAGAATCACTCTGCGTCTGACGCCGGGACCCTGTGATGGGATGGTTTAGATGGAGATTCACTCTGTGTCAGACCCCTGGAGTGTGTGATGAGACGGTGAGGAACGATATTCACTCTGTTTGACACCCCGAGAGTTTGTGATGGATAGGTGTGTATGCAGATTCACTCTGTGTCAGACCCCGGGAACGTGTGACGGGACGGTTTGGATGGAGATCCAATCTCTGTCTGACCCCGGGCTTTTGTGATGGGACGGTGTGGAGGGAGATTCACACTGTGTCTGACCCCGTGTGTTTGTGATGAGACGGTGAGGAGGGAGATTCACTTTGTGTCTGACCCCGGGAAAGTGTGATGGGACGGTTTGGATGGAGATTCACTTTGTATCTGACCACGGGAGTGTGTGATGGGACGGTGAGGAGGGAGATTCTCTCTATGTCTGACCCCAGGAATTTGTGATGGTATGGTGTGTAGGGAGTTTCACTCTGTGTCTGACCCCGGGAACGTATGATGGGACGGGTTGGATGCAGATTCACTCTAAGTCTGACGCCGGGAAATTGTGATGGGACGGTGTGGAGGGAGATTCAATCTGTGTCTGACCACGGCAATGTGAGATGGGACGGTTTGGATGGAGATTCACTCTGTGTCTGACCCCGGGCTTTTGCGATGGGACGGTGAGGAGGGAGATTCAATCTTTGTCTGACCCCGGGAACGTGTGATGGGACGGTTTGGATGGAGGTTCACTCTGAGTCTGACCCCGGGAGTGTGTGATGGGACGGTGAAGAGGGAGATTCACTCTGTGTCTGACCCCGGGAACGTGTGATGGGACGGTTGGATGGAGATTCTCTCTGTGTCTGACACCTGGCTTTTGTGATGGGACGGTGAGGAGGGAGATTCACTCTGTATCTGACCCCGAGAGTGTATGTTGGGACTGTGAGGATGGAGATTCACTCTGCGTCTGACCCCTGGACCCTGTGATGGGACGGTTTGGATGGAGATTCTATCTGCGTCAGACCCCGGGAGTGTGTGATGGGACGGTGAGGAGGGAGTTTCACTCTGTTTCACACCCCTGGAGTTTGTGATGGATAGGTGTGGATGCAGATTCACTCTAAGTCTGACCCCGGGAATTTGTGATGGGACGGTGTGGAGGCAGATTCAATCTGTGTCTGACCACGGCAATGTGTGATGGGACGGTTGGGTGGAGATTCTCTCTGTGTCTGACACCTGGCTTTTGTGATGGGACGGTGAGGAGGGAGATTCACTCTGTATCTGACCCCGAGAGTGTATGTTGGGACTGTGAGGATGGAGATTCACTCTGCGTCTGACCCCGGGACCCTTTGATGGGACGGTTTGGATGGAGGTTCACTCAGTGTCTGAACCCGGGAGTTTAAGATGGACGGTTTGGATGGAGATTCACTCTGTGTCTGACCCCGGGAGTGTGTGATGGGACGGTGAGGAGGGAGTTTCACTCTGTTTCACACCCCGGGAGTTTGTGATGGATAGGTGTGGATGCAGATTCAATCTAAGTCTGACCCCGGGAATTTGTAATCGGACGGTGTGGAGGGAGATTCAATCTGTGTCTCACCACGGCAATGTGTGATGGGACGGTTTGGATGGAGGTTCACTCAGTGTCTGACGCAGGGCTTTTGTGATGGGACGGTGTGGAGGGAGATTCACTCTGTGTCTGACCCCGGGCTTATGTGATGGGACGGTGAGGAGGGAGATTCACTCTCTGTCTGACCCCGGGAACGTGTGATGGGACGGTTGGATGGAGATTCTCTCTGTGTCTGACACCTGGCTTTTGTGATGGGACGGTGAGGAGGGAGATTCACTCTGTATCTGACCCCGAGAGTGTATGTTGGGACTGTGAGGATGGAGAATCACTCTGCGTCTGACGCCGGGACCCTGTGATGGGATGGTTTAGATGGAGATTCACTCTGTGTCAGACCCCTGGAGTGTGTGATGAGACGGTGAGGAGCGATATTCACTCTGTTTCACACCCCGAGAGTTTGTGATGGATAGGTGTGTATGCAGATTCACTCTGTGTCACACCCCGGAAACGTGTGATGGGACGGTTTGGATGGAGGTTCACAGTGAGTCTGACCCCGTGAGTTTGTGATGGGACGGTGAGGAGGGAGATTCACTTTGTATCTGACCCCGGGAGTGTGTGATGGGACGTTGAGGAGGGAGATTCTCTCTATGTCTGACCCCTGGAATTTGTGATGGTATGGTGTGGAGGGAGTTTCACTCTGTGTCTGACCCCGGGAACGTATGATGGGACGGTTTGGATGCAGATTCACTCTAAGTCTGACCCCGGGAAATTGTGATGGGACGGTGTGGAGGGAGATTCAATCTGTGTCTGACCACGGCAATGTGAGATGGGACGGTTTGGATGGAGATTCACTCTGTGTCTGACCCCGGGCTTTTGCGATGGGACGGTGAGGAGGGAGATTCAATCTGTGTCTGACCCCGGGAACGTGTGATGGGACGGTTTGGATGGAGGTTCACTCTGAGTCTGACCCCGGGAGTGTGTGATGGGACGGTGAAGAGGGAGATTCACTCTGTGTCTGACCCCGGGAGTTTGTGATGGGACGGTGTGGATGGAGATTCACTCTGTGTCTGACACCGGGAGTTTGTGATGGGACGGTGAGGAGGGAGATTCACTCTGTGTCTGAGCGCGGGAACGTGTGATGGGACGGTTTGGATGCAGATTCACTCTGCGTCTGACCCCTGGAGTGTGTGATGGGACGGTGTGGTGGGAGATTTACTCTTTGTCTGACCCAGGGAGTTTGTGATGGAAAGGTGTGGATGCAGATTCACTCTATGTCTGACCCGTGGAATTTGGGATGGCATGGTGTGGAAGGAGATTCACTCTGTTTCTGACCCCGGCAATGTGTGATGGGACGGTTTGGATGGAGGTTCACTCAATGTCTGACCCAGGGCTTTTGTGATGGGAAGGTGTGGAGGGAGATTCACTCCGTGTCTAACCCCGGGCTTTTGTGATGGGACGGTGATGAGGGTGATTCACTCTCTGTCTGACCCCGGGATCGTGTGATGGGACGGTTGGATGGAGATTCTCTCTGAGTCTGACACCTGGCTTTTGTGATGGGACGGTGAGGATGGAGATTCACTCTGCGTCTGACCCCGGGACCCTGTGATGGGACGGTTTGGATGGAGATACACTCTGCGTCAGACCCCGGGAGTGTGTGATGGGACGGTGAGGAGGGAGTTTCACTCTGTTTCACACCCCGGGAGTTTGCGATGGATAGGTGTGGATGCAGATTCACTCTAAGTCTGACCCCGGGAATTTGTGATGGGACGGTGTGGAGGGAGATTCAATCTGTGTCTGACAACGGCAATGTGTGATGGGACGGTGTGGAGGGAGATTCACTCTGTGTCTGACCACGGGCTTTTTTGATGGGACGGTGAGGAGGGAGTTTCACTCTGTTTCAGACCCCGGGAACGTGTGATGGGACGGTTTGTTTGGAGATTCACTCTCTGTCTGACCCCGGCAATGTGTGATGGGACGGTTTGGATGGAGGTTCACTCAGTGTCTGAACCCGGGAGTTTAAGATGGGACGGTTTGGATGGAGATTCACTCTGTGACTGACCCCGGGCTTTTGTGATGGGACGGTGAGGAGGGAAATTCACTCTATGTCTGACCCCTGGAATTTGTGATGGGATGGTGTGGAAGGAGGTTCACTCTGTTTCTGACCCCGGCAATGTGTGATGGGACGGTTTGGATGGAGGTTCACTCAGTGTCTGACCCCGGGAGTTTAAGATGGGACGGTTTGGATGGAGATTCACTCTGTGTCTGACCCCGGGAGTGTGTGATGGGACGGTGAGGAGGGAGTTTCACTCTGTTTCACACACCGGGAGTTTGTGATGGATAGGTGTGGATGCAGATTCACTCTAAGTCTGACCCCGGGAATTTGTAATGGGACGGTGTGGAGGGAGATTCAATCTGTGTCTGACCACGGCAATGTGTGATGGGACGGTTTGGATGGAGGTTCACTCAGTGTCTGACGCAGGGCTTTTGTGATGGGACGGTGTGGAGGGAGATTCACTGTGTGTCTGACCCCGGGCTTATGTGATGGGACGGTGAGGAGGGAGATTCACTCTCTGTCTGACCCCGGGAACGTGTGATGGGACGGTTGGATGGAGATTCTCTCTGTGTCTGACACCTGGCTTTTGTGATGGGACGGTGAGGAGGGGGATTCACTCTGTATCTGACCCCGAGAGTGTATGTTGGGACTATGAGGATGGAGAATCACTCTGCGTCTGACCCCGGGACCCTGTGATGGGATGGTTTGGATGGAGATTCACTCTGTGTCAGACCCCTGGAGTGTGTGATGAGACGGTGAGGAGAGATATTCACTCTGTTTCACACCCCGAGAGTTTGTGATGGATAGGTGTGGATGCAGATTCACTCTGTGTCAGACCCCGGGAACGTGTGATGGGACGGTTTGGATGGAGATCCAATCTCTGTCTGAACCCGGGCTTTTGTGATGGGACGGTGTGGAGGGAGATTCACTCTGTTCTGACCCCGTGAGTTTGTGATGGGCCGGTGTGTATGGTGATTCACTTTGTGTCTGACCCCGGTCTTATATGATGGGGCGGTGTGGAGGGAGATTCACTCTGTGTCTGACCCCGTGAGTTTGTGATGGGCCGGTGTGTATGGTGATTCACTTTGTGTCTGAACCCGGTCTTTTATGATGGGACGGTGTGGAGGGAGATTCACTCTGTGTCTGACCCCGGGAGTGTCTGATGGGACGGCGAGGAGGGAGATTCACTTTGTGTCTGACCCCGGGAAAGTGTGATGGGACGGTTTGGATGGAGATTCACTTTGTATCTGACCACGGGAGTGTGTGATGGGACGGTGAGGAGGGAGATTCTCTCTATGTCTGACCCCAGGAATTTGTGATGGTATGGTGTGTAGGGAGTTTCACTCTGTGTCTGACCCCGGGAACGTATGATGGGACGGGTTGGATGCAGATTCACTCTAAGTCTGACCCCGGGAAATTGTGATGGGACGGTGTGGATGGAGATTCACTCTATGTCTTACCCCTGGAATTTGTGATGGGATGGTGTGAAGGAAATTCACTCTGTGTCTGACCACGGCAATGTGTGATGGAAAGGTGTGGATGCAGTTTCACTCTATGTCTGACCCCTGGAATTTGTGATGGGTTGGTGTGGAAGGAGATTCACTCTGTGTCTGACCCCGGGCAATGTGTGATGGGACGGTTTGGATGCAGGTTCACTGAGTGTCTGACCCCGGGCTTTTGTGATAGGATTGTGTGGATGGAGATTCAATCTGTGTCTGACCACGGCAATGTGAGATGGGACGGTTTGGATGGAGATTCACTCTGTGTCTGACCCCGGGCTTTTGCGATGGGACGGTGAGGAGGGAGATTCAATCTGTGTCTGACCCCAGGAACGTGTGATGGGACGGTTTGGATGGAGGTTCACTCTGAGTCTGACCCCGGGAGTGTGTGATGGGACGGTGAAGAGGGAGATTCACTCTGTGTCTGACCCCGGGAACGTGTGATGGGACGGTTGGATGGAGATTCTCTCTGTGTCTGACACCTGGCTTTTGTGATGGGACGGTGAGGAGGGAGATTCACTCTGTATCTGACCCCGAGAGTGTATGTTGGGACTGTGAGGATGGAGATTCACTCTGCGTCTGACCCCTGGACCCTGTGATGGGACGGTTTGGATGGAGATTCTATCTGCGTCAGACCCCGGGAGTGTGTGATGGGACGGTGAGGAGGGAGTTTCACTCTGTTTCACACCCCTTGAGTTTGTGATGGATAGGTGTGGATGCAGATTCACTCTAAGTCTGACCCCGGGAATTTGTGATGGGACGGTGTGGAGGCAGATTCAATCTGTGTCTGACCACGGCAATGTGTGATGGGACGGTGTGGAGGGAGATTCACTCTGTGTCTGACCACGGGCTTTTTTGATGGGACGGTGAGGAGGGAGTTTCACTCTGTCTCAGACCCCGGGAACGTGTGATGGGACGGTTTGTTTGGAGATTCACTCTCTGTCTGACCCCGGCAATGTGTGATGGGACGGTTTGGATGGAGGTTCACTCAGTGTCTGAACCCGGGAGTTTAAGATGGACGGTTTGGATGGAGATTCACTCTGTGTCTGACCCCGGGAGTGTGTGATGGGACGGTGAGGAGGGAGTTTCACTCTGTTTCACACCCCGGGAGTTTGTGATGGATAGGTGTGGATGCAGATTCAATCTAAGTCTGACCCCGGGAATTTGTAATCGGACGGTGTGGAGGGAGATTCAATCTGTGTCTCACCACGGCAATGTGTGATGGGACGGTTTGGATGGAGGTTCACTCAGTGTCTGACGCAGGGCTTTTGTGATGGGACGGTGTGGAGGGAGATTCACTCTGTGTCTGACCCCGGGCTTATGTGATGGGACGGTGAGGAAGGAGATTCACTCTCTGTCTGACCCCGGGAACGTGTGATGGGACGGTTGGATGGAGATTCTCTCTGTGTCTGATACCTGGCTTTTGTGATGGGACGGTGAGGAGGGAGATTCACTCTGTATCTGACCCCGAGAGTGTATGTTGGGACTGTGAGGATGGAGAATCACTCTGCGTCTGACGCCGGGACCCTGTGATGGGATGGTTTAGATGGAGATTCACTCTGTGTCAGACCCCTGGAGTGTGTGATGAGACGGTGAGGAGCGATATTCACTCTGTTTCACACCCCGAGAGTTTGTGATGGATAGGTGTGTATGCAGATTCACTCTGTGTCACACCCCGGAAACGTGTGATGGGACGGTTTGGATGGAGGTTCACAGTGAGTCTGACCCCGTGAGTTTGTGATGGGACGGTGAGGAGGGAGATTCACTTTGTATCTGACCCCGGGAGTGTGTGATGGGACGTTGAGGAGGGAGATTCTCTCTATGTCTGACCCCTGGAATTTGTGATGGTATGGTGTGGAGGGAGTTTCACTCTGTGTCTGACCCCGGGAACGTATGATGGGACGGTTTGGATGCAGATTCACTCTAAGTCTGACCCCGGGAAATTGTGATGGGACGGTGTGGAGGGAGATTCAATCTGTGTCTGACCACGGCAATGTGAGATGGGACGGTTTGGATGGAGATTCACTCTGTGTCTGACCCCGGGCTTTTGCGATGGGACGGTGAGGAGGGAGATTCAATCTGTGTCTGACCCCGGGAACGTGTGATGGGACGGTTTGGATGGAGGTTCACTCTGAGTCTGACCCCGGGAGTGTGTGATGGGACGGTGAAGAGGGAGATTCACTCTGTGTCTGACCCCGGGAGTTTGTGATGGGACGGTGTGGATGGAGATTCACTCTGTGTCTGACACCGGGAGTTTGTGATGGGACGGTGAGGAGGGAGATTCACTCTGTGTCTGAGCGCGGGAACGTGTGATGGGACGGTTTGGATGCAGATTCACTCTGCGTCTGACCCCTGGAGTGTGTGATGGGACGGTGTGGTGGGAGATTTACTCTTTGTCTGACCCAGGGAGTTTGTGATGGAAAGGTGTGGATGCAGATTCACTCTATGTCTGACCCGTGGAATTTGGGATGGCATGGTGTGGAAGGAGATTCACTCTGTTTCTGACCCCGGCAATGTGTGATGGGACGGTTTGGATGGAGGTTCACTCAATGTCTGACCCAGGGCTTTTGTGATGGGAAGGTGTGGAGGGAGATTCACTCCGTGTCTAACCCCGGGCTTTTGTGATGGGACGGTGATGAGGGTGATTCACTCTCTGTCTGACCCCGGGAACGTGTGATGGGACGGTTGGATGGAGATTCTCTCTGAGTCTGACACCTGGCTTTTGTGATGGGACGGTGAGGATGGAGATTCACTCTGCGTCTGACCCCGGGACCCTGTGATGGGACGGTTTGGATGGAGATACACTCTGCGTCAGACCCCGGGAGTGTGTGATGGGACGGTGAGGAGGGAGTTTCACTCTGTTTCACACCCCGGGAGTTTGCGATGGATAGGTGTGGATGCAGATTCACTCTAAGTCTGACCCCGGGAATTTGTGATGGGACGGTGTGGAGGGAGATTCAATCTGTGTCTGACAACGGCAATGTGTGATGGGACGGTGTGGAGGGAGATTCACTCTGTGTCTGACCACGGGCTTTTTTGATGGGACGGTGAGGAGGGAGTTTCACTCTGTGTCAGACCCCGGGAACGTGTGATGGGACGGTTTGTTTGGAGATTCACTCTCTGTCTGACCCCGGCAATGTGTGATGGGACGGTTTGGATGGAGGTTCACTCAGTGTCTGAACCCGGGAGTTTAAGATGGGACGGTTTGGATGGAGATTCACTCTGTGACTGACCCCGGGCTTTTGTGATGGGACGGTGAGGAGGGAAATTCACTCTATGTCTGACCCCTGGAATTTGTGATGGGATGGTGTGGAAGGAGGTTCACTCTGTTTCTGACCCCGGCAATGTGTGATGGGACGGTTTGGATGGAGGTTCACTCAGTGTCTGACCCCGGGAGTTTAAGATGGGACGGTTTGGATGGAGATTCACTCTGTGTCTGACCCCGGGAGTGTGTGATGGGACGGTGAGGAGGGAGTTTCACTCTGTTTCACACACCGGGAGTTTGTGATGGATAGGTGTGGATGCAGATTCACTCTAAGTCTGACCCCGGGAATTTGTAATGGGACGGTGTGGAGGGAGATTCAATCTGTGTCTGACCACGGCAATGTGTGATGGGACGGTTTGGATGGAGGTTCACTCAGTGTCTGACGCAGGGCTTTTGTGATGGGACGGTGTGGAGGGAGATTCACTGTGTGTCTGACCCCGGGCTTATGTGATGGGACGGTGAGGAGGGAGATTCACTCTCTGTCTGACCCCGGGAACGTGTGATGGGACGGTTGGATGGAGATTCTCTCTGTGTCTGACACCTGGCTTTTGTGATGGGACGGTGAGGAGGGGGATTCACTCTGTATCTGACCCCGAGAGTGTATGTTGGGACTGTGAGGATGGAGAATCACTCTGCGTCTGACCCCGGGACCCTGTGATGGGATGGTTTGGATGGAGATTCACTCTGTGTCAGACCCCTGGAGTGTGTGATGAGACGGTGAGGAGAGATATTCACTCTGTTTCACACCCCGAGAGTTTGTGATGGATAGGTGTGGATGCAGATTCACTCTGTGTCAGACCCCGGGAACGTGTGATGGGACGGTTTGGATGGAGATCCAATCTCTGTCTGAACCCGGGCTTTTGTGATGGGACGGTGTGGAGGGAGATTCACTCTGTTCTGACCCCGTGAGTTTGTGATGGGCCGGTGTGTATGGTGATTCACTTTGTGTCTGACCCCGGTCTTATATGATGGGGCGGTGTGGAGGGAGATTCACTCTGTGTCTGACCCCGTGAGTTTGTGATGGGCCGGTGTGTATGGTGATTCACTTTGTGTCTGACCCCGGTCTTTTATGATGGGACGGTGTGGAGGGAGATTCACTCTGTGTCTGACCCCGGGAGTGTCTGATGGGACGGCGAGGAGGGAGATTCACTTTGTGTCTGACCCCGGGAAAGTGTGATGGGACGGTTTGGATGGAGATTCACTTGGTGTCTGAACCCGGGGGTGTGTGATGGGACGGTGAGGAGGGAGATTCACTCTACGTCTGACCCCTGGAAATTGTGATTGGATGGTGTGGAAGGAGATTCACTCTGTTTCTGAACCCGGCAATGTGTGATGGGACGGTTTGGATGGAGGTTCACTCAATGTCTGACCCAGGGCTTTTGTGATGGGAAGGTGTGGAGGGAGATTCACTCTCTCTCTGACCACGGGAACGTGTGATGGGACGGTTGGATGGAGATTCTCTCTGTGTCTGACACCTGGCTTTTGTGATGGGACGGTGAGGAGGGAGATTCACTCTGTATCTGACCCCGAGAGTGTATGTTGGGACTGTGAGGATGGAGATACACTCTGCGTCAGACCCCGGGAGTGTGTTATGGGACGGTGAGGAGGGAGTTTCACTCTGTTTCACACCCCGGGAGTTTGCGATGGATAGGTGTGGATGCAGATTCACTCTAAGTCTGACCCCGGGAATTTGTGATGGGACGGTGTGGTGGGAGATTCAATCTGTGTCTGACCACGGCAATGTGTGATGGGACGGTGTGGAGGGAGATTCACTCTGTGTCTGACCACGGGCTTTTTTGTTGGGACGGTTAGGAGGGAGTTTCACTCTGTGTCAGACACCGGGAACGTGTGATGGGACGGTTTGTTTGGAGATTCACTCTCTGTCTGACCCCGGCAATGTGTGATGGGACGGTTTGGATGGAGGTTCACTCAGTGTCTGAACCCGGGAGTTTAAGATGGGACGGTTTGGATGGAGATTCACTCTGTGACTGACCCCGGGCTTTTGTGATGGGACGGTGAGGAGGGAGATTCACTCTATGTCTGACCCCTGGAATTTGTGATGGGATGGTTTGGAAGGAGATTCACTCTGTTTCTGACCCCGGCAATGTGTGATGGGACGGTTTGGATGGAGGTTCACTCAGTGTCTGACCCCGGGAGTTTAAGATGGGACGGTTTGGATGGAGATTCACTCTGTGTCTGACCCCGGGAGTGTGTGATGGGACGGTGAGGAGGGAGTTTCACTCTGTTTCACACACCGGGAGTTTGTGATGGATAGGTGTGGATGCAGATTCACTCTAAGTCTGTCCCCGGGAATTTGTAATGGGACGGTGTGGTGGGAGATTCAATCTGTGTCTGACCACGGCAATGTGTGATGGGACGGTTTGGATGGAGGTTCACTCAGTGTCTGACGCAGGGCTTTTGTGATGGGACGGTGTGGAGGGAGATTCACTGTGTGTCTGACCCCGGGCTTATGTGATGGGACGGTGAGGAGGGAGATTCACTCTCTGTCTGACCCCGGGAACGTGTGATGGGACGGTTGGATGGAGATTCTCTCTGTGTCTGACACCTGGCTTTTGTGATGGGACGGTGAGGAGGGGGATTCACTCTGTATCTGACCCCGAGAGTGTATGTTGGGACTGTGAGGATGGAGAATCACTCTGCGTCTGACCCCGGGACCCTGTGATGGGATGGTTTGGATGGAGATTCACTCTGTGTCAGACCCCTGGAGTGTGTGATGAGACGGTGAGGAGAGATATTCACTCTGCTTCACACCCCGGGAGTTTGTGATGGATAGGTGTGGATGCAGATTCACTCTGTGTCAGACCCCGGGAACGTGTGATGGGACGGTTTGGATGGAGATCCAATCTCTGTCTGACCCCGGGCTTTTGTGATGGGACGGTGTGGAGGGAGATTCACTCTGTTCTGACCCCGTGAGTTTGTGATGGGCCGGTGTGTATGGTGATTCACTTTGTGTCTGACCCCGGTCTTATATGATGGGACGGTGTGGAGGGAGATTCACTCTGTGTCTGACCCCGGGAGTGTCTGATGGGACGGCGAGGAGGGAAATTCACTTTGTGTCTGACCCCGGGAAAGTGTGATGGGACGGTTTGAATGGAGATTCACTTTGTGTCTGACCCCGGGGGTGTGTGATGGGACGGTGAGGAGGGAGATTCACTCTACGTCTGACCCCTGGAATTTGTGATTGGATGGTGTGGAAGGAGATTCACTCTGTTTCTGACCCCGGCAATGTGAGATGGGACGGTTTGGATGGAGATCCAATCTTTGTCTGACCCCGGGCTTTTGTGAAGGGACTGTGTGGAGTGAGATTCACTTCTTGTCTGGCCACGGCAATGTGAGAATGGACGGTTTGAATGCAGATTCACTCTAAGTCTGACCGCTGGAGTGTGTGATGGGACGGTGTGGTGGGAGATTTACTCTGTGTCTGACCCCGGGAGTTTGTGATGGGACGGTTGGATGGAGATTCACTCTGTGTCTGAGCGCGGGAACGTGTGATGGGACGGTTTGGATGCAGATTCACTCTATGTCTGACCCCTGGAGTGTGTGATGGGACGGTGTGGATGCAGATTCACTCTATGTCTGACCCGTGGAATTTGTGATGGCATGGTGTGGAAGGAGATTCACTCTGTTTCTGAACCCGGCAATGTGTGATGGGACGGTTTGGATGGAGGTTCACTCAATGTCTGACGCAGGGCTTTTGTGATGGGACGGTGTGGAGGGAGATTCACTCTGTGTCTGACCCCGGGCTTTTGTGATGGGACGGTGACGAGGGTGAATCACTCTCTGTCTGACCGCGGGAACGTGTGATGGGACGGTTGGATGGAGATTCTCTCTGTGTCTGACACCTGGCTTTTGTGATGGGACGGTGAGGAGGGAGATTCAATCTGTATCTGACCCCGAGAGTGTATGTTGGGACTGTGAGGATGGAGATTCACTCTGCGTCTGACCCCGGGACCCTGTGATGGGACGGTTTGGATGGAGATTCACTCTGCGTCAGACCCCGGGAGTGTGCGATGGGACGGTGAGGAGGGAGTTTCACTCTGTTTCACACCCCGGGAGTTTGTGATGGATAGGTGTGGATGCAGATTCACTCTAAGTCTGACCCCGGGAATTTGTGATGGGACGGTGTGGAGGGAGATTCAATCTGTATCTGACCACGGCAATGTGTGATGGGACGGTGTGGAGGGAGATTCACTCTGTGTCTGACCACGGGCTTTTTTGATGGGACGGTGAGGAGGGAGTTTCACTCTGTGTCAGACCCCGGGAACGTGTGATGGGACGGTTTGTTTGGAGATTCACTCTCTGTCTGACCCCGGCAATGTGTAATGGGACGGTTTGGATGGAGGTTCACTCAGTGTCTGACCCCTGGAGTGTGTGATGGGACGGTGAAGAGGGAGATTCACTCTCTGTCTGACCCCGGGAACGTGTGATGGGACGGTTTGGATGGAGGTTCACTCTGAGTCTGACCCCTGGAGTGTGTGATGGGACGGTGAAGATGGAGATTCACTCTGTGTCTGACCCCGGGCTTTTGCGATGGGACGGTGAGGAGGGACATTCTCTCTGTGTCTGACCCCGGGAGTGTGTGATGGGACGGTGAGGAGGGAGTTTCACTCTGTTTCACACCCCGGGAGTTTGCGATGGATAGGTGTGGATGCAGATTCACTCTAAGTCTGACCCCGGGAATTTGTGATGGGACGGTGTGGAGGGAGATTCAATCTGTGTCTGACAACGGCAATGTGTGATGGGACGGTGTGGAGGGAGATTCACTCTGTGTCTGACCACGGGCTTTTTTGATGGGACGGTTAGGAGGGAGTTTCACTCTGTGTCAGACCCCGGGAACGTGTGATGGGACGGTTTGTTTGGAGATTCACTCAGTGTCTGAACCCGGGAGTTTAAGATGGGACGGTTTGGATGGAGATTCACTCTGTGACTGACCCCGGGCTTTTGTGATGGGACGGTGAGGAGGGAGATTCCCTCTATGTCTGACCCCTGGAATTTGTGATGGGATGGTGTGGAAGGAGATTCACTCTGTTTCTGACCCCGGCAATGTGTGATGGGACGGTTTGGATGGAGGTTCACTCAGTGTCTGACCCCGGGAGTTTAAGATGGGACGGTTTGGATGGAGATTCACTCTGTGTCTGACCCCGGGAGTGTGTGATGGGACGGTGAGGAGGGAGTTTCACTCTGTTTCACACACCGGGACTTTGTGATGGATAGGTGTGGATGCAGATTCACTCTAAGTCTGACCCCGGGAATTTGTAATGGGACGGTGTGGAGGGAGATTCAATCTGTGTCTGACCACGGCAATGTGTGATGGGACGGTTTGGATGGAGGTTCACTCAGTGTCTGACGCAGGGCTTTTGTGATGGGACGCTGTGGAGGGAGATTCACTGTGTGTCTGGCCCCGGGCTTATGTGATGGGACGGTGAGGAGGGAGATTCACTCTCTGTCTGACCCCGGGAACGTGTGATGGGACGGTTGGATGGAGATTCTCTCTGTGTCTGACACCTGGCTTTTGTGATGGGACGGTGAGGAGGGAGATTTACTCTTTGTCTGACCCCGGGAGTTTGTGATGGAAAGGTGTGGATGCAGATTCACTCTATGTCTGACCCCTGGAATTTGTGATGGGATGGTGTGGAAGGAGATTCACTCAGTGTCTGACCCCGGGCTTTTGTGATGGGATTGTGTGGAGGGAGATTCACTCTGTGTCTGACCCCGGGAGTTTGTGATGGACGGTGTGGATGGAGATTCACTCTGTGTCTGACCCCTGGCTTTTGTGATGGAAATGTGTGGATGCAGATTCACTCTTTGTCTGACCCCGGCAATGTGTGATGGGACGGTTTGGATGGAGGTTCACACAGTGTCTGACCCCGGGTTTTTGTGATGGGCCGGTGTGGATGGAGATTCACTTTGTGTCTGACCCCGGGACTGTGTGATGGGACGGTGTGGATGGAGATTCACACTGTGTCTGACGCCGGGAAAGTGTGATGGGAAGGTTTGGATGGAGATTCACACTGTGTCTGACCCCGGGCTTTTGTGATGGGACGGTGAGTAGGGAGATTCACTTTGTGTCTGACCCCGTGAGTTCGTGATGGGCCGGTGTGGATGGAGATTCAATCTGTGTCTGACCCCAGGAGTGTGTGATGGGACGGTGAGGAGGGAGATTCACTCTGTGTCTGACCCCGGGCTTTTGTGATGGGACGCTCTGGATGGAGATTCACTCTGTGCCTGACCACGGGAATGTATGATGGGCCGTTGTGTATGGAGATTCACTTTGTGTCTGACCCCGGTCTTTTGTGATGGGACGGTGTGGAGGGAGATTCACTCTGTGTCAGACCCCGGAAGTTTGTGATGGGACGGTGTGAATGGAGATTCACTCTGAGTCTGACCCCGGGAGTGTGTGATGGGACCGTGAGGAGGGAGATTTACTACTTGTCTGACCCCGGGAGTTTGTGATGGGACGGTGTGACTGGAGATTCACTCTGAGTCTGACCCCGGGAGTGTGTGATGGGACGGTGTGGAGCAAGATTCACTCTGTGTCTGACCCCGGGAACGTGTGATGGGACGGTTTGGATGCAGATTCACTCTGTTCCTGACGCCGGGAGTGTGTGATGGGACGGTGAGGAGGGAGATTTACTCTTTGTCTGACCCCGGGAGTTTGTGATGGAAAGGTGTGGATGCAGATTCACTCTATGTCTGACCCCTGGAATTTGTGATGGGATGGTGTGGAAGGAGATTCACTCAGTGTCTGACCCCGGGCTTTTGTGATGGGATTGTGTGGAGGGAGATTCACTCTGTGTCTGACCCCGGGAGTTTGTGATGGACGGTGTGGATGGAGATTCACTCAGTGTCTGACCCCGGGCTTTTGTGATGGGATTGTGTGGAGGGAGATTCACTCTGTGTCTGACCCCGGGAGTTTGTGATGGACGGTGTGGATGGAGATTCACTCTGTGTCTGACCCCTGGCTTTTGTGATGGAAATGTGTGGATGCAGATTCACTCTTTGTCTGACCCCGGCAATGTGTGATGGGACGGTTTGGATGGAGGTTCACTCAGTGTCTGACCCCGGGTTTTTGTGATGGGCCGGTGTGGATGGAGATTCACTTTGTGTCTGACCCCGGGACTGTGTGATGGGACGGTGTGGATGGAGATTCACACTGTGTCTGACGCCGGGAAAGTGTGATGGGAAGGTTTGGATGGAGATTCACACTGTGTCTGACCCCGGGCTTTTGTGATGGGACGGTGAGTAGGGAGATTCACTTTGTGTCTGACCCCGTGAGTTCGTGATGGGCCGGTGTGGATGGAGATTCAATCTGTGTCTGACCCCAGGAGTGTGTGATGGGACGGTGAGGAGGGAGATTCACTCTGTGTCTGACCCCGGGCATTTGTGATGGGACGCTCTGGATGGAGATTCACTCTGTGCCTGACCACGGGAATGTATGATGGGCCGTTGTGTATGGAGATTCACTTTGTGTCTGACCCCGGTCTTTTGTGATGGGACGGTGTGGAGGGAGATTCACTCTGTGTCAGACCCCGGAAGTTTGTGATGGGACGGTGTGAATGGAGATTCACTCTGAGTCTGACCCCGGGAGTGTGTGATGGGACCGTGAGGAGGGAGATTTACTACTTGTCTGACCCCGGGAGTTTGTGACGGAAAGGTGTGGATGCAGTTTCACTCTAAGTCTGATCCCTGGAATTTGTGATGGGACGGTGTGGAGCAAGATTCACTCTGTGTCTGACCCCGGGAACGTGTGATGGGACGGTTTGGATGCAGATTCACTCTGTTCCTGACGCCGGGAGTGTGTGATGGGACGGTGAGGAGGGAGATTTACTCTTTGTCTGACCCCGGGAGTTTAAGATGGGACGGTTTGGATGGAGATTCACTCTGTGTCTGACCCCGGGAGTGTGTGATGGGACGGTGAGGAGGGAGTTTCACTCTGTTTCACACACCGGGAGTTTGTGATGGATAGGTGTGGATGCAGATTCACTCTACGTCTGTCCCCGGGAATTTGTAATGGGACGGTGTGGTGGGAGATTCAATCTGTGTCTGACCACGGCAATGTGTGATGGGACGGTTTGGATGGAGGTTCACTCAGTGTCTGACGCAGGGCTTTTGTGATGGGACGGTGTGGAGGGAGATTCACTGTGTGTCTGACCCCGGGCTTATGTGATGGGACGGTGAGGAGGGAGATTCACTCTCTGTCTGACCCCGGGAACGTGTGATGGGACGGTTGGATGGAGATTCTCTCTGTGTCTGACACCTGGCTTTTGTGATGGGACGGTGAGGAGGGGGATTCACTCTGTATCTGACCCCGAGAGTGTATGTTGGGACTGTGAGGATGGAGAATCACTCTGCGTCTGACCCCGGGACCCTGTGATGGGATGGTTTGGATGGAGATTCACTCTGTGTCAGACCCCTGGAGTGTGTGATGAGACGGTGAGGAGAGATATTCACTCTGCTTCACACCCCGGGAGTTTGTGATGGATAGGTGTGGATGCAGATTCACTCTGTGTCAGACCCCGGGAACGTGTGATGGGACGGTTTGGATGGAGATCCAATCTCTGTCTGACCCCGGGCTTTTGTGATGGGACGGTGTGGAGGGAGATTCACTCTGTTCTGACCCCGTGAGTTTGTGATGGGCCGGTGTGTATGGTGATTCACTTTGTGTCTGACCCCGGTCTTATATGATGGGACGGTGTGGAGGGAGATTCACTCTGTGTCTGACCCCGGGAGTGTCTGATGGGACGGCGAGGAGGGAAATTCACTTTGTGTCTGACCCCGGGAAAGTGTGATGGGACGGTTTGAATGGAGATTCACTTTGTGTCTGACCCCGGGGGTGTGTGATGGGACGGTGAGGAGGGAGATTCACTCTACGTCTGACCCCTGGAATTTGTGATTGGATGGTGTGGAAGGAGATTCACTCTGTTTCTGACCCCGGCAATGTGAGATGGGACGGTTTGGATGGAGATCCAATCTTTGTCTGACCCCGGGCTTTTGTGAAGGGACTGTGTGGAGTGAGATTCACTTCTTGTCTGGCCACGGCAATGTGAGAATGGACGGTTTGAATGCAGATTCACTCTAAGTCTGACCGCTGGAGTGTGTGATGGGACGGTGTGGTGGGAGATTTACTCTGTGTCTGACCCCGGGAGTTTGTGATGGGACGGTTGGATGGAGATTCACTCTGTGTCTGAGCGCGGGAACGTGTGATGGGACGGTTTGGATGCAGATTCACTCTATGTCTGACCCCTGGAGTGTGTGATGGGACGGTCTGGATGCAGATTCACTCTATGTCTGACCCGTGGAATTTGTGATGGCATGGTGTGGAAGGAGATTCACTCTGTTTCTGAACCCGGCAATGTGTGATGGGACGGTTTGGATGGAGGTTCACTCAATGTCTGACGCAGGGCTTTTGTGATGGGACGGTGTGGAGGGAGATTCACTCTGTGTCTGACCCCGGGCTTTTGTGATGGGACGGTGACGAGGGTGAATCACTCTCTGTCTGACCGCGGGAACGTGTGATGGGACGGTTGGATGGAGATTCTCTCTGTGTCTGACACCTGGCTTTTGTGATGGGACGGTGAGGAGGGAGATTCAATCTGTATCTGACCCCGAGAGTGTATGTTGGGACTGTGAGGATGGAGATTCACTCTGCGTCTGACCCCGGGACCCTGTGATGGGACGGTTTGGATGGAGATTCACTCTGCGTCAGACCCCGGGAGTGTGCGATGGGACGGTGAGGAGGGAGTTTCACTCTGTTTCACACCCCGGGAGTTTGTGATGGATAGGTGTGGATGCAGATTCACTCTAAGTCTGACCCCGGGAATTTGTGATGGGACGGTGTGGAGGGAGATTCAATCTGTATCTGACCACGGCAATGTGTGATGGGACGGTGTGGAGGGAGATTCACTCTGTGTCTGACCACGGGCTTTTTTGATGGGACGGTGAGGAGGGAGTTTCACTCTGTGTCAGACCCCGGGAACGTGTGATGGGACGGTTTGTTTGGAGATTCACTCTCTGTCTGACCCCGGCAATGTGTAATGGGACGGTTTGGATGGAGGTTCACTCAGTGTCTGACCCCTGGAGTGTGTGATGGGACGGTGAAGAGGGAGATTCACTCTCTGTCTGACCCCGGGAACGTGTGATGGGACGGTTTGGATGGAGGTTCACTCTGAGTCTGACCCCTGGAGTGTGTGATGGGACGGTGAAGATGGAGATTCACTCTGTGTCTGACCCCGGGCTTTTGTGATGGGACGGTGAGGAGGGAGATTCTCTCTGTGTCTGACCCCGGGAGTGTGTGATGGGACGGTGAGGAGGGAGTTTCACTCTGTTTCACACCCCGGGAGTTTGCGATGGATAGGTGTGGATGCAGATTCACTCTAAGTCTGACCCCGGGAATTTGTGATGGGACGGTGTGGAGGGAGATTCAATCTGTGTCTGACAACGGCAATGTGTGATGGGACGGTGTGGAGGGAGATTCACTCTGTGTCTGACCACGGGCTTTTTTGATGGGACGGTTAGGAGGGAGTTTCACTCTGTGTCAGACCCCGGGAACGTGTGATGGGACGGTTTGTTTGGAGATTCACTCAGTGTCTGAACCCGGGAGTTTAAGATGGGACGGTTTGGATGGAGATTCACTCTGTGACTGACCCCGGGCTTTTGTGATGGGACGGTGAGGAGGGAGATTCCCTCTATGTCTGACCCCTGGAATTTGTGATGGGATGGTGTGGAAGTAGATTCACTCTGTTTCTGACCCCGGCAATGTGTGATGGGACGGTTTGGATGGAGGTTCACTCAGTGTCTGACCCCGGGAGTTTAAGATGGGACGGTTTGGATGGAGATTCACTCTGTGTCTGACCCCGGGAGTGTGTGATGGGACGGTGAGGAGGGAGTTTCACTCTGTTTCACACACCGGGAGTTTGTGATGGATAGGTGTGGATGCAGATTCACTCTAAGTCTGACCCCGGGAATTTGTAATGGGACGGTGTGGAGGGAGATTCAATCTGTGTCTGACCACGGCAATGTGTGATGGGACGGTTTGGATGGAGGTTCACTCAGTGTCTGACGCAGGGCTTTTGTGATGGGACGCTGTGGAGGGAGATTCACTGTGTGTCTGGCCCCGGGCTTATGTGATGGGACGGTGAGGAGGGAGATTCACTCTCTGTCTGACCCCGGGAACGTGTGATGGGACGGTTGGATGGAGATTCTCTCTGTGTCTGACACCTGGCTTTTGTGATGGGACGGTGAGGAGGGAGATTTACTCTTTGTCTGACCCCGGGAGTTTGTGATGGAAAGGTGTGGATGCAGATTCACTCTATGTCTGACCCCTGGAATTTGTGATGGGATGGTGTGGAAGGAGATTCACTCAGTGTCTGACCCCGGGCTTTTGTGATGGGATTGTGTGGAGGGAGATTCACTCTGTGTCTGACCCCGGGAGTTTGTGATGGACGGTGTGGATGGAGATTCACTCTGTGTCTGACCCCTGGCTTTTGTGATGGAAATGTGTGGATGCAGATTCACTCTTTGTCTGACCCCGGCAATGTGTGATGGGACGGTTTGGATGGAGGTTCACTCAGTGTCTGACCCCGGGTTTTTGTGATGGGCCGGTGTGGATGGAGATTCACTTTGTGTCTGACCCCGGGACTGTGTGATGGGACGGTGTGGATGGAGATTCACACTGTGTCTGACGCCGGGAAAGTGTGATGGGAAGGTTTGGATGGAGATTCACACTGTGTCTGACCCCGGGCTTTTGTGATGGGACGGTGAGTAGGGAGATTCACTTTGTGTCTGACCCCGTGAGTTCGTGATGGGCCGGTGTGGATGGAGATTCAATCTGTGTCTGACCCCAGGAGTGTGTGATGGGACGGTGAGGAGGGAGATTCACTCTGTGTCTGACCCCGGGCTTTTGTGATGGGACGCTCTGGATGGAGATTCACTCTGTGCCTGACCACGGGAATGTATGATGGGCCGTTGTGTATGGAGATTCACTTTGTGTCTGACCCCGGTCTTTTGTGATGGGACGGTGTGGAGGGAGATTCACTCTGTGTCAGACCCCGGAAGTTTGTGATGGGACGGTGTGAATGGAGATTCACTCTGAGTCTGACCCCGGGAGTGTGTGATGGGACCGTGAGGAGGGAGATTTACTACTTGTCTGACCCCGGGAGTTTGTGATGGGACGGTGTGAATGGAGATTCACTCTGAGTCTGACCCCGGGAGTGTGTGATGGGACGGTGTGGAGCAAGATTCACTCTGTGTCTGACCCCGGGAACGTGTGATGGGACGGTTTGGATGCAGATTCACTCTGTTCCTGACGCCGGGAGTGTGTGATGGGACGGTGAGGAGGGACATTTACTCTTTGTCTGACCCCGGGAGTTTGTGATGGAAAGGTGTGGATGCAGATTCACTCTATGTCTGACCCCTGGAATTTGTGATGGGATGGTGTGGAAGGAGATTCACTCAGTGTCTGACCCCGGGCTTTTGTGATGGGATTGTGTGGAGGGAGATTCACTCTGTGTCTGACCCCGGGAGTTTGTGATGGACGGTGTGGATGGAGATTCACTCAGTGTCTGACCCCGGGCTTTTGTGATGGGATTGTGTGGAGGGAGATTCACTCTGTGTCTGACCCCGGGAGTTTGTGATGGACGGTGTGGATGGAGATTCACTCTGTGTCTGACCCCTGGCTTTTGTGATGGAAATGTGTGGATGCAGATTCACTCTTTGTCTGACCCCGGCAATGTGTGATGGGACGGTTTGGATGGAGGTTCACTCAGTGTCTGACCCCGGGTTTTTGTGATGGGCCGGTGTGGATGGAGATTCACTTTGTGTCTGACCCCGGGACTGTGTGATGGGACGGTGTGGATGGAGATTCACACTGTGTCTGACGCCGGGAAAGTGTGATGGGAAGGTTTGGATGGAGATTCACACTGTGTCTGACCCCGGGCTTTTGTGATGGGACGGTGAGTAGGGAGATTCACTTTGTGTCTGACCCCGTGAGTTCGTGATGGGCCGGTGTGGATGGAGATTCAATCTGTGTCTGACCCCAGGAGTGTGTGATGGGACGGTGAGGAGGGAGATTCACTCTGTGTCTGACCCCGGGCTTTTGTGATGGGACGCTCTGGATGGAGATTCACTCTGTGCCTGACCACCGGAATGTATGATGGGCCGTTGTGTATGGAGATTCACTTTGTGTCTGACCCCGGTCTTTTGTGATGGGACGGTGTGGAGGGAGATTCACTCTGTGTCAGACCCCGGAAGTTTGTGATGGGACGGTGTGAATGGAGATTCACTCTGAGTCTGACCCCGGGAGTGTGTGATGGGACCGTGAGGAGGGAGATTTACTACTTGTCTGACCCCGGGAGTTTGTGACGGAAAGGTGTGGATGCAGTTTCACTCTAAGTCTGATCCCTGGAATTTGTGATGGGACGGTGTGGAGCAAGATTCACTCTGTGTCTGACCCCGGGAACGTGTGATGGGACGGTTTGGATGCAGATTCACTCTGTTCCTGACGCCGGGAGTGTGTGATGGGACGGTGAGGAGGGAGATTTACTCTTTGTCTGACCCCGGGAGTTTGTGATGGAAAGGTGTGGATGCAGATTCACTCTATGTCTGACCCCTGGAATTTGTGATGGGATGGTGTGGAAGGAGATTCTCTCAGTGTCTGACCCCGGGCTTTTGTGATGGGATTGTGTGGAGGGAGATTCACTCTGTGTCTGACCCCGGGAGTTTGTGATGGACGGTGTGGATGGAGATTCACTCTGTGTCTGACCCCTGGCTTTTGTGATGGAAATGTGTGTATGCAGATTCACTCTGTGTCTGACCCCGGGAGTCTGTGATGGGACGGTGAGGTGGGAGCTTTACTCTTTGTCTGACCCCGGCAATGTGTGATGGGACGGTTTGGATGGAGGTTCACTCAGTGTCTGACCCCGGGTTTTTGTGATGGGCCGGTGTGGATGGAGATTCACTTTGTGTCTGACCCCGGGACTGTGTGATGGGACGGTGTGGATGGAGATTCACACTGTGTCTGACGCCGGGAAAGTGTGATGGGAAGGTTTGGATGGAGATTCACACTGTGTCTGACCCCGGGCTTTTGTGATGGGACGGTGAGTAGGGAGATTCACTTTGTGTCTGACCCCGTGAGTTCGTGATGGGCCGGTGTGGATGGAGATTCAATCTGTGTCTGACCCCAGGAGTGTGTGATGGGACGGTGAGGAGGGAGATTCACTCTGTGTCTGACCCCGGGCTTTTGTGATGGGACGCTCTGGATGGAGATTCACTCTGTGCCTGACCACGGGAATGTATGATGGGCCGTTGTGTATGGAGATTCACTTTGTGTCTGACCCCGGTCTTTTGTGATGGGACGGTGTGGAGGGAGATTCACTCTGTGTCAGATCCCGGAAGTTTGTGATGGGACGGTGTGAATGGAGATTCACTCTGTGTCTGACCCCGGGAGTGTGTGATGGGACCGTGAGGAGGGAGATTTACTACTTGTCTGACCCCGGGAGTTTGTGACGGAAAGGTGTGGATGCAGTTTCACTCTAAGTCTGAGCCCTGGAATTTGTGATGGGATGGTGTGGAAGGAGATTCACTCTGTGTCTGACCCCGGGCAATGTGTGATGGGACGGTTTGGATGCAGTTTCACTGAGTGTTTGACTCCGGTCTATTGTGATTGGACGGTGTGGAGGGAGATTCACACTGTGTCTGACCCCGTGAGTTTGTGATGGGACGGTGTGATTGGAAATTCACTCTGTGTCTGACCCCGGGAGTGTGTGTTGGGACGGTGAGGAGGGAGATTCACTCTGTGTCTGACCCCGGGAACGTGTGATGGGACGGTTTGGATGCAGATTCACTCTGTTCCTGACGCCGGGAGTGTGTGATGGGACGGTGAGGAGGGAGATTTACTCTTTGTCTGACCCCGGGAGTTTGTGATGGAAAGGTGTGGATGCAGATTCACTCTATGTCTGACCCCTGGAATTTGTGATGGGATGGTGTGGAAGGAGATTCACTCAGTGTCTGACCCCGGGCTTTTGTGATGGGATTGTGTGGAGGGAGATTCACTCTGTGTCTGACCCCGGGAGTTTGAGATGGACGGTGTGGATGGAGATTCACTCTGTGTCTGACCCCTGGCTTTTGTGATGGAAATGTGTGGATGCAGATTCACTCTGTGTCTGACCCCGGGAGTCTGTGATGGGACGGTGAGGTGGGAGCTTTACTCTTTGTCTGACCCCGGCAATGTGTGATGGGACGGTTTGGATGGAGGTTCACTCAGTGTCTGACCCCGGGTTTTTGTGATGGGCCGGTGTGGATGGAGATTCACTTTGTGTCTGACCCCGGGACTGTGTGATGGGACGGTGTGGATGGAGATTCACACTGTGTCTGACGCCGGGAAAGTGTGATGGGAAGGTTTGGATGGAGATTCACACTGTGTCTGACCCCGGGCTTTTGTGATGGGACGGTGAGTAGGGAGATTCACTTTGTGTCTGACCCCGTGAGTTCGTGATGGGCCGGTGTGGATGGAGATTCAATCTGTGTCTGACCCCAGGAGTGTGTGATGGGACGGTGAGGAGGGAGATTCACTCTGTGTCTGACCCCGGGCTTTTGTGATGGGACGCTCTGGATGGAGATTCACTCTGTGCCTGACCACGGGAATGTATGATGGGCCGTTGTGTATGGAGATTCACTTTGTGTCTGACCCCGGTCTTTTGTGATGGGACGGTGTGGAGGGAGATTCACTCTGTGTCAGACCCCGGAAGTTTGTTATGGGACGGTGTGAATGGAGATTCACTCTGTGTCTGACCCCGGGAGTGTGTGATGGGACCGTGAGGAGGGAGATTTACTACTTGTCTGACCCCGGGAGTTTGTGACGGAAAGGTGTGGATGCAGTTTCACTCTAAGTCTGATCCCTGGAATTTGTGATGGGATGGTGTGGAAGGAGATTCACTCTGTGTCTGACCCCGGGCAATGTGTGATGGGACGGTTTGGATGCAGTTTCACTGAGTGTTTGACTCCGGGCTTTTGTGATGGGATTGTGTGGAGGGAGATTCACTCTGTGTCTGACCACGTGAAAGTGTGTTGGGACCGTTTGGATGGAGATTCACTCTGTGTCTGACCCCGCACTTTTGTGATGGGACAGTGTGGATGGAGATTCACTCTGTGTCTGACCCCGGGAAAGTGTGATGGGACGGTGTGGATGGAGATTCACTCTGTGTCTGACCCCGGGAAAGTGTGATGCGACGGTGTGGATGGAGATTCACTCTGTGTCAGACCCCGGGAGTTTGTGATGGAAATGTGTGGTTGCAGATTCACTCTCTGTCTGACCACGGAATTTGTGAATGGACGGTGTGGAGGGAGTTTCAATCTGTGTCTGACATCGGCAATGTGTGATGGGACGGTTTGGATTGAGATTCACTCTGTGTCTGACCCCGGGCTTTTGTGATGGAACGGTGAGGAGGGAGATTCACTCTGTGTCTGACCCCGGGCTTTTGTGATGGGACGGTGTGGAGGGAGATTCACACTGTTTCTGACCCCGAGACAGTGTGATGGGACCGTTTGGATGGAGATTCACTCTGTGTCTGACCCCGGGAGTTTGTGATGGGACGGTGTGGATGGAGAATCACTCTGTGTCTGACCCCGGGTTTTTGTGATGGGACGGTTTGGATGGAGATTCATTCTGTGTTAGACCCCGGGAGTGTGTGATGGGACGGTGTGGAGGGAGATTCACACTGTTTCTGACCCCGAGACAGTGTGATGGGACGGTTTTGATGGAGATTCACTCTGTGTCAGACCCCGGGAGTGTGTGATGGGACGGTGTGGAGGGAGATTCACTCTCTGTCTGACCCCGGGTTTTTGTGATGGTCCGGTGTGGATGGAGAATCACTCTGTGTCTGACACCTTGAGTTTGTGATGGGACGGAATGGATGGAGACTCACTATGTGTCTGACCCCTGGTTTTTGTGATGGGACGGTTTGGATGGAGATTCATTCTGTGTTAGACCCCGGGAGTGGGTGATGGGACGGTGAGGAGGGAGATTCACTCTATGTCAGACCCCGGAAGTTTGTGATGGGACGGTGTGGATGGAGATTCACTCTGTGTCTGACCCGGGGAGTGTGTGATGGGACGGTGAGGAGGGAGATTCACTCTATGTCTGACCCCGGGAACGTGTGATGGGACGGTTTGGATGCAGATTCACTCTTTGTCTGGCCCCGGGAAAGTGTGTTGGGACGATTTGGATGGAGATTCACTCTGTGCCTGACCCAGGGAGTTTGTGATGGGACGGTGTGGATGGAGATTCACTCTGTGTCTGACCCCGGGCTTTTGTGATGGGACGGTGAGTAGGGAGATTCAAACTCTGTCTGACCCCGGGAGTGTGTGATGGGACGGTGAGGAGGGAGATTCACTCTGTGTCTGACCCCGGGCTTTTGTGATGGGACGCTCTGGATGGAGATTCACTCTGTGCCTGACCCAGGGAATGTATGATGGGCCGTTGTGTATGGAGATTCACTTTGTGTCTGACCCCGGTCTTTTGTGATGGGACGGTGTGGAGGGAGATTCACTCTGTGTCAGACCCCGGAAGTTTGTGATGGGACGGTGTGGATGGAGATTCACTCTGTGTCTGACCCCGGGAGTGTGTGATGGGACCGTGAGGAGGGTGATTTACTACTTGTCTGATCCCTGCAATTTGTGATGGGATGGTGTGGAAGGAAATTCACTCTGTGTCTGACCCCGGGCAATGTGTGATGGGACGGTTTGGATGCAGGTTCACTGAGTGTTTGACTCCGGGCTTTTGTGATGGGATTGTGTGGAGGGAGATTCACTCTGTGTCTGACCGCGGGAAAGCGTGATGGGACCGTTTGGATGGAGATTCACTCTGTGTCAGACCCCGGGAAATTATGATGGGACGGTTTGGATGGAGATTCACTCTGTGTCTGACCCCGGGACAGTGTGATGGGACGGTTTTGATGGAGATTCACTCTGTGTCTGACCCCGGGAGTGTGTGATGGGACGGTGTGGAGGGAGATTCACACTGTTTCTGACCCCGAGACAGTGTGATGGGACGGTTTTGATGGAGATTCACTCTGTGTCAGACCCCGGGAGTGTGTGATGGGACGGTGTGGAGGGAGATTCACTCTCTGTCTGACCGCGGGTTTTTGTGATGGGACGGAGTGGATGGAGAATCACTCTGTGTCTGACCCCGGGTTTTTGTGATGGGACGGATGGATGGAGATTCATTCTGTGTTAGACCCCGGGAGTGTGTGATGGGACGGTGTGGAGGGAGATTCACTCTCTGTCTGACCGCGGGTTTTTGTGATGGTCCGGTGTGGATGGAGAATCACTCTGTGTCTGACCCCGGGAGTGTGTGATGGGACGGTGTGGATGGAGATTCACTCTGTGTCTGACCCCGGGAGTGTGTGATGGGACGGTGTGGAGGGAGATTCACTCTCTGTCTGACCGCGGGTTTTTGTGATGGTCCGGTGTGGATGGAGATTCACTCTGTGTCTGACCCCGGGAGTGTGTGATGGGACGGTGTGGATGGAGATTCACTCTGTGTCTGACCCCGGAGTGTGTGATGGGACGGTGTGGATGGAGAATCACTCTGTGTCAGACCCCGGGAGTTTGTGATGGGACGGTGTGGATGGAGAATCACTCAGTGTCTGACCCCGGGTTTTTGTGATGGGACGGATGGATGGAGATTCATTCTGTGTTAGACCCCGGGAGTGTGTGATGGGACAGTGAGGAGGGAGATTCACTCTGTGTCAGACCCCGGAAGTTTGTGATGGGACGGTGTGGATGGAGATTCACTCTGTTTCTGACCCGTGGAGTGTGTGATGGGACGGTGAGGAGGGAGATTCACTCTGAGTCTGACCCCGGGAAAGTGTGATGGGACGGTTTGGATGCAGATTCACTCTTTGTCTGGCCTCGGGAGTTTGTGATGGGACGGTGTGGATGGAGATTCACTCTGTGTCTGACACCTTGAGTTTGTGATGGGACGGAATGAATGGAGACTCACTCTGTGTCTGACCCCGGGTTTTTGTGATGGGACGGTTTGGATGGAGATTCATTCTGTGTTAGACCCCGGGAGTGTGTGATGGGACGGTGAGGAGGGAGATTCACTCTGTGTCAGACCCCGGAAGTTTGTGATGGGACGGTGTGGATGGAGATTCACTCTGTGTCTGACCCGGGGAGTGTGTGATGGGACGGTGAGGAGGGAGATTCACTCTGTGTCTGACCCCGTGAGTTTATGATGGGCCGGTGTGTATGGAAATTCACTCTGTGTATGACCCCGGGAGTGTGTGTTGGGACGGTGAGGAGGGAGATACACTGTGTGTCTGACCCCGGGAACGTGTGATGGGACGGTGAGGAGGGAGATTTACTACTTGTCTGACCCCGGGAGTTTGTGACGGAAAGGTGTGGATGCAGTTTCACTCTAAGTCTGATCCCTGGAATTTGTGATGGGATGGTGTGGAAGGAGATTCACTCTGTGTCTGACCCCGGGCAATGTGTGATGGGACGGTTTGCATGCAGTTTCACTGAGTGTTTGACTCCGGTCTATTGTGATTGGACGGTGTGGAGGGAGATTCACACTGTGTCTGACCCCGTGAGTTTGTGATGGGACGGTGTGATTGGAAATTCACTCTGTGTCTGACCCCGGGAGTGTGTGTTGGGACGGTGAGGAGGGAGATTCACTCTGTGTCTGACCCCGGGAACGTGTGATGGGACGGTTTGGATGCAGATTCACTCTGTTCCTGACGCCGGGAGTGTGTGATGGGACGGTGAGGAGGGAGATTTACTCTTTGTCTGACCCCGGGAGTTTGTGATGGAAAGGTGTGGATGCAGATTCACTCTATGTCTGACCCCTGGAATTTGTGATGGGATGGTGTGGAAGGAGATTCACTCAGTGTCTGACCCCGGGCTTTTGTGATGGACGGTGTGGATGGAGATTCACTCTGTGTCTGACCCCTGGCTTTTGTGATGGAAATGTGTGGATGCAGATTCACTCTGTGTCTGACCCCGGGAGTCTGTGATGGGACGGTGAGGTGGGAGCTTTACTCTTTGTCTGACCCCGGCAATGTGTGATGGGACGGTTTGGATGGAGGTTCACTCAGTGTCTGACCCCGGGTTTTTGTGATGGGCCGGTGTGGATGGAGATTCACTTTGTGTCTGACCCCGGGACTGTGTGATGGGACGGTGTGGATGGAGATTCACACTGTGTCTGACGCCGGGAAAGTGTGATGGGAAGGTTTGGATGGAGATTCACACTGTGTCTGACCCCGGGCTTTTGTGATGGGACGGTGAGTAGGGAGATTCACTTTGTGTCTGACCCCGTGAGTTCGTGATGGGCCGGTGTGGATGGAGATTCAATCTGTGTCTGACCCCAGGAGTGTGTGATGGGACGGTGAGGAGGGAGATTCACTCTGTGTCTGACCCCGGGCTTTTGTGATGGGACGCTCTGGATGGAGATTCACTCTGTGCCTGACCACGGGAATGTATGATGGGCCGTTGTGTATGGAGATTCACTTTGTGTCTGACCCCGGTCTTTTGTGATGGGACGGTGTGGAGGGAGATTCACTCTGTGTCAGACCCCGGAAGTTTGTGATGGGACGGTGTGAATGGAGATTCACTCTGTGTCTGACCCCGGGAGTGTGTGATGGGACCGTGAGGAGGGAGATTTACTACTTGTCTGACCCCGGGAGTTTGTGACGGAAAGGTGTGGATGCAGTTTCACTCTAAGTCTGATCCCTGGAATTTGTGATGGGATGGTGTGGAAGGAGATTCACTCTGTGTCTGACCCCGGGCAATGTGTGATGGGACGGTTTGGATGCAGTTTCACTGAGTGTTTGACTCCGGGCTTTTGTGATGGGATTGTGTGGAGGGAGATTCACTCTGTGTCTGACCCCGGGAAAGCGTGATGGGACGGTGTGGATGGAGATTCACTCTGTGTCTGACCCCGGGAGTGTGTGATGGGACGGTGTGGAGGGAGATTCACACTGTTTCTGACCCCTAGACAGTGTGATGGGACCGTTTGGATGGAGATTCACTCTGTGTCTGACCCCGGGAGTTTGTGATGGGACGGTGTGGATGGAGAATCACTCTGTGTCTGACCCCGGGTTTTTGTGATGGGACGGTTTGGATGGAGATTCATTCTGTGTTAGACCCCGGGAGTGTGTGATGGGACGGTGTGGAGGGAGATTCACACTGTTTCTGACCCCGAGACAGTGTGATGGGACGGTTTTGATGGAGATTCACTCTGTGTCAGACCCCGGGAGTGTGTGATGGGACGGTGTGGAGGGAGATTCACTCTCTGTCTGACCCCGGGTTTTTGTGATGGTCCGGTGTGGATGGAGAATCACTCTGTGTCTGACACCTTGAGTTTGTGATGGGACGGAATGGATGGAGACTCACTATGTGTCTGACCCCGGGTTTTTGTGATGGGACGGTTTGGATGGAGATTCATTCTGTGTTAGACCCCGGGAGTGGGTGATGGGACGGTGAGGAGGGAGATAAACTCTATGTCAGACCCCGGAAGTTTGTGATGGGACGGTGTGGATGGAGATTCACTCTGTGTCTGACCCGGGGAGTGTGTGATGGGACGGTGAGGAGGGAGATTCACTCTATGTCTGACCCCGGGAACGTGTGATGGGACGGTTTGGATGCAGATTCACTCTTTGTCTGGCCCCGGGAAAGTGTGTTGGGACGATTTGGATGGAGATTCACTCTGTGCCTGACCCAGGGAGTTTGTGATGGGACGGTGTGGATGGAGATTCACTCTGTGTCTGACCCCGGGCTTTTGTGATGGGACGGTGAGTAGGGAGATTCAAACTCTGTCTGACCCCGGGAGTGTGTGATGGGACGGTGAGGAGGGAGATTCACTCTGTGTCTGAACCAGCGAACGTGTGATGGAAAGGTGTGGAAGCAGATTCACTCTATGTCTGACCCCTGGAATTTGTGATAGGATTGTGTGGAAGGAGATTCACTCTTTGTCTGACCCCGGGCTTTTGTGATGGGACGGTATGGATGGAGATTCACTCTGTGTCTGACCCCGGGAGTTTGTGATGGGACGGTGTGGATGGAGATTCACTCTGTGTCTGACCCCGGGCTTTTGTGATGGGACGCTCTGGATGGAGATTCACTCTGTGCCTGACCCAGGGAATGTATGATGGGCCGTTGTGTATGGAGATTCACTTTGTGTCTGACCCCGGTCTTTTGTGATGGGACGGTGTGGAGGGAGATTCACTCTGTGTCAGACCCCGGAAGTTTGTGATGGGACGGTGTGGATGGAGATTCACTCTGTGTCTGACCCCGGGAGTGTGTGATGGGACCGTGAGGAGGGTGATTTACTACTTGTCTGATCCCTGCAATTTGTGATGGGATGGTGTGGAAGGAAATTCACTCTGTGTCTGACCCCGGGCAATGTGTGATGGGACGGTTTGGATGCAGGTTCACTGAGTGTTTGACTCCGGGCTTTTGTGATGGGATTGTGTGGAGGGAGATTCACTCTGTGTCTGACCCCGGGAAAGCGTGATGGGACCGTTTGGATGGAGATTCACTCTGTGTCAGACCCCGGGAAATTATGATGGGACGGTTTGGATGGAGATTCACTCTGTGTCTGACCCCGGGACAGTGTGATGGGACCGTTTGGATGGAGTTTCACTCTGTGTCTGACCCCGGGACAGTGTGATGGGACGGTTTTGATGGAGATTCACTCTGTGTCTGACCCCGGGAGTGTGTGATGGGACGGTGTGGAGGGAGATTCACACTGTTTCTGACCCCGAGACAGTGTGATGGGACGGTTCTGATGGAGATTCACTCTGTGTCAGACCCCGGGAGTGTGTGATGGGACGGTGTGGAGGGAGATTCACTCTCTGTCTGACCGCGGGTTTTTGTGATGGGACGGAGTGGATGGAGAATCACTCTGTGTCTGACCCCGGGTTTTTGTGATGGGACGGATGGATGGAGATTCATTCTGTGTTAGACCCCGGGAGTGTGTGATGGGACGGTGTGGAGGGAGATTCACTCTCTGTCTGACCGCGGGTTTTTGTGATGGTCCGGTGTGGATGGAGAATCACTCTGTGTCTGACCCCGGGAGTGTGTGATGGGACGGTGTGGATGGAGATTCACTCTGTGTCTGACCCCGGGAGTGTGTGATGGGACGGTGTGGAGGGAGATTCACTCTCTGTCTGACCGCGGGTTTTTGTGATGGTCCGGTGTGGATGGAGATTCACTCTGTGTCTGACCCCGGGAGTGTGTGATGGGACGGTGTGGATGGAGATTCACTCTGTGTCTGACCCCGGGAGTGTGTGATGGGACGGTGTGGATGGAGAATCACTCTGTGTCTGACCCCGGGAGTTTGTGATGGGACGGTGTGGATGGAGAATCACTCAGGGTCTGACCCCGGGTTTTTGTGATGGGACGGATGGATGGAGATTCATTCTGTGTTAGACCCCGGGAGTGTGTGATGGGACAGTGAGGAGGGAGATTCACTCTGTGTCAGACCCCGGAAGTTTGTGATGGGACGGTGTGGATGGAGATTCACTCTGTTTCTGACCCGTGGAGTGTGTGATGGGACGGTGAGGAGGGAGATTCACTCTGAGTCTGACCCCGGGAAAGTGTGATGGGACGGTTTGGATGCAGATTCACTCTTTGTCTGGCCTCGGGAGTTTGTGATGGGACGGTGTGGATGGAGATTCACTCTGTGTCTGACACCTTGAGTTTGTGATGGGACGGAATGGATGGAGACTCACTCTGTGTCTGACCCCGGGTTTTTGTGATGGGACGGTTTGGATGGAGATTCATTCTGTGTTAGACCCCGGGAGTGTGTGATGGGACGGTGAGGAGGGAGATTCACTCTGTGTCAGACCCCGGAAGTTTGTGATGGGACGGTGTGGATGGAGATTCACTCTGTGTCTGACCCGGGGAGTGTGTGATGGGACGGTGAGGAGGGAGATTCACTCTGTGTCTGACCCCGTGAGTTTATGATGGGCCGGTGTGTATGGAAATTCACTCTGTGTATGACCCCGGGAGTGTGTGTTGGGACGGTGAGGAGGGAGATACACTCTGTGTCTGACCCCGGGAACGTGTGATGGGACGGTGAGGAGGGAGATTTACTCTTTCTCTGAACCCGGGAGTTTGTGATGGAAAGGTGTGGATGCAGATTCACTCTATGTCTGACCCCTGGAATTTGTGATGGGATGGTGTGGAAGGAGATTCACTCAGTGTCTGACCCCGGGCATTTGTGATGGGATTGTGTGGAGTGAGATTCACTCTGCGTCTGACCCCGGGCTTTTGTGATGGGACGCTCTGGATGGAGATTCACTCTGTGTCTGACCCCGGGAAAGTATGATGGGCCGGTGTGTATGGAGATTCACTTTGTGTCTGACCCAGGGTTTTTGTGTTGGGCCGGTGTGGATGGAGATTCACTCTGTGTCTGACCCCGGGAGTGTGTGATGGGACGGTGTGGATGGAGATTCACTCTCTGTCTGACGCCGGGAAAGTGTGATGGGACGGTTTGGATGGAGATTCACTCTGTGTCTGACCTCGGGCTTTTGTGATGGGACGGTGAGTAGGGAGATTCACTCTGTGTCACTCCCGGGGAATGTGTGATGGGACGGTGAGGAGGGAGATTCACTCTGTGTCTGATCCCGGGAAAGTGTGATGGGACGGTGAGGAGGGAGATTCACTCTGTGTCTGATCCCGGGAAAGTGTGATGGGACAGTTTGGATGCAGATTCACACTTTGTCTGGCCCCGGGAGTTTGTGTTGGGACGGTGTGGATGGAGATTCACTCTGTGTCTGACACCTTGAGTTTGTGATGGGACGGAATGGATGGAGACTCACTCTGTGTCTGACCCCGGGTTTTTGTGATGGGACGGTTTGGATGGAGATTCATTCTGTGTTAGACCCCGGGAGTGTGTGATGGGACGGTGAGGAGGGAGATTCACTCTGTGTCAGACCCCGGAAGTTTGTGATGGGACGGTGTGGAGGGAGATTCACACTGTTTCCGACCCCGAGACAGTGTGATGGGACGGTTTTGATGGAGATTCACTCTGTGTCAGACCCCGGGAGTGTGTGATGGGACGGTGTGGAGGGAGATTCACTCTCTGTCTGACCCCGGGTTTTTGTGATGGTCCGGTGTGGATGGAGAATCACTCTGTGTCTGACACCTTGAGTTTGTGATGGGACGGAATGGACGGAGACTCACTCTGTGTCTGACCCCGGGTTTTTGTGACGGGACGGTTTGGATGGAGATTCATTCTGTGTTGGACCCCGGGAGTGGGTGATGGGACGGTGAGGAGGGAGATTCACTCTATGTCAGACCCCGGAAGTTTGTGATGGGACGGTGTGGATGGAGATTCACTCTGTGTCTGACCCGGGGAGTGTGTGATGGGACGGTGAGGAGGGAGATTCACTCTATGTCTGACCCCGGGAACGTGTGATGGGACGGTTTGGATGCAGATTCACTCTTTGTCTGGCCCCGGGAAAGTGTGTTGGGACGATTTGGATGGAGATTCACTCTGTGCCTGACCCAGGGAGTTTGTGATGGGACGGTGTGGATGGAGATTCACTCTGTGTCTGACCCCGGGCTTTTGTGATGGGACGGTGAGGAGGGAGATTCACTCTGTGTCTGAACCAGCGAACGTGTGATGGAAAGGTGTGGAAGCAGATTCACTCTATGTCTGACCCCTGGAATTTGTGATAGGATTGTGTGGAAGGAGATTCACTCTTTGTCTGACACCGGGCTTTTGTGATGGGACGGTATGGATGGAGATTCACTCTGTGTCTGACCCCGGGAGTTTGTGATGGGACGGTGTGGATGGAGATTCACTCTGTGTCTGACCCCGGGCTTTTGTGATGGGACGCTCTGGATGGAGATTCACTCTGTGCCTGACCCAGGGAATGTATGATGGGCCGTTGTGTATGGAGATTCACTTTGTGTCTGACCCCGGTCTTTTGTGATGGGACGGTGTGGAGGGAGATTCACTCTGTGTCAGACCCCGGAAGTTTGTGATGGGACGGTGTGGATGGAGATTCACTCTGTGTCTGACCCCGGGAGTGTGTGATGGGACCGTGAGGAGGGTGATTTACTACTTGTCTGATCCCTGCAATTTGTGATGGGATTGTGTGGAGGGAGATTCACTCTGTGTCTGACCCCGGGAAAGTATGATGGGCCGGTGTGTATGGAGATTCACTTTGTGTCTGACCCAGGGTTTTTGTGTTGGGCCGGTGTGGATGGAGATTCACTCTGTGTCTGACCCCGGGAGTGTGTGATGGGACGGTGTGGATGGAGATTCACTCTGTGTCTGACGCCGGGAAAGTGTGATGGGACGGTTTGGATGGAGATTCACTCTGTGTCTGACCTCGGGCTTTTGTGATGGGACGGTGAGTAGGGAGATTCACTCTGTGTCACTCCCGGGGAATGTGTGATGGGACGGTGAGGAGGGAGATTCACTCTGTGTCTGATCCCGGGAAAGTGTGATGGGACGGTGAGGAGGGAGATTCACTCTGTGTCTGATCCCGGGAAAGTGTGATGGGACGGTTTGGATGCAGATTCACACTTTGTCTGGCCCCGGGAGTTTGTTTTGGGACGGTGTGGATGGAGATTCACTCTGTGTCTGACACCTTGAGTTTGTGATGGGACGGAATGGATGGAGACTCACTCTGTGTCTGACCCCGGGTTTTTGTGATGGGACGGTTTGGATGGAGATTCATTCTGTGTTAGACCCCGGGAGTGTGTGATGGGACGGTGAGGAGGGAGATTCACTCTGTGTCAGACCCCGGAAGTTTGTGATGGGACGGTGTGGAGGGAGATTCACACTGTTTCTGACCCCGAGACAGTGTGATGGGACGGTTTTGATGGAGATTCACTCTGTGTCAGACCCCGGGAGTGTGTGATGGGACGGTGTGGAGGGAGATTCACTCTCTGTCTGACCCCGGGTTTTTGTGATGGTCCGGTGTGGATGGAGAATCACTCTGTGTCTGACACCTTGAGTTTGTGATGGGACGGAATGGATGGAGACTCACTCTGTGTCTGACCCCGGGTTTTTGTGACGGGACGGTTTGGATGGAGATTCATTCTGTGTTGGACCCCGGGAGTGGGTGATGGGACGGTGAGGAGGGAGATTCACTCTATGTCAGACCCCGGAAGTTTGTGATGGGACGGTGTGGATGGAGATTCACTCTGTGTCTGACCCGGGGAGTGTGTGATGGGACGGTGTGATTGGAAATTCACTCTGTGTCTGACCCCGGGAACGTGTGATGGGACGGTTTGGATGCAGATTCACTCTTTGTCTGGCCCCGGGAAAGTGTGTTGGGACGATTTGGATGGAGATTCACTCTGTGCCTGACCCAGGGAGTTTGTGATGGGACGGTGTGGATGGAGATTCACTCTGTGTCTGACCCCGGGCTTTTGTGATGGGACGGTGAGGAGGGAGATTCACTCTGTGTCTGAACCAGCGAACGTGTGATGGAAAGGTGTGGAAGCAGATTCACTCTATGTCTGACCCCTGGAATTTGTGATAGGATTGTGTGGAAGGAGATTCACTCTTTGTCTGACCCCGGGCTTTTGTGATGGGACGGTATGGATGGAGATTCACTCTGTGTCTGACCCCGGGAGTTTGTGATGGGACGGTGTGGATGGAGATTCACTCTGTGTCTGACCCCGGGCTTTTGTGATGGGACGCTCTGGATGGAGATTCACTCTGTGCCTGACCCAGGGAATGTATGATGGGCCGTTGTGTATGGAGATTCACTTTGTGTCTGACCCCGGTCTTTTGTGATGGGACGGTGTGGAGGGAGATTCACTCTGTGTCAGACCCCGGAAGTTTGTGATGGGACGGTGTGGATGGAGATTCACTCTGTGTCTGACCCCGGGAGTGTGTGATGGGACCGTGAGGAGGGTGATTTACTACTTGTCTGATCCCTGCAATTTGTGATGGGATGGTGTGGAAGGAAATTCACTCTGTGTCTGACCCCGGGCAATGTGTGATGGGACGGTTTGGATGCAGGTTCACTGAGTGTTTGACTCCGGGCTTTTGTGATGGGATTGTGTGGAGGGAGATTCACTCTGTGTCTGACCCCGGGAAAGCGTGATGGGACCGTTTGGATGGAGATTCACTCTGTGTCAGACCCCGGGAAATTATGATGGGACGGTTTGGATGGAGATTCACTCTGTGTCTGACCCCGGGACAGTGTGATGGGACGGTTTTGATGGAGATTCACTCTGTGTCAGACCCCGGGAGTGTGTGATGGGACGGTGTGGAGGGAGATTCACACTGTTTCTGACCCCGAGACAGTGTGATGGGACGGTTTTGATGGAGATTCACTCTGTGTCAGACCCCGGGAGTGTGTGATGGGACGGTGTGGAGGGAGATTCACTCTCTGTCTGACCGCGGGTTTTTGTGATGGGACGGAGTGGATGGAGAATCACTCTGTGTCTGACCCCGGGTTTTTGTGATGGGACGGATGGATGGAGATTCATTCTGTGTTAGACCCCGGGAGTGTGTGATGGGACGGTGTGGAGGGAGATTCACTCTCTGTCTGACCGCGGGTTTTTGTGATGGTCCGGTGTGGATGGAGAATCACTCTGTGTCTGACCCCGGGAGTGTGTGATGGGACGGTGTGGATGGAGATTCACTCTGTGTCTGACCCCGGGAGTGTGTGATGGGACGGTGTGGAGGGAGATTCACTCTCTGTCTGACCGCGGGTTTTTGTGATGGTCCGGTGTGGATGGAGATTCACTCTGTGTCTGACCCCGGGAGTGTGTGATGGGACGGTGTGGATGGAGATTCACTCTGTGTCTGACCCCGGGAGTGTGTGATGGGACGGTGTGGATGGAGAATCACTCTGTGTCTGACCCCGGGAGTTTGTGATGGGACGGAATGGATGGAGACTCACTCTGTGTCTGACCCCGGGTTTTTGTGATGGGACGGTTTGGATGGAGATTCATTCTGTGTTAGACCCCGGGAGTGTGTGATGGGACGGTGAGGAGGGAGATTCACTCTGTGTCAGACCCCGGAAGTTTGTGATGGGACGGTGTGGATGGAGATTCACTCTGTGTCTGACCCGGGGAGTGTGTGATGGGACGGTGAGGAGGGAGATTCACTCTGTGTCTGACCCGTGAGTTTATGATGGGCCGGTGTGTATGGAAATTCACTCTGTGTATGACCCCGGGAGTGTGTGTTGGGACGGTGAGGAGGGAGATTCACTCTGTGTCTGACCCCGGGAACGTGTGATGGGACGGTGAGGCGGGAGATTTACTCTTTCTCTGAACCCGGGAGTTTGTGATGGAAAGGTGTGGATGCAGATTCACTCTATGTCTGACCCCTGGAATTTGTGATGGGATGGTGTGGAAGGAGATTCACTCAGTGTCTGACCCCGGGCTTTTGTGATGGGATTGTGTGGAGTGAGATTCACTCTGCGTCTGACCCCGGGCTTTTGTGATGGGACTCTCTGGATGGAGATTCACTCTGTGTCTGACCCCGGGAAAGTATGATGGGCCGGTGTGTATGGAGATTCACTTTGTGTCTGACCCAGGGTTTTTGTGTTGGGCCGGTGTGGATGGAGATTCACTCTGTGTCTGACCCCGGGAGTGTGTGATGGGACGGTGAGTAGGGAGATTCACTCTGTGTCACTCCCGGGGAGTGTGTGATGGGACGGTGAGGAGGGAGATTCACTCTGTGTCTGATCCCGGGAAAGTGTGATGGGACGGTGAGGAGGGAGATTCACTCTGTGTCTGATCCCGGGAAAGTGTGATGGGACGGTTTGGATGCAGATTCACACTTTGTCTGGCCCCGGGAGTTTGTGTTGGGACGGTGTGGATGGAGATTCACTCTGTGTCTGACACTTTGAGTTTGTGATGGGACGGAATGGATGGAGACTCACTCTGTGTCTGACCCCGGGTTTTTATGATGGGACGGTTTGGATGGAGATTCATTCTGTGTTAGACCCCGGGAGTGTGTGATGGGACGGTGAGGAGGGAGATTCACTCTGTGTCAGACCCCGGAAGTTTGTGATGGGACGGTGTGGATGGAGATTCACTCTGTGTCTGACCCGGGGAGTGTGTGATGGGACGGTGAGGAGGGAGAGTCACTCTGTGTCTGACCCCGTGAGTTTATGATGGGCCGGTGTGTATGGAAATTCACTCTGTGTCTGACCCCGGGAGTGTGTGTTGGGACGGTGAGGAGGGAGATTCACTCTGTGTCTGACCCCGGGAACTTGTGATGGGACGGTGTGGATGCAGATTCACTCTGTTCTTGACGCCGGAAGTGTGTGATGGGACGGTGAGGAGGGAGATTTTCTCTTTCTCTGACCCCGGGAGTTTGTGATGGAAAGGTGTGGATGCAGATTCACTCTATGTCTGAACCCTGGAATTTGTGATGGGATGATGTGGAAGGAGATTCACTCAGTGTCTGACCCCGGGCTTTTGTGATGGGATTGTGTGGAGGGAGATTCACTCTGCGTCTGACCCCAGGCTTTTGTGATGGGACGCTCTGGATGGAGATTCACTCTGTGTCTGACCCCGGGAAAGTATGATGGGCCGGTGTGTATGGAGATTCACTTTGTGTCTGACCCAGGGTTTCTGTGATGGGCCGGTGTGGATGGAGATTCACTCTGTGTCTGACCCCGGGAGTGTGTGATGGGAAGGTGTGGATGGAGATTCACTCTGTGTCTGACGCCGGGAAAGTGTGATGGGACGGTTTGGATGGTGATTCACTCTGTGTCTGAACTCGGGCTTTTGTGATGGGACGGTGAGTAGGGAGATTCACTCTGTGTCTGACCCCGTGAGTTCGTGATGGGCCGGTGTGGATGGAGTTTCCCTCTGTGTCTGACCCAGGGTTTTTGTGTTGGGCCGGTGTGGATGGAGATTCACCCTGTGTCTTACCCCGGGAGTGTGTGATGGGACGGTGTGGATGGAGATTCACTCTGTGTCTGACGCCGGGAAAGTGAGATGGGACGGTTTGGATGGAGATTCACTCTGTGTCTGACCTCGGGCTTTTGTGATGGGACGGTGAGTAGGGAGATTCACTCTGTGTCACTCCCGGGGAGTGTGTGATGGAAAGGTGTGGATGCAGATTCACTCTATGTCTGACCCCTGGAATTTGTGATGGGATGGTGTGGAAGGAGATTCACTCAGTGTCTGACCCCGGGCTTTTGTGATGGGATTGTGTGGAGTAAGATTCACTCTGCGTCTGACCCCGGGCTTTTGTGATGGGACGCTCTGGATGGAGATTCACTCTGTGTCTGACCCCGGGAAAGTATGATGGGCCGGTGTGTATGGAGATTCACTTTGTGTCTGACCCAGGGTTTTTGTGTTGGGCCGGTGTGGATGGAGATTCACTCTGTGTCTGACCCCGGGAGTGTGTGATGGGACGGTGTGGATGGAGATTCACTCTGTGTCTGACGCCGGGAAAGTGTGATGGGACGGTTTGGATGGAGATTCACTCTGTGTCTGACCTCGGGCTTTTGTGATGGGACGGTGAGTAGGGAGATTCACTCTGTGTCACTCCCGGGGAGTGTGTGATGGGACGGTGAGGAGGGAGATTCACTCTGTGTCTGATCCCGGGAAAGTGTGATGGGACGGTGAGGAGGGAGATTCACTCTGTGTCTGATCCCGGGAAAGTGTGATGGGACGGTTTGGATGCAGATTCACACTTTGTCTGGCCCCGGGAGTTTGTGTTGGGACGGTGTGGATGGAGATTCACTCTGTGTCTGACACCTTGAGTTTGTGATGGGACGGAATGGATGGAGACTCACTCTGTGTCTGACCCCGGGTTTTTGTGATGGGACGGTTTGGATGGAGATTCATTCTGTGTTAGACCCCGGGAGTGTGTGATGGGACGGTGAGGAGGGAGATTCACTCTGTGTCAGACCCCGGAAGTTTGTGATGGGACGGTGTGGATGGAGATTCACTCTGTGTCAGACCCCGGGAGTGTGTGATGGGAAGGTGTGGAGGGAGATTCACTCTCTGTCTGACCGCGGGTTTTTGTGATGGGACGGAGTGGATGGAGAATCACTCTGTGTCTGACCCCGGGTTTTTGTGATGGGACGGTGTGGATGGAGATTCACTCTGTGTCTGACCCCGGGAGTGTGTGATGGGACGGTGTGGATGGAGATTCACTCTGTGTCTGACCCCGGGAGTGTGTGATGGGACGGTGTGGAGGGAGATTCACTCTCTGTCTGACCGCGGGTTTTTGTGATGGTCCGGTGTGGATGGAGATTCACTCTGTGTCTGACCCCGGGAGTGTGTGATGGGACGGTGTGGATGGAGATTCACTCTGTGTCTGACCCCGGGAGTGTGTGATGGGACGGTGTGGATGGAGAATCACTCTGTGTCTGACCCCGGGAGTTTGTGATGGGACGGTGTGGATGTAGAATCACTCTGTGTCTGACCCCGGGTTTTTGTGATGGGACGGATGGATGGAGATTCATTCTGTGTTAGACCCCGGGAGTGTGTGATGGGACAGTGAGGAGGGAGATTCACTCTGTGTCAGACCCCGGAAGTTTGTGATGGGACGGTGTGGATGGAGATTCACTCTGTTTCTGACCCGTGGAGTGTGTGATGGGACGGTGAGGAGGGAGATTCACTCTGAGTCTGACCCCGGGAAAGTGTGATGGGACGGTTTGGATGCAGATTCACTCTGTGTCTGACCCGGGGAGTGTGTGATGGGACGGTGTGGATGGAGAATCACTCTGTGTCTGACCTCGGGAGTTTGTGATGGTCCGGTGTGGATGGAGATTCACTCTGTGTCTGACACCTTGAGTTTGTGATGGGACGGAATGGATGGAGACTCACTCTGTGTCTGACCCCGGGTTTTTGTGATGGGACGGTTTGGATGGAGATTCATTCTGTGTTAGACCCCGGGAGTGTGTGATGGGACGGTGAGGAGGGAGATTCACTCTGTGTCAGACCCCGGAAGTTTGTGATGGGACGGTGTGGATGGAGATTCACTCTGTGTCTGACCCGGGGAGTGTGTGATGGGACGGTGAGGAGGGAGATTCACTCTGTGTCTGACCCCGTGAGTTTATGATGGGCCGGTGTGTATGGAAATTCACTCTGTGTATGACCCCGGGAGTGTGTGTTGGGACGGTGAGGAGGGAGATACACTCTGTGTCTGACCCCGGGAACGTGTGATGGGACGGTGAGGAGGGAGATTTACTCTTTCTCTGAACCCGGGAGTTTGTGATGGAAAGGTGTGGATGCAGATTCACTCTATGTCTGACCCCTGGAATTTGTGATGGGATGGTGTGGAAGGAGATTCACTCAGTGTCTGACCCCGGGCTTTTGTGATGGGATTGTGTGGAGTGAGATTCACTCTGCGTCTGACTCCGGGCTTTTGTGATGGGACGCTCTGGATGGAGATTCACTCTGTGTCTGACCCCGGGAAAGTATGATGGGCCGGTGTGTATGGAGATTCACTTTGTGTCTGACCCAGGGTTTTTGTGTTGGGCCGGTGTGGATGGAGATTCACTCTGTGTCTGACCCCGGGAGTGTGTGATGGGACGGTGTGGATGGAGATTCTCTCTGTGTCTGACGCCGGGAAAGTGTGATGGGACGGTTTGGATGGAGATTCACTCTGTGTCTGACCTCGGGCTTTTGTGATGGGACGGTGAGTAGGGAGATTCACTCTGTGTCACTCCCGGGGAGTGTGTGATGGGACGGTGAGGAGGGAGATTCACTCTGTGTCTGATCCCGGGAAAGTGTGATGGGACGGTGAGGAGGGAGATTCACTCTGTGTCTGATCCCGGGAAAGTGTGATGGGACGGTTTGGATGCAGATTCACACTTTGTCTGGCCCCGGGAGTTTGTGTTGGGACGGTGTGGATGGAGATTCACTCTGTGTCTGACCCCTTGAGTTTGTGATGGGACGGTGAAGAGGGAGATTCACTCTGTGTCTGACCCCGGGAAAGTGTGATGGGACGGTTTGAATGCAGATTCACACTTTGTCTGGCCCCGGGAGTTTGTGTTGGGACGGTGTGGATGGAGATTCACTGTGTGTCTGACACCTTGAGTTTGTGATGGGACGGAATGGATGGAGACTCACTCTGTGTCTGACCCCGGGTTTTTGTGATGGGACGGTTTGGATGGAGATTCATTCTGTGTTAGACCCCGGGAGTGTGTGATGGGACGGTGAGGAGGGAGATTCACTCTGTGTCAGACCCCGGAAGTTTGTGATGGGACGGTGTGGAGGGAGATTCACACTGTTTCTGACCCCGAGACAGTGTGATGGGACGGTTTTGATGGAGATTCACTCTGTGTCAGACCCCGGGAGTGTGTGATGGGACGGTGTGGAGGGAGATTCACTCTCTGTCTGACCCCGGGTTTTTGTGATGGTCCGGTGTGGATGGAGAATCACTCTGTGTCTGACACCTTGAGTTTGTGATGGGACGGAATGGATGGAGACTCACTCTGTGTCTGACCCCGGGTTTTTGTGATGGGACGGTTTGGATGGAGATTCATTCTGTGTTGGACCCCGGGAGTGGGTGATGGGACGGTGAGGAGGGAGATTCACTCTATGTCAGACCCCGGAAGTTTGTGATGGGACGGTGTGGATGGAGATTCACTCTGTGTCTGACCCGGGGAGTGTGTGATGGGACGGTGAGGAGGGAGATTCACTCTATGTCTGACCCCGGGAACGTGTGATGGGACGGTTTGGATGCAGATTCACTCTTTGTCTGGCCCCGGGAAAGTGTGTTGGGACGATTTGGATGGAGATTCACTCTGTGCCTGACCCAGGGAGTTTGTGATGGGACGGTGTGGATGGAGATTCACTCTGTGTCTGACCCCGGGCTTTTGTGATGGGACGGTGAGTAGGGAGATTCAAACTCTGTCTGACCCCGGGAGTGTGTGATGGGACGGTGAGGAGGGAGATTCACTCTGTGTCTGAACCAGCGAACGTGTGATGGAAAGGTGTGGAAGCAGATTCACTCTATGTCTGACCCCTGGAATTTGTGATAGGATTGTGTGGAAGGAGATTCACTCTTTGTCTGACCCCGGGCTTTTGTGATGGGACGGTATGGATGGAGATTCACTCTGTGTCTGACCCCGGGAGTTTGTGATGGGACGGTGTGGATGGAGATTCACTCTGTGTCTGACCCCGGGCTTTTGTGATGGGACGCTCTGGATGGAGATTCACTCTGTGCCTGACCCAGGGAATGTATGATGGGCCGTTGTGTATGGAGATTCACTTTGTGTCTGACCCCGGTCTTTTGTGATGGGACGGTGTGGAGGGAGATTCACTCTGTGTCAGACCCCGGAAGTTTGTGATGGGACGGTGTGGATGGAGATTCACTCTGTGTCTGACCCCGGGAGTGTGTGATGGGACCGTGAGGAGGGTGATTTACTACTTGTCTGATCCCTGCAATTTGTGATGGGATGGTGTGGAAGGAAATTCACTCTGTGTCTGACCCCGGGCAATGTGTGATGGGACGGTTTGGATGCAGGTTCACTGAGTGTTTGACTCCGGGCTTTTGTGATGGGATTGTGTGGAGGGAGATTCACTCTGTGTCTGACCCCGGGAAAGCGTGATGGGACCGTTTGGATGGAGATTCACTCTGTGTCAGACCCCGGGAAATTATGATGGGACGGTTTGGATGGAGATTCACTCTGTGTCTGACCCCGGGACAGTGTGATGGGACGGTTTTGATGGAGATTCACTCTGTGTCAGACCCCGGGAGTGTGTGATGGGACGGTGTGGAGGGAGATTCACACTGTTTCTGACCCCGAGACAGTGTGATGGGACGGTTTTGATGGAGATTCACTCTGTGTCAGACCCCGGGAGTGTGAGATGGGACGGTGTGGAGGGAGATTCACTCTCTGTCTGACCGCGGGTTTTTGTGATGGGACGGAGTGGATGGAGAATCACTCTGTGTCTGACCCCGGGAGTGTGTGATGGGACCGTGAGGAGGGTGATTTACTACTTGTCTGATCCCTGCAATTTGTGATGGGATGGTGTGGAGGGAGATTCACACTGTTTCTGACCCCGAGACAGTGTGATGGGACGGTTTTGATGGAGATTCACTCTGTGTCAGACCCCGGGAGTGTGAGATGGGACGGTGTGGAGGGAGATTCACTCTGTGTCAGACCCCGGAAGTTTGTGATGGGACGGTGTGGATGGAGATTCACTCTGTGTCTGACCCCGGGAGTGTGTGATGGGACCGTGAGGAGGGTGATTTACTACTTGTCTGATCCCTGCAATTTGTGATGGGATGGTGTGGAAGGAAATTCACTCTGTGTCTGACCCCGGGCAATGTGTGATGGGACGGTTTGGATGCAGGTTCACTGAGTGTTTGACTCCGGGCTTTTGTGATGGGATTGTGTGGAGGGAGATTCACTCTGTGTCTGACCGCGGGAAAGCGTGATGGGACCGTTTGGATGGAGATTCACTCTGTGTCAGACCCCGGGAAATTATGATGGGACGGTTTGGATGGAGATTCACTCTGTGTCTGACCCCGGGACAGTGTGATGGGACGGTTTTGATGGAGATTCACTCTGTGTCAGACCCCGGGAGTGTGTGATGGGACGGTGTGGAGGGAGATTCACACTGTTTCTGACCCCGAGACAGTGTGATGGGACGGTTTTGATGGAGATTCACTCTGTGTCAGACCCCGGGAGTGTGAGATGGGACGGTGTGGAGGGAGATTCACTCTCTGTCTGACCGCGGGTTTTTGTGATGGGACGGAGTGGATGGAGAATCACTCTGTGTCTGACCCCGGGTTTTTTTGATGGGACGGATGGATGGAGATTCATTCTGTGTTAGACCCCGGGAGTGTGTGATGGGACGGTGTGGAGGGAGATTCACTCTCTGTCTGACCGCGGGTTTTTGTGATGGTCCGGTGTGGATGGAGAATCACTCTGTGTCTGACCCCGGGAGTGTGTGATGGGACGGTGTGGATGGAGATTCACTCTGTGTCTGACCCCGGGAGTGTGTGATGGGACGGTGTGGAGGGAGATTCACTCTCTGTCTGACCGCGGGTTTTTGTGATGGTCCGGTGTGGATGGAGATTCACTCTGTGTCTGACCCCGGGAGTGTGTGATGGGACGGTGTGGATGGAGATTCACTCTGTGTCTGACCCCGGGAGTGTGTGATGGGACGGTGTGGATGGAGAATCACTCTGTGTCTGACCCCGGGAGTTTGTGATGGGACTGTGTGGATGGAGAATCACTCTGTGTCTGACCCCGGGTTTTTGTGATGGGACGGATGGATGGAGATTCATTCTGTGTTAGACCCCGGGAGTGTGTGATGGGACAGTGAGGAGGGAGATTCACTCTGTGTCAGACCCCGGAAGTTTGTGATGGGACGGTGTGGATGGAGATTCACTCTGTTTCTGACCCGTGGAGTGTGTGATGGGACGGTGAGGAGGGAGATTCACTCTGAGTCTGACCCCGGGAAAGTGTGATGGGACGGTTTGGATGCAGATTCACTCTTTGTCTGGCCTCGGGAGTTTGTGATGGGACGGTGTCGATGGAGATTCACTCTGTGTCTGACACCTTGAGTTTGTGATGGGACGGAATGGATGGAGACTCACTCTGTGTCTGACCCCGGGTTTTTGTGATGGGACGGTTTGGATGGAGATTCATTCTGTGTTAGACCCCGGGAGTGTGTGATGGGACGGTGAGGAGGGAGATTCACTCTGTGTCAGACCCCGGAAGTTTGTGATGGGACGGTGTGGATGGAGATTCACTCTGTGTCTGACCCGGGGAGTGTGTGATGGGACGGTGAGGAGGGAGATTCACTCTGTGTCTGACCCCGTGAGTTTATGATGGGCCGGTGTGTATGGAAATTCACTCTGTGTATGACCCCGGGAGTGTGTGTTGGGACGGTGAGGAGGGAGATACACTCTGTGTCTGACCCCGGGAACGTGTGATGGGACGGTGAGGAGGGAGATTTACTCTTTCTCTGAACCCGGGAGTTTGTGATGGAAAGGTGTGGATGCAGATTCACTCTATGTCTGACCCCTGGAATTTGTGATGGGATGGTGTGGAAGGAGATTCACTCAGTGTCTGACCCCGGGCTTTTGTGATGGGATTGTGTGGAGTGAGATTCACTCTGCGTCTGACCCCGGGCTTTTGTGATGGGACGCTCTGGATGGAGATTCACTCTGTGTCTGACCCCGGGAAAGTATGATGGGCCGGTGTGTATGGAGATTCACTTTGTGTCTGACCCAGGGTTTTTGTGTTGGGCCGGTGTGGATGGAGATTCACTCTGTGTCTGACCCCGGGAGTGTGTGATGGGACGGTGTGGATGGAGATTCTCTCTGTGTCTGACGCCGGGAAAGTGTGATGGGACGGTTTGGATGGAGATTCACTCTGTGTCTGACCTCGGGCTTTTGTGATGGGACGGTGAGTAGGGAGATTCACTCTGTGTCACTCCCGGGGAGTGTGTGATGGGACGGTGAGGAGGGAGATTCACTCTGTGTCTGATCCCGGGAAAGTGTGATGGGACGGTGAGGAGGGAGATTCACTCTGTGTCTGATCCCGGGAAAGTGTGATGGGACGGTTTGGATGCAGATTCACACTTTGTCTGGCCCCGGGAGTTTGTGTTGGGACGGTGTGGATGGAGATTCACTCTGTGTCTGACCCCTTGAGTTTGTGATGGGACGGTGAAGAGGGAGATTCACTCTGTGTCTGACCCCGGGAAAGTGTGATGGGACGGTTTGGATGCAGATTCACACTTTGTCTGGCCCCGGGAGTTTGTGTTGGGACGGTGTGGATGGAGATTCACTGTGTGTCTGACACCTTGAGTTTGTGATGGGACGGAATGGATGGAGACTCACTCTGTGTCTGACCCCGGGTTTTTGTGATGGGACGGTTTGGATGGAGATTCATTCTGTGTTAGACCCCGGGAGTGTGTGATGGGACGGTGAGGAGGGAGATTCACTCTGTGTCAGACCCCGGAAGTTTGTGATGGGACGGTGTGGAGGGAGATTCACACTGTTTCTGACCCCGAGACAGTGTGATGGGACGGTTTTGATGGAGATTCACTCTGTGTCAGACCCCGGGAGTGTGTGATGGGACGGTGTGGAGGGAGATTCACTCTCTGTCTGACCCCGGGTTTTTGTGATGGTCCGGTGTGGATGGAGAATCACTCTGTGTCTGACACCTTGAGTTTGTGATGGGACGGAATGGATGGAGACTCACTCTGTGTCTGACCCCGGGTTTTTGTGATGGGACGGTTTGGATGGAGATTCATTCTGTGTTGGACCCCGGGAGTGGGTGATGGGACGGTGAGGAGGGAGATTCACTCTATGTCAGACCCCGGAAGTTTGTGATGGGACGGTGTGGATGGAGATTCACTCTGTGTCTGACCCGGGGAGTGTGTGATGGGACGGTGAGGAGGGAGATTCACTCTATGTCTGACCCCGGGAACGTGTGATGGGACGGTTTGGATGCAGATTCACTCTTTGTCTGGCCCCGGGAAAGTGTGTTGGGACGATTTGGATGGAGATTCACTCTGTGCCTGACCCAGGGAGTTTGTGATGGGACGGTGTGGATGGAGATTCACTCTGTGTCTGACCCCGGGCTTTTGTGATGGGACGGTGAGTAGGGAGATTCAAACTCTGTCTGACCCCGGGAGTGTGTGATGGGACGGTGAGGAGGGAGATTCACTCTGTGTCTGAACCAGCGAACGTGTGATGGAAAGGTGTGGAAGCAGATTCACTCTATGTCTGACCCCTGGAATTTGTGATAGGATTGTGTGGAAGGAGATTCACTCTTTGTCTGACCCCGGGCTTTTGTGATGGGACGGTATGGATGGAGATTCACTCTGTGTCTGACCCCGGGAGTTTGTGATGGGACGGTGTGGATGGAGATTCACTCTGTGTCTGACCCCGGGCTTTTGTGATGGGACGCTCTGGATGGAGATTCACTCTGTGCCTGACCCAGGGAATGTATGATGGGCCGTTGTGTATGGAGATTCACTTTGTGTCTGACCCCGGTCTTTTGTGATGGGACGGTGTGGAGGGAGATTCACTCTGTGTCAGACCCCGGAAGTTTGTGATGGGACGGTGTGGATGGAGATTCACTCTGTGTCTGACCCCGGGAGTGTGTGATGGGACCGTGAGGAGGGTGATTTACTACTTGTCTGATCCCTGCAATTTGTGATGGGATGGTGTGGAAGGAAATTCACTCTGTGTCTGACCCCGGGCAATGTGTGATGGGACGGTTTGGATGCAGGTTCACTGAGTGTTTGACTCCGGGCTTTTGTGATGGGATTGTGTGGAGGGAGATTCACTCTGTGTCTGACCCCGGGAAAGCGTGATGGGACCGTTTGGATGGAGATTCACTCTGTGTCAGACCCCGGGAAATTATGATGGGACGGTTTGGATGGAGATTCACTCTGTGTCTGACCCCGGGACAGTGTGATGGGACGGTTTTGATGGAGATTCACTCTGTGTCAGACCCCGGGAGTGTGTGATGGGACGGTGTGGAGGGAGATTCACACTGTTTCTGACCCCGAGACAGTGTGATGGGACGGTTTTGATGGAGATTCACTCTGTGTCAGACCCCGGGAGTGTGAGATGGGACGGTGTGGAGGGAGATTCACTCTCTGTCTGACCGCGGGTTTTTGTGATGGGACGGAGTGGATGGAGAATCACTCTGTGTCTGACCCCGGGAGTGTGTGATGGGACCGTGAGGAGGGTGATTTACTACTTGTCTGATCCCTGCAATTTGTGATGGGATGGTGTGGAGGGAGATTCACACTGTTTCTGACCCCGAGACAGTGTGATGGGACGGTTTTGATGGAGATTCACTCTGTGTCAGACCCCGGGAGTGTGAGATGGGACGGTGTGGAGGGAGATTCACTCTGTGTCAGACCCCGGAAGTTTGTGATGGGACGGTGTGGATGGAGATTCACTCTGTGTCTGACCCCGGGAGTGTGTGATGGGACCGTGAGGAGGGTGATTTACTACTTGTCTGATCCCTGCAATTTGTGATGGGATGGTGTGGAAGGAAATTCACTCTGTGTCTGACCCCGGGCAATGTGTGATGGGACGGTTTGGATGTAGGTTCACTGAGTGTTTGACTCCGGGCTTTTGTGATGGGATTGTGTGGAGGGAGATTCACTCTGTGTCTGACCCCGGGAAAGCGTGATGGGACCGTTTGGATGGAGATTCACTCTGTGTCAGACCCCGGGAAATTATGATGGGACGGTTTGGATGGAGATTCACTCTGTGTCTGACCCCGGGACAGTGTGATGGGACGGTTTTGATGGAGATTCACTCTGTGTCAGACCCCGGGAGTGTGTGATGGGACGGTGTGGAGGGAGATTCACACTGTTTCTGACCCCGAGACAGTGTGATGGGACGGTTTTGATGGAGATTCACTCTGTGTCAGACCCCGGGAGTGTGAGATGGGACGGTGTGGAGGGAGATTCACTCTCTGTCTGACCGCGGGTTTTTGTGATGGGACGGAGTGGATGGAGAATCACTCTGTGTCTGACCCCGGGTTTTTTTGATGGGACGGATGGATGGAGATTCATTCTGTGTTAGACCCCGGGAGTGTGTGATGGGACGGTGTGGAGGGAGATTCACTCTCTGTCTGACCGCGGGTTTTTGTGATGGTCCGGTGTGGATGGAGAATCACTCTGTGTCTGACCCCGGGAGTGTGTGATGGGACGGTGTGGATGGAGATTCACTCTGTGTCTGACCCCGGGAGTGTGTGATGGGACGGTGTGGAGGGAGATTCACTCTCTGTCTGACCGCGGGTTTTTGTGATGGTCCGGTGTGGATGGAGATTCACTCTGTGTCTGACCCCGGGAGTGTGTGATGGGACGGTGTGGATGGAGATTCACTCTGTGTCTGACCCCGGGAGTGTGTGATGGGACGGTGTGGATGGAGAATCACTCTGTGTCTGACCCCGGGAGTTTGTGATGGGACTGTGTGGATGGAGAATCACTCTGTGTCTGACTCCGGGTTTTTGTGATGGGACGGATGGATGGAGATTCATTCTGTGTTAGACCCCGGGAGTGTGTGATGGGACAGTGAGGAGGGAGATTCACTCTGTGTCAGACCCCGGAAGTTTGTGATGGGACGGTGTGGATGGTGATTCACTCTGTTTCTGACCCGTGGAGTGTGTGATGGGACGGTGAGGAGGGAGATTCACTCTGAGTCTGACCCCGGGAACGTGTGATGGGACGGATTGGATGCAGATTCACTCTTTGTCTGGCCTCGGGAGTTTGTGATGGGACGGTGTGGATGGAGATTCACTCTGTGTCTGACACCTTGAGTTTGTGATGGGACGGAATGGATGGAGACTCACTCTGTTTCTGACCCCGGGTTTTTGTGATGGGACGGTTTGGATGGAGATTCATTCTGTGTTAGACCCCGGGAGTGTGTGATGGGACGGTGAGGAGGGAGATTCACTCTGTGTCAGACCCCGGAAGTTTGTGATGGGACGGTGTGGATGGAGATTCACTCTGTGTCTGACCCGGGGAGTGTGTGATGGGACGGTGAGGAGGGAGATTCACTCTGTGTCTGACCCCGTGAGTTTATGATGGGCCGGTGTGTATGGAAATTCACTCTGTGTATGACCCCGGGAGTGTGTGTTGGGACGGTGAGGAGGGAGATTCACTCTGTGTCTGACCCCGGGAACGTGTGATGGGACGGTGAGGAGGGAGATTTACTCTTTTTCTGAGCCCGGGAGTTTGTGATGGAAAGGTGTGGATGCAGATTCACTCTATGTCTGACCCCAGGAATTTGTGATGGGATGGTGTGGAAGGAGATTCACTCTGCGTCTGACCCCTGGCTTTTGTGATGGGACGCTCTGGATGGAGATTCACTCTGTGTCTGACCCCGGGAAAGTATGATGGGCCGTTGTGTATGGAGATTCACTTTGTGTCTGACCCAGGGTTTTTGTGTTGGGCAGGTGTGGATGGAGATTCACTCTGTATCTGACCCCGGGAGTGTGTGATGGGACGGTGTGGATGGAGATTCACTCTGTGTCTGACGCCGGGAAAGTGTGATGGGACGGTTTGGATGGAGATTCACTCTGTGTCTGACCTCGGGCTTTTGTGATGGGACGGTGAGTAGGGAGATTCACTCTGTGTCACTCCCGGGGAGTGTGTGATGGGACGGTGAGGAGGGAGATTCACTCTGTGTCTGATCCCGGGAAAGTGTGATGGGACGGTGAGGAGGGAGATTCACTCTGTGTCTGATCCCGGGAAAGTGTGATGGGACGGTTTGGATGCAGATTCACACTTTGTCTGGCCCCGGGAGTTTGTGTTGGGACGGTGTGGATGGAGATTCACTCTGTGTCTGACACCTTGAGTTTGTGATGGGACGGAATGGATGGAGACTCACTCTGTGTCTGACCCCGGGTTTTTGTGATGGGACGGTTTGGATGGAGATTCATTCTGTGTTAGACCCCGGGAGTGTGTGATGGGACGGTGAGGAGGGAGATTCACTCTGTGTCAGACCCCGGAAGTTTGTGATGGGACGGTGTGGATGGAGATTCACTCTGTGTCTGACCCGGGGAGTGTGTGATGGGACGGTGAGGAGGGAGATTCACTCTGTGTCTGACCCCGTGAGTTTATGATGGGCCGGTGTGTATGGAAATTCACTCTGTGTCTGACCCCGGGAGTGTGTGTTGGGACGGTGAGGAGGGAGATTCACTCTGTGTCTGACCCCGGGAACTTGTGATGGGACGGTGTGGATGCAGATTCACTCTGTTCTTGACGCCGGAAGTGTGTGATGGGACGGTGAGGAGGGAGATTTTCTCTTTCTCTGACCCCGGGAGTTTGTGATGGAAAGGTGTGGATGCAGATTCACTCTATGTCTGAACCCTGGAATTTGTGATGGGATGATGTGGAAGGAGATTCACTCAGTGTCTGACCCCGGGCTTTTGTGATGGGATTGTGTGGAGGGAGATTCACTCTGCGTCTGACCCCAGGCTTTTGTGATGGGACGCTCTGGATGGAGATTCACTCTGTGTCTGACCCCGGGAAAGTATGATGGGCCGGTGTGTATGGAGATTCACTTTGTGTCTGACCCAGGGTTTCTGTGATGGGCCGGTGTGGATGGAGATTCACTCTGTGTCTGACCCCGGGAGTGTGTGATGGGACGGTGTGGATGGAGATTCACTCTGTGTCAGACCCCGGGAAATTATGATGGGACGGTTTGGATGGAGATTCACTCTGTGTCTGACCCCGGGACAGTGTGATGGGACGGTTTTGATGGAGATTCACTCTGTGTCAGACCCCGGGAGTGTGTGATGGGACGGTGTGGAGGGAGATTCACACTGTTTCTGACCCCGAGACAGTGTGATGGGACGGTTTTGATGGAGATTCACTCTGTGTCAGACCCCGGGAGTGTGAGATGGGACGGTGTGGAGGGAGATTCACTCTCTGTCTGACCGCGGGTTTTTGTGATGGGACGGAGTGGATGGAGAATCACTCTGTGTCTGACCCCGGGAGTGTGTGATGGGACCGTGAGGAGGGTGATTTACTACTTGTCTGATCCCTGCAATTTGTGATGGGATGGTGTGGAGGGAGATTCACACTGTTTCTGACCCCGAGACAGTGTGATGGGACGGTTTTGATGGAGATTCACTCTGTGTCAGACCCCGGGAGTGTGAGATGGGACGGTGTGGAGGGAGATTCACTCTGTGTCAGACCCCGGAAGTTTGTGATGGGACGGTGTGGATGGAGATTCACTCTGTGTCTGACCCCGGGAGTGTGTGATGGGACCGTGAGGAGGGTGATTTACTACTTGTCTGATCCCTGCAATTTGTGATGGGATGGTGTGGAAGGAAATTCACTCTGTGTCTGACCCCGGGCAATGTGTGATGGGACGGTTTGGATGTAGGTTCACTGAGTGTTTGACTCCGGGCTTTTGTGATGGGATTGTGTGGAGGGAGATTCACTCTGTGTCTGACCCCGGGAAAGCGTGATGGGACCGTTTGGATGGAGATTCACTCTGTGTCAGACCCCGGGAAATTATGATGGGACGGTTTGGATGGAGATTCACTCTGTGTCTGACCCCGGGACAGTGTGATGGGACGGTTTTGATGGAGATTCACTCTGTGTCAGACCCCGGGAGTGTGTGATGGGACGGTGTGGAGGGAGATTCACACTGTTTCTGACCCCGAGACAGTGTGATGGGACGGTTTTGATGGAGATTCACTCTGTGTCAGACCCCGGGAGTGTGAGATGGGACGGTGTGGAGGGAGATTCACTCTCTGTCTGACCGCGGGTTTTTGTGATGGGACGGAGTGGATGGAGAATCACTCTGTGTCTGACCCCGGGTTTTTTTGATGGGACGGATGGATGGAGATTCATTCTGTGTTAGACCCCGGGAGTGTGTGATGGGACGGTGTGGAGGGAGATTCACTCTCTGTCTGACCGCGGGTTTTTGTGATGGTCCGGTGTGGATGGAGAATCACTCTGTGTCTGACCCCGGGAGTGTGTGATGGGACGGTGTGGATGGAGATTCACTCTGTGTCTGACCCCGGGAGTGTGTGATGGGACGGTGTGGAGGGAGATTCACTCTCTGTCTGACCGCGGGTTTTTGTGATGGTCCGGTGTGGATGGAGATTCACTCTGTGTCTGACCCCGGGAGTGTGTGATGGGACGGTGTGGATGGAGATTCACTCTGTGTCTGACCCCGGGAGTGTGTGATGGGACGGTGTGGATGGAGAATCACTCTGTGTCTGACCCCGGGAGTTTGTGATGGGACTGTGTGGATGGAGAATCACTCTGTGTCTGACTCCGGGTTTTTGTGATGGGACGGATGGATGGAGATTCATTCTGTGTTAGACCCCGGGAGTGTGTGATGGGACAGTGAGGAGGGAGATTCACTCTGTGTCAGACCCCGGAAGTTTGTGATGGGACGGTGTGGATGGTGATTCACTCTGTTTCTGACCCGTGGAGTGTGTGATGGGACGGTGAGGAGGGAGATTCACTCTGAGTCTGACCCCGGGAACGTGTGATGGGACGGATTGGATGCAGATTCACTCTTTGTCTGGCCTCGGGAGTTTGTGATGGGACGGTGTGGATGGAGATTCACTCTGTGTCTGACACCTTGAGTTTGTGATGGGACGGAATGGATGGAGACTCACTCTGTTTCTGACCCCGGGTTTTTGTGATGGGACGGTTTGGATGGAGATTCATTCTGTGTTAGACCCCGGGAGTGTGTGATGGGACGGTGAGGAGGGAGATTCACTCTGTGTCAGACCCCGGAAGTTTGTGATGGGACGGTGTGGATGGAGATTCACTCTGTGTCTGACCCGGGGAGTGTGTGATGGGACGGTGAGGAGGGAGATTCACTCTGTGTCTGACCCCGTGAGTTTATGATGGGCCGGTGTGTATGGAAATTCACTCTGTGTATGACCCCGGGAGTGTGTGTTGGGACGGTGAGGAGGGAGATTCACTCTGTGTCTGACCCCGGGAACGTGTGATGGGACGGTGAGGAGGGAGATTTACTCTTTTTCTGAGCCCGGGAGTTTGTGATGGAAAGGTGTGGATGCAGATTCACTCTATGTCTGACCCCAGGAATTTGTGATGGGATGGTGTGGAAGGAGATTCACTCTGCGTCTGACCCCTGGCTTTTGTGATGGGACGCTCTGGATGGAGATTCACTCTGTGTCTGACCCCGGGAAAGTATGATGGGCCGTTGTGTATGGAGATTCACTTTGTGTCTGACCCAGGGTTTTTGTGTTGGGCAGGTGTGGATGGAGATTCACTCTGTATCTGACCCCGGGAGTGTGTGATGGGACGGTGTGGATGGAGATTCACTCTGTGTCTGACGCCGGGAAAGTGTGATGGGACGGTTTGGATGGAGATTCACTCTGTGTCTGACCTCGGGCTTTTGTGATGGGACGGTGAGTAGGGAGATTCACTCTGTGTCACTCCCGGGGAGTGTGTGATGGGACGGTGAGGAGGGAGATTCACTCTGTGTCTGATCCCGGGAAAGTGTGATGGGACGGTGAGGAGGGAGATTCACTCTGTGTCTGATCCCGGGAAAGTGTGATGGGACGGTTTGGATGCAGATTCACACTTTGTCTGGCCCCGGGAGTTTGTGTTGGGACGGTGTGGATGGAGATTCACTCTGTGTCTGACACCTTGAGTTTGTGATGGGACGGAATGGATGGAGACTCACTCTGTGTCTGACCCCGGGTTTTTGTGATGGGACGGTTTGGATGGAGATTCATTCTGTGTTAGACCCCGGGAGTGTGTGATGGGACGGTGAGGAGGGAGATTCACTCTGTGTCAGACCCCGGAAGTTTGTGATGGGACGGTGTGGATGGAGATTCACTCTGTGTCTGACCCGGGGAGTGTGTGATGGGACGGTGAGGAGGGAGATTCACTCTGTGTCTGACCCCGTGAGTTTATGATGGGCCGGTGTGTATGGAAATTCACTCTGTGTCTGACCCCGGGAGTGTGTGTTGGGACGGTGAGGAGGGAGATTCACTCTGTGTCTGACCCCGGGAACTTGTGATGGGACGGTGTGGATGCAGATTCACTCTGTTCTTGACGCCGGAAGTGTGTGATGGGACGGTGAGGAGGGAGATTTTCTCTTTCTCTGACCCCGGGAGTTTGTGATGGAAAGGTGTGGATGCAGATTCACTCTATGTCTGAACCCTGGAATTTGTGATGGGATGATGTGGAAGGAGATTCACTCAGTGTCTGACCCCGGGCTTTTGTGATGGGATTGTGTGGAGGGAGATTCACTCTGCGTCTGACCCCAGGCTTTTGTGATGGGACGCTCTGGATGGAGATTCACTCTGTGTCTGACCCCGGGAAAGTATGATGGGCCGGTGTGTATGGAGATTCACTTTGTGTCTGACCCAGGGTTTCTGTGATGGGCCGGTGTGGATGGAGATTCACTCTGTGTCTGACCCCGGGAGTGTGTGATGGGACGGTGTGGATGGAGATTCACTCTGTGTCTGACGCCGGGAAAGTGTGATGGGACGGTTTGGATGGTGATTCACTCTGTGTCTGAACTCGGGCTTTTGTGATGGGACGGTGAGTAGGGAGATTCACTCTGTGTCTGACCCCGTGAGTTCGTGATGGGCCGGTGTGGATGGAGTTTCCCTCTGTGTCTGACCCAGGGTTTTTGTGTTGGGCCGGTGTGGATGGAGATTCACTCTGTGTCTGACCCCGGGAGTGTGTGATGGGACGGTGTGGATGGAGATTCACTCTGTGTCTGACGCCGGGAAAGTGTGATGGGACGGTTTGGATGGAGATTCACTCTGTGTCTGACCTCGGGCTTTTGTGATGGGACGGTGAGTAGGGAGATTCACTCTGTGTCACTCCCGGGGAGTGTGTGATGGAAAGGTGTGGATGCAGATTCACTCTATGTCTGACCCCTGGAATTTGTGATGGGATGGTGTGGAAGGAGATTCACTCAGTGTATGACCCCGGGCTTTTGTGATGGGATTGTGTGGAGTGAGATTCACTCTGCGTCTGACCCCGGGCTTTTGTGATGGGACGCTCTGGATGGAGATTCACTCTGTGTCTGACCCCGGGAAAGTATGATGGGCCGGTGTGTATGGAGATTCACTTTGTGTCTGACCCAGGGTTTTTGTGTTGGGCCGGTGTGGATGGAGATTCACTCTGTGTCTGACCCCGGGAGTGTGTGATGGGACGGTGTGGATGGAGATTCACTCTGTGTCTGACGCCGGGAAAGTGTGATGGGACGGTTTGGATGGAGATTCACTCTGTGTCTGACCTCGGGCTTTTGTGATGGGACGGTGAGTAGGGAGATACACTCTGTGTCACTCCCGGGGAGTGTGTGATGGGACGGTGAGGAGGGAGATTCACTCTGTGTCTGATCCCGGGAAAGTGTGATGGGACGGTGAGGAGGGAGATTCACTCTGTGTCTGATCCCGGGAAAGTGTGATGGGACGGTGAGGAGGGAGATTCACTCTGTGTCAGACCCCGGAAGTTTGTGATGGGACGGTGTGGATGGAGATTCACTCTGTGTCTGACCCGGGGAGTGTGTGATGGGACGGTGAGGAGGGAGATTCACTCTGTGTCTGACCCCGTGAGTTTATGATGGGCCGGTGTGTATGGAAATTCACTCTGTGTCTGACCCCGGGAGTGTGTGTTGGGACGGTGAGGAGGGAGATTCACTCTGTGTCTGACCCCGGGAACTTGTGATGGGACGGTGTGGATGCAGATTCACTCTGTTCTTGACGCCGGAAGTGTGTGATGGGACGGTGAGGAGGGAGATTTACTCTTTCTCTGACCCCGGGAGTTTGTGATGGAAAGGTGTGGATGCAGATTCACTCTATGTCTGACCCCTGGAATTTGTGATGGGATGATGTGGAAGGAGATTCACTCAGTGTCTGACCCCGGGCTTTTGTGATGGGATTGTGTGGAGGGAGATTCACTCTGCGTCTGACCCCAGGCTTTTGTGATGGGACGCTCTGGATGGAGATTCACTCTGTGTCTGACCCCGGGAAAGTATGATGGGCCGGTGTGTATGGAGATTCACTTTGTGTCTGACCCAGGGTTTCTGTGATGGGCCGGTGTGGATGGAGATTCACTCTGTGTCTGACCCCGGGAGTGTGTGATGGGACGGTGTGGATGGAGATTCACTCTGTGTCTGACGCCGGGAAAGTGTGATGGGACGGTTTGGATGGTGATTCACTCTGTGTCTGACCTCGGGCTTTTGTGATGGGACGGTGAGTAGGGAGATTCACTCTGTGTCTGACCCCGTGAGTTCGTGATGGGCCGGTGTGGATGGAGTTTCCCTCTGTGTCTGACCCCGGGAGTGTGTGATGGGACGGTGTGTTTGGAAATTCACTCTGTGTCTGACCCCGGGAGTGTGTGATGGGTCGGTGAGGAGGGAGATTCACTCTGTGTCTGAGCCGGGGAGTGTGTGATGCGACGGTGAGGAGGGAGATTCACTCTGTGTCTGATCCCGGGAAAGTGTGTTGGGACGATTTGGATGGAGATTCACTCTGTGCCTGACCCCGGGAGTTTGTGATGGGACGGTGTGGATGGAGATTCACTCTGTGTCTGACCCCGGGCTTTTGTGATGGGACGGTGAGTAGGGAGATTCACACTCTGTCTGACCCCGGGAGTGTGTGATGGGACGGTGAGGAGGGAGATTCACTCTGTGTCTGAACCAGCGAACGTGTGATGGAAAGGTGTGTAAGCAGATTCACTCTATGTCTGACCCCTGGAATTTGTGATAGGATGGTGTGGAAGGAGATTCACTCTATGTCTGACCCGGGGTTTTGTGATGGGACGGTATGGATGGAGATTCACTCTGTGTCTGACCCCGGGAGTTTGTGATGTGACGGTTTGGATGGAGATTCATTCTGTGTTAGACCCCGGGAGTGTGTGATGGGACAGTGAGGAGGGAGATTCACTCTGTGTCAGACCCAGGAAATTTGTGATGGGACGGTGTGGATGGAGATTCACTCTGTGTCTGACCCGGGGAGTGTGTGATGGGACGGTGAGGTGGGAGATTCACTCTGTGTCTGACCCCGGGAAAGTGTGATGGGACGGTTTGGATGCAGATTCACTCTTTGTCTGGCCTCGGGAGTTTGTGATGGGACGGTGTGGATGGAGACTCACTCTGTGTCTGACACCTTGAGTTTGTGATGGGACGCAATGGATGGAGACTCACACTGTGTCTGACCCCGGGTTTTTGTGATGGGACGGTTTGGATGGAGATTCATTCTGTGTTAGACCCCGGGAGTGTGTGATGGGACGGTGAGGAGGGAGATTCACTCTGTGTCAGACCCTGGAAGTTTGTGATGGGACGGTGTGGATGGAGATTCACTCTGTGTCTGACCCGGGGAGTGTGTGATGGGACGGTGAGGAGGGATATTCACTCTGTGTCTGACCCCGTGAGTTTATGATGGGCCGGTGTGTATGGAAATTCACTCTGTGTCTGACCCCGGGAGTGTGTGTTGGGACGGTGAGGAGGGAGATTCACTCTGTGCCTGACCCCGGGAACGTGTGATGGGACGGTTTGGATGCAGATTCACTCTGTTCTTGACGCTGGAATTGTGTGATGGGACGGTGAGGAGGGAGATTTACTCTTTCTCTGACCCCGGGAGTTTGTGATGGAAAGGTGTGGATGCAGATTCACTCTATGTCTGACCCCTGGAATTTGTGATGGGATGGTGTGGAAGGAGATTCACTCAGTGTCTGACCCCGGGCTTTTGTGATGGGACGCTCTGGATGGAGATTCACTCTGTGTCTGACCCCGGGAAAGTATGATGGGCCGGTGTGTATGGAGATTCACTTTGTGTCTGACCCAGGGTTTCTGTGTTGTGCCGGTGTGGATGGAGATTCACTCTGTGTCTGACCCCGGGAGTGTGTGATGGGACGGTATGGATGGAGATTCACTCTGTGTCTGACGCCGGGAAAGTGTGATGGGACGGTTTGGATGGAGATTCACTCTGTGTCTGACCTCGGGCTTTTGTGATGGGACGGTGAGTAGGGAGATTCACTCTGTGTCAGACCCCGGAAGTTTGTGATGGGACGGTGTGGATGGAGATTCACTCTGTGTCTGACCCGGGGAGTGTGTGATGGGACGGTGAGGAGGGAGATTCACTCTGTGTCTGACCCCGGGAAAGTGTCATGGGACGGTTAGGATGCAGATTCACTCTTTGTCTGGCCCCGGGAGTTTGTGCTGGGACGGTGTGGATGGAGATTCACTCTGTGTCTGACACCTTGAGTTTGTGATTGGACGGAATGGATGGAGACTCACTCTGTGTCTGACCCCGGGTTTTTGTGATGGGACGGTTTGGATGGAGATTCATTCTGTGTTAGACCCCGGGAGTGTGCGATGGGACGGTGAGGAGGGAGATTCACTCTGTGTCTGACCCGGGGAGTGTGTGATGGGACGGTGAGGAGGGAGATTCACTCTGTGTCTGACCCCGTGAGTTTATGATGGGCCGGTGTGTATGGAAATTCACTCTGTGTCTGACCCCGGGAGTGTGTGTTGGGACGGTGAGGAGGGAGATTCACTCTGTGTCTGACCCCGGGAACGTGTGATGGGACGGTTTGGATGCAGATTCACTCTGTTCTTGACGCCGGAAGTGTGTGATGGGACGGTGAGGAGGGAGATTTACTCTTTCTCTGACCCCGGGAGTTTGTGATGGAAAGCTGTGGATGCAGATTCACTCTATGTCTGACCCCTGGAATTTGTGATGGGATGGTGTGGAAGGAGATTCACTCAGTGTCTGACCCCGGGATTTTGTGATGGGACGGTATGGATGGAGATTCACTCTGTGTCTGACCCCGGGAGTTTGTGATGGGACGGTGTGGATGGAGATTCACTCTGTGTCTGTCCCCGGGCTTTTGTGATGGGACGCTCTGTATGGAGATTCACTCTGTGCCTGACCCCGGGAATGTATGATGGGCCGTTGTGTATGGAGATTCACTTTGTGTCTGACCCCGGTCTTTAGTGATGGGACAGTGTGGAGGGAGATTCACTCTGTGTCAGACACGGAAGTTTGTGATGGGACGGTGTGGATGGAGATTCACTCTGTGTCTGACCCCGGGAGTGTGTGATGGGACCGTGAGGAGGGTGATTTACTACTTGTCTGACCCCGGGAGTTTGTGATGGAAAGGTGTGGATGCAGTTTCACTCTATGTCTGATCCCTGGAATTTGTGATGGGACGGTGAGGAGGGAGATTCACTCTGTGTCTGACCCCGTGAGTTTATGATGGGCCGGTGTGTATGGAAATTCACTCTGTGTCTGACCCCGGGAGTGTGTGTTGGGACGGTGAGGAGGGAGATTCACTCTGTGTCTGACCCCGGGAACGTGTGATGGGACGGTTTGGATGCAGATTCACTCTGTTCTTGACGCCGGAAGTGTGTGATGGGACGGTGAGGAGGGAGATTTACTCTTTCTCTGACCCCGGGAGTTTGTGATGGAAAGCTGTGGATGCAGATTCACTCTATGTCTGACCCCTGGAATTTGTGATGGGATGGTGTGGAAGGAGATTCACTCAGTGTCTGACCCCGGGATTTTGTGATGGGACGGTATGGATGGAGATTCACTCTGTGTCTGACCCCGGGAGTTTGTGATGGGACGGTGTGGATGGAGATTCACTCTGTGTCTGTCCCCGGGCTTTTGTGATGGGACGCTCTGTATGGAGATTCACTCTGTGCCTGAACCCGGGAATGTATGATGGGCCGTTGTGTATGGAGATTCACTTTGTGTCTGACCCCGGTCTTTAGTGATGGGACAGTGTGGAGGGAGATTCACTCTGTGTCAGACACGGAAGTTTGTGATGGGACGGTGTGGATGGAGATTCACTCTGTGTCTGACCCCGGGAGTGTGTGATGGGACCGTGAGGAGGGTGATTTACTACTTGTCTGACCCCGGGAGTTTGTGATGGAAAGGTGTGGATGCAGTTTCACTCTATGTCTGATCCCTGGAATTTGTGATGGGACGGTGTGGATGGAGATTCACTCTGTGTCTGACCCGGGGAGTGTGTGATGGGACTGTGAAGAGGGAGATTCACTCTGTGTCTGACCCCGGGAAAGTGTCATGGGACGGTTTGGATGCAGATTCACTCTTTGTCTGTCCCCGGGAGTTTGTGCTGGGACGGTGTGGATGGAGATTCACTCTGTGTCTGACACCTTGAGTTTGTGATTGGACGGAATGGATGGAGACTCACTCTGTGTCTGACCCCGGGTTTTTGTGATGGGACGGTTTGGATGGAGATTCATTCTGTGTTAGACCCCGGGAGTGTGTGATGGGACGGTGAGGAGGGAGATTCACTCTGTGTCTGACCCGGGGAGTGTGTGATGGGACGGTGAGGAGGGAGATTCACTCTGTGTCTGACCCCGTGAGTTTATGATGGGCCGGTGTGTATGGAAATTCACTCTGTGTCTGACCCCGGGAGTGTGTATTGGGACGGTGAGGAGGGAGATTCACTCTGTGTCTGACCCCGGGAACGTGTGATGGGACGGTTTGGATGCAGATTCACTCTGTTCTTGACGCCGGAAGTGTGTGATGGGACGGTGAGGAGGGAGATTTACTCTTTCTCTGACCCCGGGAGTTTGTGATGGAAAGCTGTGGATGCAGATTCACTCTATGTCTGACCCCTGGAATTTGTGATGGGATGGTGTGGAAGGAGATTCACTCAGTGTCTGACCCCGGGATTTTGTGATGGGACGGTATGGATGGAAATTCACTCTGTGTCTGACCCCGGGAGTTTGTGATGGGACGGTGTGGATGGAGATTCACTCTGTGTCTGTCCCCGGGCTTTTGTGATGGGACGCTCTGGATGGAGATTCACTCTGTGCCTGACCCCGGGAATGTATGATGGGCCGTTGTGTATGGAGATTCACTTTGAGTCTGACCCCGGTCTTTTGTGATGGGACAGTGTGGAGGGAGATTCACTCTGTGTCTGACCCCGGGAGTGTGTGATGGGACCGTGAGGAGGGTGATTTACTACTTGTCTGACCCCGGGAGTTTGTGATGGAAAGGTGTGGATGCAGTTTCACTCTATGTCTGATCCCTGGAATTTGTGATGGGATGGTGTGGAAGGAGATTCACTCTGTGTCTTACCCCGGGCAATGTGTGATGGGACGGTTTGGATGCAGGTTCACTGAGTGTTTGACTCCGGGCTTTTGTGATGGGATTGTGTGGAGGGAGATTCACTCTGTGTCTGACCCCGGGAAAGCGTGATGGGACCGTTTGGATGGAGATTCACTCTGTGTCAGACCCCGGGAAATTATGATGGGACAGTTTGGATGGAGATTCACTCTGTGTCTGACCCCGGGACAGTGTGATGGGACGGTTTTGATGGAGATTCACTCTGTGTCAGACCCCGGGAGTGTGTGATGGGAAGGTGTGGAGGGAGATTCACACTGTTTCTGACCCCGAGACAGTGTGATGGGACGGTTTTGATGGAGATTCACTCTGTGTCAGACCCCGGGAGTGTGTGATGGGACGGTGTGGAGGGAGATTCACTCTGTGTCTGACGCCGGGAAAGTGTGATGGGACGGTTTGGATGGAGATTCACTCTGTGTCTGACCTCGGGCTTTTGTGATGGGCCGGTGTGTATGGAGATTCACTTTGTGTCTGACCCAGGGTTTCTGTGTTGGGCCGGTGTGGATGGAGATTCACTCTGTGTCTGACCCCGGGAGTGTGTGATGGGACGGTATGGATGGAGATTCACTCTGTGTCTGACGCCGGGAAAGTGTGATGGGACGGTTTGGATGGAGATTCACTCTGTGTCTGACCTCGGGCTTTTGTGATGGTACGGTGAGTAGGGAGATTCACTCTGTGTCTGACCCCGGGAAAGCGTGATGGGACGGTTTTGATGGAGATTCACTCTGTGTCGGACCCCGGGAGTGTGTGATGGGACGGTGTGGAGGGAGATTCACTCTCTGTCTGACCGCGGGTTTTTGTGATGGTCCGGTGTGGATGGAGATTCACTCTGTGTCTGACCCCGGGAGTTTGTGATGGGACGGTGTGGATGGAGAATCACTCTGTGTCTGACCCCGGGGTTTGGTGATGGGACGGTTTGGATGGAGATTCATTCTGTGTTAGACCCCGGGACTGTGTGATGGGACGGTGTGGATGGAGAATCACTCTGTGTCTGACCCCGGGTTTTTGTGATGTGACGGTTTGGATGGAGATTCATTCTGTGTTAGACCCCGGGAGTGTGTGATGGGACAGTGAGGAGGGAGATTCACTCTGTGTCAGACCCAGGAAATTTGTGATGGGACGGTGTGGATGGAGATTCACTCTGTGTCTGACCCGGGGAGTGTGTGATGGGACGGTGAGGTGGGAGATTCACTCTGTGTCTGACCCCGGGAAAGTGTGATGGGACGGTTTGGATGCAGATTCACTCTTTGTCTGGCCTCGGGAGTTTGTGATGGGACGGTGTGGATGGAGACTCACTCTGTGTCTGACACCTTGAGTTTGTGATGGGACGCAATGGATGGAGACTCACACTGTGTCTGACCCCGGGTTTTTGTGATGGGACGGTTTGGATGGAGATTCATTCTGTGTTAGACCCCGGGAGTGTGTGATGGGACGGTGAGGAGGGAGATTCACTCTGTGTCAGACCCCGGAAGTTTGTGATGGGACGGTGTGGATGGAGATTCACTCTGTGTCTGACCCGGGGAGTGTGTGATGGGACGGTGAGGAGGGATATTCACTCTGTGTCTGACCCCGTGAGTTTATGATGGGCCGGTGTGTATGGAAATTCACTCTGTGTCTGACCCCGGGAGTGTGTGTTGGGACGGTGAGGAGGGAGATTCACTCTGTGCCTGACCCCGGGAACGTGTGATGGGACGGTTTGGATGCAGATTCACTCTGTTCTTGACGCTGGAATTGTGTGATGGGACGGTGAGGAGGGAGATTTACTCTTTCTCTGACCCCGGGAGTTTGTGATGGAAAGGTGTGGATGCAGATTCACTCTATGTCTGACCCCTGGAATTTGTGATGGGATGGTGTGGAAGGAGATTCACTCAGTGTCTGACCCCGGGCTTTTGTGATGGGACGCTCTGGATGGAGATTCACTCTGTGTCTGACCCCGGGAAAGTATGATGGGCCGGTGTGTATGGAGATTCACTTTGTGTCTGACCCAGGGTTTCTGTGTTGTGCCGGTGTGGATGGAGATTCACTCTGTGTCTGACCCCGGGAGTGTGTGATGGGACGGTATGGATGGAGATTCACTCTGTGTCTGACGCCGGGAAAGTGTGATGGGACGGTTTGGATGGAGATTCACTCTGTGTCTGACCTCGGGCTTTTGTGATGGGACGGTGAGTAGGGAGATTCACTCTGTGTCAGACCCCGGAAGTTTGTGATGGGACGGTGTGGATGGAGATTCACTCTGTGTCTGACCCGGGGAGTGTGTGATGGGACGGTGAGGAGGGAGATTCACTCTGTGTCTGACCCCGGGAAAGTGTCATGGGACGGTTAGGATGCAGATTCACTCTTTGTCTGGCCCCGGGAGTTTGTGCTGGGACGGTGTGGATGGAGATTCACTCTGTGTCTGACACCTTGAGTTTGTGATTGGACGGAATGGATGGAGACTCACTCTGTGTCTGACCCCGGGTTTTTGTGATGGGACGGTTTGGATGGAGATTCATTCTGTGTTAGACCCCGGGAGTGTGCGATGGGACGGTGAGGAGGGAGATTCACTCTGTGTCTGACCCGGGGAGTGTGTGATGGGACGGTGAGGAGGGAGATTCACTCTGTGTCTGACCCCGTGAGTTTATGATGGGCCGGTGTGTATGGAAATTCACTCTGTGTCTGACCCCGGGAGTGTGTGTTGGGACGGTGAGGAGGGAGATTCACTCTGTGTCTGACCCCGGGAACGTGTGATGGGACGGTTTGGATGCAGATTCACTCTGTTCTTGACGCCGGAAGTGTGTGATGGGACGGTGAGGAGGGAGATTTACTCTTTCTCTGACCCCGGGAGTTTGTGATGGAAAGCTGTGGATGCAGATTCACTCTATGTCTGACCCCTGGAATTTGTGATGGGATGGTGTGGAAGGAGATTCACTCAGTGTCTGACCCCGGGATTTTGTGATGGGACGGTATGGATGGAGATTCACTCTGTGTCTGACCCCGGGAGTTTGTGATGGGACGGTGTGGATGGAGATTCACTCTGTGTCTGTCCCCGGGCTTTTGTGATGGGACGCTCTGTATGGAGATTCACTCTGTGCCTGACCCCGGGAATGTATGATGGGCCGTTGTGTATGGAGATTCACTTTGTGTCTGACCCCGGTCTTTAGTGATGGGACAGTGTGGAGGGAGATTCACTCTGTGTCAGACACGGAAGTTTGTGATGGGACGGTGTGGATGGAGATTCACTCTGTGTCTGACCCCGGGAGTGTGTGATGGGACCGTGAGGAGGGTGATTTACTACTTGTCTGACCCCGGGAGTTTGTGATGGAAAGGTGTGGATGCAGTTTCACTCTATGTCTGATCCCTGGAATTTGTGATGGGACGGTGAGGAGGGAGATTCACTCTGTGTCTGACCCAGTGAGTTTATGATGGGCCGGTGTGTATGGAAATTCACTCTGTGTCTGACCCCGGGAGTGTGTGTTGGGACGGTGAGGAGGGAGATTCACTCTGTGTCTGACCCCGGGAACGTGTGATGGGACGGTTTGGATGCAGATTCACTCTGTTCTTGACGCCGGAAGTGTGTGATGGGACGGTGAGGAGGGAGATTTACTCTTTCTCTGACCCCGGGAGTTTGTGATGGAAAGCTGTGGATGCAGATTCACTCTATGTCTGACCCCTGGAATTTGTGATGGGATGGTGTGGAAGGAGATTCACTCAGTGTCTGACCCCGGGATTTTGTGATGGGACGGTATGGATGGAGATTCACTCTGTGTCTGACCCCGGGAGTTTGTGATGGGACGGTGTGGATGGAGATTCACTCTGTGTCTGTCCCCGGGCTTTTGTGATGGGACGCTCTGTATGGAGATTCACTCTGTGCCTGAACCCGGGAATGTATGATGGGCCGTTGTGTATGGAGATTCACTTTGTGTCTGACCCCGGTCTTTAGTGATGGGACAGTGTGGAGGGAGATTCACTCTGTGTCAGACACGGAAGTTTGTGATGGGACGGTGTGGATGGAGATTCACTCTGTGTCTGACCCCGGGAGTGTGTGATGGGACCGTGAGGAGGGTGATTTACTACTTGTCTGACCCCGGGAGTTTGTGATGGAAAGGTGTGGATGCAGTTTCACTCTATGTCTGATCCCTGGAATTTGTGATGGGACGGTGTGGATGGAGATTCACTCTGTGTCTGACCCGGGGAGTGTGTGATGGGACTGTGAAGAGGGAGATTCACTCTGTGTCTGACCCCGGGAAAGTGTCATGGGACGGTTTGGATGCAGATTCACTCTTTGTCTGTCCCCGGGAGTTTGTGCTGGGACGGTGTGGATGGAGATTCACTCTGTGTCTGACACCTTGAGTTTGTGATTGGACGGAATGGATGGAGACTCACTCTGTGTCTGACCCCGGGTTTTTGTGATGGGACGGTTTGGATGGAGATTCATTCTGTGTTAGACCCCGGGAGTGTGTGATGGGACGGTGAGGAGGGAGATTCACTCTGTGTCTGACCCGGGGAGTGTGTGATGGGACGGTGAGGAGGGAGATTCACTCTGTGTCTGACCCCGTGAGTTTATGATGGGCCGGTGTGTATGGAAATTCACTCTGTGTCTGACCCCGGGAGTGTGTATTGGGACGGTGAGGAGGGAGATTCACTCTGTGTCTGACCCCGGGAACGTGTGATGGGACGGTTTGGATGCAGATTCACTCTGTTCTTGACGCCGGAAGTGTGTGATGGGACGGTGAGGAGGGAGATTTACTCTTTCTCTGACCCCGGGAGTTTGTGATGGAAAGCTGTGGATGCAGATTCACTCTATGTCTGACCCCTGGAATTTGTGATGGGATGGTGTGGAAGGAGATTCACTCAGTGTCTGACCCCGGGATTTTGTGATGGGACGGTATGGATGGAAATTCACTCTGTGTCTGACCCCGGGAGTTTGTGATGGGACGGTGTGGATGGAGATTCACTCTGTGTCTGTCCCCGGGCTTTTGTGATGGGACGCTCTGGATGGAGATTCACTCTGTGCCTGACCCCGGGAATGTATGATGGGCCGTTGTGTATGGAGATTCACTTTGAGTCTGACCCCGGTCTTTTGTGATGGGACAGTGTGGAGGGAGATTCACTCTGTGTCTGACCCCGGGAGTGTGTGATGGGACCGTGAGGAGGGTGATTTACTACTTGTCTGACCCCGGGAGTTTGTGATGGAAAGGTGTGGATGCAGTTTCACTCTATGTCTGATCCCTGGAATTTGTGATGGGATGGTGTGGAAGGAGATTCACTCTGTGTCTTACCCCGGGCAATGTGTGATGGGACGGTTTGGATGCAGGTTCACTGAGTGTTTGACTCCGGGCTTTTGTGATGGGATTGTGTGGAGGGAGATTCACTCTGTGTCTGACCCCGGGAAAGCGTGATGGGACCGTTTGGATGGAGATTCACTCTGTGTCAGACCCCGGGAAATTATGATGGGACAGTTTGGATGGAGATTCACTCTGTGTCTGACCCCGGGACAGTGTGATGGGACGGTTTTGATGGAGATTCACTCTGTGTCAGACCCCGGGAGTGTGTGATGGGAAGGTGTGGAGGGAGATTCACACTGTTTCTGACCCCGAGACAGTGTGATGGGACGGTTTTGATGGAGATTCACTCTGTGTCAGACCCCGGGAGTGTGTGATGGGACGGTGTGGAGGGAGATTCACTCTGTGTCTGACGCCGGGAAAGTGTGATGGGACGGTTTGGATGGAGATTCACTCTGTGTCTGACCTCGGGCTTTTGTGATGGGCCGGTGTGTATGGAGATTCACTTTGTGTCTGACCCAGGGTTTCTGTGTTGGGCCGGTGTGGATGGAGATTCACTCTGTGTCTGACCCCGGGAGTGTGTGATGGGACGGTATGGATGGAGATTCACTCTGTGTCTGACGCCGGGAAAGTGTGATGGGACGGTTTGGATGGAGATTCACTCTGTGTCTGACCTCGGGCTTTTGTGATGGTACGGTGAGTAGGGAGATTCACTCTGTGTCAGACCCCGGAAGTCTGTGATGGGACGGTGTGGATTGAGATTCACTCTGTGTCTGACCCGGGGAGTGTGTGATGGGACGGTGAGGAGGAGATTCACTCTGTGTCTGATCCCGGGAAAGTGTCATGGGACGGTTAGGATGCAGATTCACTCTTTGTCTGGCCCCGGGAGATTGTGCTGGGACCGTGTGGATGGAGATTCACTCTGTGTCTGACACCTTGAGTTTGTGATTGGACGGAATGGATGGAGACTCACTCTGTGTCTGACCCCGGGTTTTTGTGATGGGACGGTTTGGATGGAGATTCATTCTGTGTTAGACCCCGGGAGTGTGTGATGGGACGGTGAGGAGGGAGATTCACTCTGTGTCTGACCCGGGGAGTGTGTGATGGGACGGTGAGGAGGGAGATTCACTCTGTGTCTGACCCCGTGAGTTTATGATGGGCCGGTGTGTATGGAAATTCACTCTGTGTCTGACCCCGGGAGTGTGTGTTGGGACGGTGAGGAGAGAGATTCACTCTGTGTCTGACCCCGGGAACGTGTGATGGGACGGTTTGGATGCAGATTCACTCTGTTCTTGACGCCGGAAGTGTGTGATGGGACGGTGAGGAGGGAGATTTACTCTTTCTCTGACCCCGGGAGTTTGTGATGGAAAGCTGTGGATGCAGATTCACTCTATGTCTGACCCCTGGAATTTGTGATGGGATGGTGTGGAAGGAGATTCACACAGTGTCTGACCCCGGGATTTTGTGATGGGACGGTATGGATGGAGATTCACTCTGTGTCTGACCCCGGGAGTTTGTGATGGGACGGTGTGGATGGAGATTCACTCTGTGTCTGTCCCCGGGCTTTTGTGATGGGACGCTCTGGATGGAGATTCACTCTGTGCCTGACCCCGGGAATGTATGATGGGCCGTTGTGTATGGAGATTCACTTTGTGTCTGACCCCGGTCTTTTGTGATGGGACAGTGTGGAGGGAGATTCACTCTGTGTCAGACACGGAAGTTTGTGATGGGACGGTGTGGATGGAGATTCACTCTGTGTCTGACCCCGGGAGTGTGTGATGGGACCGTGAGGAGGGTGATTTACTACTTGTCTGACTCCGGGAGTTTGTGATGGAAAGGTGTGGATGCAGTTTCACTCTATGTCTGATCCCTGGAATTTGTGATGGGACGGTGTGGATGGAGATTCACTCTGTGTCTGACCCGGGGAGTGTGTGATGGGACGGTGAGGAGGGAGATTCGCTCTGTGTCTGACCCCGGGAAAGTGTCATGGGACGGTTTGGATGCAGATTCACTCTTTGTCTGGCCCCGGGAGTTTGTGCTGGGACGGTGTGGATGGAGATTCACTCTGTGTCTGACACCTTGAGTTTGTGATTGGACGGAATGGATGGAGACTCACTCTGTGTCCGACCCCGGGTTTTTGTGATGGGACGGTTTGGATGGAGATTCATTCTGTCTTAGACCCCGGGAGTGTGTGATGGGACGGTGAGGAGGGAGATTCAGTCTGTGTCTGACCCGGGGAGTGTGTGATGGGACGGTGAGGAGGGAGATTCACTCTGTGTCTGACCCCGTGAGTTTATGATGGGCCGGTGTGTATGGAAATTCACTCTGTGTCTGACCCCGGGAGTGTGTGTTGGGACGGCGAGGAGGGAGATTCACTCTGTGTCTGACCCCGGGAACGTGTGATGGGACGGTTTGGATGCAGATTCACTCTGTTCTTGACGCCGGAAGTGTGTGATGGGACGGTGAGAAGGGAGATTTACTCTTTCTCTGACCCCGGGAGTTTGTGATGGAAAGCTGTGGATGCAGATTCACTCTATGTCTGACCCCTGGAATTTGTGATGGGATGGTGTGGAAGGAGATTCACTCAGTGTCTGACCCCGGGATTTTGTGATGGGACGGTATGGATGGAGATTCACTCTGTGTCTGACCCCGGGAGTTTGTGATGGGACGGTGTGGATGGAGATTCACTCTGTGTCTGTCCCCGGGCTTTTGTGATGGGACGCTCTGGATGGAGATTCACTCTGTGCCTGACCCCGGGAATGTATGATGGGCCGCTGTGTATGGAGATTCACTTTGTGTCTGACCCCGGTCTTTTGTGATGGGACAGTGTGGAGGGAGATTCACTCTGTGTCTGACCCCGGGAGTGTGTGATGGGACCGTGAGGAGGGTGATTTACTACTTGTCTGACCCCGGGAGTTTGTGATGGAAAGGTGTGGATGCAGTTTCACTCTATGTCTGATCCCTGGAATTTGTGATGGGATGGTGTGGAAGGAGATTCACTCTGTGTCTGACCCCGGGCAATGTGTGATGGGACGGTTTGGATGCAGGTTCACTGAGTGTTTGACTCCGGGCTTTTGTGATGCAATTGTGTGGAGGGAGATTCACTCTGTGTCTGACCCCGGGAAAGCGTGATGGGACCGTTTGGATGGAGATTCACTCTGTGTCAGACCCCGGGAAATTATGATGGGACAGTTTGGATGGAGATTCACTCTGTGTCTGACCCCGGGACAGTGTGATGGGACGGTTTTGATGGAGATTCACTCTGTGTCAGACCCCGGGAGTGTGTGATGGGAAGGTGTGGAGGGAGATTCACACTGTTTCTGATCCCGAGACAGTGTGATGGGACGGTTTTGATGGAGATTCACTCTGTGTCAGACACCGGGAGTGTGTGATGGGACGGTGTGGAGGGAGATTCACTCTCTGTCTGACCCCGGGTTTTTGTGATGGTCCGGTGTGGATGGAGAATCACTCTGTGTCTGACCCCGGGTGTTTGTGATGGGACGGTGTGTATGGAGAATCACTCTGTTTCTGACCCCGGGTTTTTGTGATGGGACGGTTTGGATGGAGATTCATTCTGTGTTAGACCCCGGGAGTGTGTGATGGGACGGTGTGGATGGAGAATCACTCTGTGTCTGACCCCGGATTATTGTGATGGGACGGTTTGGATGGAGATTCATTCTGTGTTAGACCCCGGAAGTTTGTGATCGGACGGTGAGGAGGGAGATTCACTCTGTGTCAGACCCCGGAAGTTTTTGATCGGACGGTGAGGAGGGAGATTCACTCTGTGTCTGACCCCGGGAAAGTGTGATGGGACGGAATGGATGGAGACTCACTCTGTGTCTGACCCCGGGTTTTTGTGATGGGACGGTTTGGATGGAGATTCATTCTGTGTTAGACCCCGGGTTTTTGTGATGGGACGGTTTGGATGGAGATTCATTCTGTGTTAGACCCCGGGAGTGTGTGATGGGACGGTGAGGAGGGAGATTCACTCTGTGTCAGACCCCGGAAGATTGTGATGGGACGGTGTGGATGGAGATTCACTCTGTGTCTGACCCGGGGAGTGTGTGATGGGACGGTGAGGAGGGAGATTCACTCTGTGTCTGACCCCGTGAGTTTATGATGGGCCGGTGTGTATGGAAATTCACTCTGTGTATGACCCCGGGAGTGTGTGTTGGGACGGTGAGGAGGGAGATTCACTCTGTGTCTGACCCCGGGAACGTGTGATGGGACGGTTTGAATGCAGATTCACTCTGTTCCTGACGCAGGAAGTGTGTGATGGTACGGTGAGGAGGGAGATTCACTCTTTCTCTGACCCCGGGAGTTTGTGATGGAAAGGTGTGGATGCAGATTCACTCTATGTCTAACCCCTGGAATTTGTGATGGGATGGTGTGAAAGGAGATTCACTCAGTGTCTGACCCCGGGCTTTTGTGATGGGATTGTGTGGAGGGAGATTCACTCTGCGTCTGACCCCGGGCTTTTGTGATGGGACGCTCTGGATGGAGATTCACTCTGTGTCTGACCCCGGGAATGTATGATGGGCCGGTGTGTATGGAGATTCACTTTGTGTCTGACCCAGGGTTTCTGTGATGGGCCGGTGTGGATGGAGATTCACTCTGTGTCTGACCCCGGGAGTGTGTGATGGGACGGTGTGGATGGAGATTCACTCTGTGTCTGACGCCGGGAAAGTGTGATGGGACGGTTTGGATGGAGATTCACTCTGTGTCTGACCTCGGGCTTTTGTGATGGGACGGTGAGTAGGGAGATTCACTCTGTGTCTGACCCCGTGAGTTCGTGATGGGCCGGTGTGGATGGAGATTCCCTCTGTGTCTGACCCCGGGAGTGTGTAATGGGACGGTGTGTTTGGAAATTCACTCTGTGTCTGACCCCGAGAGTGTGTGATGGGTCGGTGAGGAGGGAGATTCACTCTGTGTCTGACCACGGGAACGTGTGATGGGACGGTATGGATGGAGATTCACTCTTTGTCTGACCCCGGGCTTTTGTGATGTGACGCTCTGGATGGAGATTCACTCTGTGCCTGACCCCGGGTTTTTGTGATGGGACGGTTTGGATGGAGATTCATTCTGTGTTAGACCCCGGGAGTGTGTGATGGGACGGTGAGGAGGGAGATTCACTCTGTGTCAGACCCCGGAAGTTTGTGATGGGACGGTGTGGATGCAGATTCAATCTATGTCTGACCACTGGAATTTGTGATGGGATGGTGTGGAAGGAGTTTCACTCTGTGTCTGAACCCGGGAGATTGTGATGGGACGGTTTGGATGGGGTTTCACTCTGTGTCTGACCGCGGGAAAGTGTTATGGGACGTTTTGGATGGAGATTCACTCTGTGTCTGACCCCGGGCTTTTGTGATAGGATGGTGTGGAAGGAGATTCACTCTTTGTCTGACCCCGGGCTTTTGTGATGGGACGGTATGGATGGAGATTCACTCTTTGTCTGACCCCGGGCTTTTGTGATGTGACGCTCTGGATGGAGATTCACTCTGTGCCTGACCCCGGGAATGTATGATGGGCCGTTTTGTATGGAGAATCACTCTGTGTCTGACCCCGGGTTTTTGTGATGGGACGGTTTGGATGGAGATTCATTCTGTGTTAGACCCCGGGAGTGTGTGATGGGACGGTGAGGAGGGAGATTCACTCTGTGTCAGACCCCGGAAGTTTGTGATGGGACGGTGAGGAGGGAGATACACTCTGTCTCTGACCCCGGGAGTTTGTGATGGAAAGGTGTGGATGCAGATTCACTCTATGTCTGACCCCTGTAATATGTGATGGGATGGTGTGGAAGGAGATTGACTCAGTGTCTGACCCCGGGCTTTTGTGATGGGACGGTATGGATGGAGATTCACTCTGTGTCTGACCCCGGGAGTTTGTGATGGGACGGTGTGGATGGAGATTCACTCTGTGTCTGTCCCCGGGCTTTTGTGATGGGACGCTCTGGATGGAGATTCACTCTGTGCCTGACCCCGGGAATGTATGATGGGCCGTTGTGTATGGAGATTCACTTTGTGTCTGACCCCGGTCTTTTGTGATGGGACGGTGTGGAGGGAGATTCACTCTGTGTCAGACACGGAAGTTTGTGATGGGACGGTGTGGATGGAGATTCACTCTGTGTCTGACCCCGGGAGTGTGTGATGGGACCGTGAGGAGGGTGATTTACTACTTGTCTGACCCCGGGAGTTTGTGATGGAAAGGTGTGGATGCAGTTTCACTCTATGTCTGATCCCTGGAATTTGTGATGGGATGGTGTGGAAGGAGATTCACTCTGTGTCTGACCCCGGGCAATGTGTGATGGGACGGTTTGGATGCAGGTTCACTGAGTGTTTGACTCCGGGCTTTTGTGATGGGATTGTGTGGAGGGAGATTCACTCTGTGTCTGACCCCGGGAAAGTGTGATGGGACCGTTTGCATGGAGATTCACTCTGTGTCAGACCCCGGGAAATTATGAAGGGACAGTTTGGATGGAGATTCACTCTGTGTCTGACCCCGGGACAGTGTGATGGGAGGGTTTTGATGCAGATTCACTCTGTGTCAGACCCCGGGAGTGTGTGATGGGAAGATGTGGAGGGAGATTCACACTGTTTCTGACCCCGAGACAGTGTGATGGGACGGTTTTGATGGAGATTCACTCTGTGTCAGACCCCGGGAGTGTGTGATGGGACGGTGTGGAGGGAGATTCAATCTCTGTCTGACCCCGGGTTTTTGTGATGGTCCGGTGTGGATGGAGAATCACTCTGTGTCTGACCCCGGGAGTTTGCGATGGGACGGTGTGGATGGAGAATCACTCTGTTTCTGACACCGGGTTTTTGTGATGGGACGGTTTGGATGGAGATTCATTCTGTGTTAGACCCCGGGAGTGTGTGATGGGACGGTGTGGATGGAGAATCACTCTGTGTCTGACCCCGGGTTTTGTGATGGGACGGTTTGGATGGAGATTCATTCTGTGTTAGACCCCGGGAGTGTGTGATGGGACGGTGAGGAGGGAGATTCACTCTGTGTCAGACCCCGGAAGTTTGTGATCGGACGGTGAGGAGGGAGATTCACTCTGTGTCTGACCCGGGGAGTGTGTGATGGGACGGTGAGGAGGGAGATTCACTCTGTGTCTGACCCCGGGAAAGTGTGATGGGACGGAATGGATGGAGACTCACTCTGTGTCTGACCCCGGGTTTTTGTGATGGGACGGTTTGGATGGAGATTCATTCTGTGTTAGACCCCGGGAGTGTGTGATGGGACGGTGAGGAGGGAGATTCACTCTGTGTCAGACCCCGGAAGATTGTGATGGGACGGTGTGGATGGAGATTCACTCTGTGTCTGACCCGGGGAGTGTGTGATGGGACGGTGAGGAGGGAGATTCACTCTGTGTCTGACCCCGTGAGTTTATGATGGGCCGGTGTGTATGGAAATTCACTCTGTGTCTGACCCCGGGAGTGTGTGTTGGGACGGTGAGGAGGGAGATTCACTCTGTGTCTGACCCCGGGAACGTGTGATGGGACGGTTTGAATGCAGATTCACTCTGTTCCTGACGCCGGAAGTGTGTGATGGTACGGTGAGGAGGGAGATTCACTCTTTCTCTGACCCCGGGAGTTTGTGATGGAAAGGTGTGGATGCAGATTCACTCTATGTCTAACCCCTGGAATTTGTGATGGGATGGTGTGAAAGGAGATTCACTCAGTGTCTGACCCCGGGCTTTTGTGATGGGATTGTGTGGAGGGAGATTCACTCTGCGTCTGACCCCGGGAGTTTGTGATGGGACGGTGTGGATGGAGATTCACTCTGTGTCTGTCCCCGGGCTTTTGTGATGGGACGCTCTGGATGGAGATTCACTCTGTGCCTGACCCCGGGAATGTATGATGGGCCGTTGTGTATGGAGATTCACTTTGTGTCTGACCCCGGTCTTTTGTGATGGGACGGTGTGGAGGGAGATTCACTCTGTGTCAGACACGGAAGTTTGTGATGGGACGGTGTGGATGGAGATTCACTCTGTGTCTGACCCCGGGAGTGTGTGATGGGACCGTGAGGAGGGTGATTTACTACTTGTCTGACCCCGGGAGTTTGTGATGGAAAGGTGTGGATGCAGTTTCACTCTATGTCTGATCCCTGGAATTTGTGATGGGATGGTGTGGAAGGAGATTCACTCTGTGTCTGACCCCGGGCAATGTGTGATGGGACGGTTTGGATGCAGGTTCACTGAGTGTTTGACTCCGGGCTTTTGTGATGGGATTGTGTGGAGGGAGATTCACTCTGTGTCTGACCCCGGGAAAGTGTGATGGGACCGTTTGCATGGAGATTCACTCTGTGTCAGACCCCGGGAAATTATGAAGGGACAGTTTGGATGGAGATTCACTCTGTGTCTGACCCCGGGACAGTGTGATGGGAGGGTTTTGATGCAGATTCACTCTGTGTCAGACCCCGGGAGTGTGTGATGGGAAGATGTGGAGGGAGATTCACACTGTTTCTGACCCCGAGACAGTGTGATGGGACGGTTTTGATGGAGATTCACTCTGTGTCAGACCCCGGGAGTGTGTGATGGGACGGTGTGGAGGGAGATTCAATCTCTGTCTGACCCCGGGTTTTTGTGATGGTCCGGTGTGGATGGAGAATCACTCTGTGTCTGACCCCGGGAGTTTGCGATGGGACGGTGTGGATGGAGAATCACTCTGTTTCTGACACCGGGTTTTTGTGATGGGACGGTTTGGATGGAGATTCATTCTGTGTTAGACCCCGGGAGTGTGTGATGGGACGGTGTGGATGGAGAATCACTCTGTGTCTGACCCCGGGTTTTGTGATGGGACGGTTTGGATGGAGATTCATTCTGTGTTAGACCCCGGGAGTGTGTGATGGGACGGTGAGGAGGGAGATTCACTCTGTGTCAGACCCCGGAAGTTTGTGATCGGACGGTGAGGAGGGAGATTCACTCTGTGTCTGACCCGGGGAGTGTGTGATGGGACGGTGAGGAGGGAGATTCACTCTGTGTCTGACCCCGGGAAAGTGTGATGGGACGGAATGGATGGAGACTCACTCTGTGTCTGACCCCGGGTTTTTGTGATGGGACGGTTTGGATGGAGATTCATTCTGTGTTAGACCCCGGGAGTGTGTGATGGGACGGTGAGGAGGGAGATTCACTCTGTGTCAGACCCCGGAAGATTGTGATGGGACGGTGTGGATGGAGATTCACTCTGTGTCTGACCCGGGGAGTGTGTGATGGGACGGTGAGGAGGGAGATTCACTCTGTGTCTGACCCCGTGAGTTTATGATGGGCCGGTGTGTATGGAAATTCACTCTGTGTCTGACCCCGGGAGTGTGTGTTGGGACGGTGAGGAGGGAGATTCAATCTGTGTCTGACCCCGGGAACGTGTGATGGGACGGTTTGAATGCAGATTCACTCTGTTCCTGACGCCGGAAGTGTGTGATGGTACGGTGAGGAGGGAGATTCACTCTTTCTCTGACCCCGGGAGTTTGTGATGGAAAGGTGTGGATGCAGATTCACTCTATGTCTAACCCCTGGAATTTGTGATGGGATGGTGTGAAAGGAGATTCACTCAGTGTCTGACCCCGGGCTTTTGTGATGGGATTGTGTGGAGGGAGATTCACTCTGCGTCTGACCCCGGGCTTTTGTGATGGGGCGCTCTGGATGGAGATTCACTCTGTGTCTGACCCCGGGAATGTATGATGGGCCGGTGTGTATGGAGATTCACTTTGTGTCTGACCCAGGGTTTCTGTGATGGGCCGGTGTGGATGGAGATTCACTCTGTGTCTGACCCCGGGATTGTGTGATGGGACGGTGTGGATGGAGATTCACTCTGTGTCTGACGCCGGGAAAGTGTGATGGGACGGTTTGGATGGAGATTCACTCTGTGTCTGACCTCGGGCTTTTGTGATGGGATGGTTTGGATGGAGATTCATTCTGTGTTAGACCCCGGGAGTGTGTGATGGGACGGTGAGTAGGGAGATTCACTCTGTGTCTGACCCCGTGAGTTCGTGATGGGCCGGTGTGGATGGAGATTCCCTCTGTGTCTGACCCCGGGAGTGTGTGATGGGACGGTGTGTTTGGAAATTCACTCTGTGTCTGATCCCGGGAGTGTGTGATGGGATGCTGAGGAGGGAGATTTACTCTTTGTCTGACCCCGGGAGTTTGTGATGGAAAGGTGTGGATGCAGATTCACTCTATGTCTGACCACTGGAATTTGTGATGGGATGGTGTGGAAGGAGATTCACTCTGTGTCTGACCACGGCAATGTGTGATGGGACGGTTTGGATGGAGGTTCACTCAGTGTCTGACCCCAGGATTTTGTGATGGGATTGAGTGGAGGGAGATTCGCTCTGTGTCTGACCCCGGGAGATTGTGATGGGACGGTTTGGATGGGGATTCACTCTGTGTCTGACCGCGGGAAAGTGTTATGGGACGTTTTGGATGGAGATTCACTCTGTGTCTGACCCCGGGCTTTTGTGATGTGACGCTCAGAATGGAGATTCACTCTGTGCCTGATCCCGGGAATGTATGATGGGCCGTTGTGTATGGAGAATCACTCTGTGTCTGACCCTGGGTTTTTGTGATGGGATGGTTTGGATGGAGATTCATTCTGTGTTAGACCCCGGGAGTGTGTGATGGGACGGTGAGGAGGGAGATTCACTCTGTGTCAGACCCTGGAAGTTTGTGATGGGACGGTGAGGAGGGAGATTCACTCTGTGTCTGACCCGGGGAGTTTGTGATGGGACGGTGAGGAGGGAGATTCACTCTGTGTCTGACCCCGGGAAAGTGTGATGGGACGGTTTGGATGCAGATTCACTCTTTGTCTGGCCCCGGGAGTTTGTGATGGGACGGTGTGGATGGAGATTCACTCTGTGTCTGACACCTTGAGTTTGTGATGGGACGGAATGGATGGAGACTCACTCTGTGTCTGACCCCGGGAGTGTGTGATGGGACGGTGTGTTTGGAAATTCACTCTGTGTCTGACCCCGGGAGTGTGTGATGGGTCGGTGTGGAGGGAGATTCACTCTGTGTCTGACCACGGGAACGTGTGATGGGACGGATTGGATGCAGATTCAGTCTGTGCCTGACGCCGGCAGTGTGTGATGGGATGGTGAGGAGGGAGATTTACTCTTTGTCTGACCCCGGGAGTTTGTGATGGAAAGGTGTGGATGCAGATTCACTCTATGTCTGACCACTGCAATTTGTGATGGGATTGTGTGGAGGGAGATTCACTCTGCGTCTGACCCCGGGCTTTTGTGATGGGACGCTCTGGATGGAGATTCACTCTGTGTCTGACCACGGGAATGTATGATGGGCCGGTGTGAATGGAGATTCACTTTGTGTCTGACCAAGGGTTTCTGTGATGGGCCGGTGTGGATGGAGATTCACTCTGTGTCTGACCCCGGGAGTGTGTGATGGGACGGTGTGGATGGAGATTCACTCTGTGTCTGACGCCGGGAAAGTGTGATGGGACGGTTTGGATGGAGATTCACTCTGTGTCTGACCTCGGGCTTTTGTGATGGGACGGTGAGTAGGGAGATTCACTCTGTGTCTGACCCCGTCAGTTCGTGATGGGCCGGTGTGGATGGAGATTCCCTCTGTGTCTGACCCCGGGAGTGTGTGATGGGACGGTGTGTTTGGAAATTCACTCTGTGTCTGACCCCAGGAGTGTGTGATGGGTCGGTGAGGAGGGAGATTCACTCTGTGTCTGACCACGGGAACGTGTGATGGGACGGATTGGATGCAGATTCAGTCTGTGCCTGACGCCGGGAGTGTGTGATGGGATGCTGAGGAGGGAGATTTACTCTTTGTCTGACCCCGGGAATTTGTGATGGAAAGGTGTGGATGCAGATTCACTCTATGTCTGACCACTGGAATTTGTGATGGGATGGTGTGGAAGGAGATTCACTCTGTGTCTGACCACGGCAATGTGTGATGGGACGGTTTGGATGGAGGTTCACTCAGTGTCTGACCCCAGGCTTTTGTGATGGGATTGAGTGGAGGGAGATTCACTCTGTGTCTGACCCCGGGAGATTGTGATGGGACGGTTTCGATGGGGATTCACTCTGTGTCTGACCGCGGGAAAGTGTTATGGGACGTTTTGGATGGAGATTCACTCTGTGTCTGACCCCGGGCTTTTGTGATGGGACGGTATGGATGGAGATTCACTCTTTGTCTGACCCCGGGCTTTTGTGATGTGACGCTCTGGATGGAGATTCACTCTGTGTTAGACCCCGGGAGTGTGTGATGGGACGGTGAGGAGGGAGATTCACTCTGTGTCAGACCCTGGAAGTTTGTGATGGGACGGTGAGGAGGGAGATTCACTCTGTGTCTGACCCGGGGAGTTTGTGATGGGACGGTGAGGAGGGAGATTCACTCTGTGTCTGACCCCGGGAAAGTGTGATGGGACGGTTTGGATGCAGATTCACTCTTTGTCTGGCCCCGGGAGTTTGTGATGGGACGGTGTGGATGGAGATTCACTCTGTGTCTGACACACTGAGTTTGTGATGGGACGGAATGGATGGAGACTCACTCTGTGTCTGACCCCGGGAGTGTGTGATGGGACGGTGTGTTTGGAAATTCACTCTGTGTCTGACCCCGGGAGTGTGTGATGGGTCGGTGTGGAGGGAGATTCACTCTGTGTCTGACCACGGGAACGTGTGATGGGACGGATTGGATGCAGATTCAGTCTGTGCCTGACGCCGGCAGTGTGTGATGGGATGGTGAGGAGGGAGATTTACTCTTTGTCTGACCCCGGGAGTTTGTGATGGAAAGGTGTGGATGCAGATTCACTCTATGTCTGACCACTGGAATTTGTGATGGGATGGTGTGGAAGGAGATTCACTCTGTGTCTGACCACGGCAATGTGTGATGGGACGGTTTGGATGGAGGTTCACTCAGTGTCTGACCAAAGGCTTTTGTGATGGGATTGTGTGGAGGGAGATTCACTCTGTGTCTGACCACGGGAGATTGTGATGGGACGGTTTGGATGGAGATTCACTCTGTGTCTGACCACGGGCTTTTGTGATGGGACGGTGTGGAAGCAGATGAACTCTATGTCTGACCCCTGGAATTTGTGATAGGATGGTGTGGAAGGAGATTCACTCTGTGTCTGACCCCGGGAGTTTGTGATGGGACGGTGTGGATGGAGATTCACTCTGTGTCTGACCCCGGGCTTTTGTGATGTGACGCTCTGGATGGAGATTCACTCTGTGCCTGACCCCGGGAATGTATGATGGGCCGTTGTGTATGGAGAATCACTCTGTGTCTGACCCCGGGTTTTTGTGATGGGACGGTGTGGATGGAGGTTCACTCTGTGTCTGACACCTTGAGTTTGTGATGGGACGGAATGGATGGAGATTCATTCTGTGTTAGACCCCGGGAGTGTGTGATGGGACGGTGAGGAGGGAGATTCACTCTGTGTCTGACCCCGTGAGTTTATGATGGGCCTGTGTGTATGGAAATTCACTCTGTGTCTGACCCCGGGAGTGTGTGTTGGGACGGTGAGGAGGGAGATTCACTCTGTGTCTGACCCCGGGAACGTGTGATGGGACGGTTTGAATGCAGATTCACTCTGTTCGTGACGCCGGAAGTGTGTGATGGGACGGTGAGGAGGGAGATTCACTCTGTGTCAGACCCCGGAAGTTTGTGATGGGACGGTGTGGATGGAGATTCACTCTGTGTATGACCCGGGGAGTGTGTGATGGGATGGTGTGGAAGGAGATACACTCAGTGTCTGACCCCGGGCTTTTGTGATGGGATTGTGTGGAGGGAGATTCACTCTGCGTCTGACCCCGGGCTTTTGTGATGGGACGCTCTGGATGGAGATTCACTCTGTGTCTGACCCAGGGTTTCTGTGATGGGCCGGTGTGGATGGAGATTCACTCTGTGTCTGACCCCGGGAGTGTGTGATGGGACGGTGTGGATGGAGATTCACTCTGTGTCTGACGCCGGGAAAGTGTGATGGGACGGTATGGATGGAGATTCACTCTGTGTCTTACCTCGGGCTTTTGTGATGGGACGGTGGGTAGGGAGATTCACTCTGTGTCTGACCCCGTGAGTTCGTGATGGGCCGGTGTGGATGGAGATTCCCTCTGTGTCTGACCCCGGGAGTGTGTGATGGGACGGTGTGTTTGGAAATTCACTCTGTGTCTGACCCCGGGAGTGTGTGATTGGTCGGTGAGGAGGGTGATTCACTCTGTGTCTGACCACGGGAACGTGTGATGGGACGGATTGGATGCAGATTCACTCTGTGCCTGACGCCTGGAGTGTGTGATGGGATGGTGAGGAGGGAGATTTACTCCTTGTCTGACCCCGGGAGTTTGTGATGGAAAGGTGTGGATGCAGATTCACTCTATGTCTGACCACTGGAATTTGTGATGGGATGGTGTGGAAGGAGATTCACTCTGTGTCTGACCACGGCAATGTGTGATGGGACGGTTTGGATGGAGGTTCACTCAGTGTCTGACCCCAGGCTTTTGTGATGGGATTGTGTGGAGGGAGATTCACTCTGTGTCTGACCCCGGGAGATTGTGATGGGACGGTTTGGATGGGGATTCACTCTGTGTCTGACCGCGGGAAAGTGTGATGGGACGGTGATGAGGGAGATTCACTCTGTGTCTGACCCAGGGAACGTGTGATGAGACGGTTTGGATGCAGATTCACTCTGTGTCTGACCCCGGGAGTCTGTGATTGGACGATGAGAAGGGAGCTTTACTCTTTGTCTGACCCCGGGAGTATGTGATGGAAAGGTGTGGATGCAGATTCACTCTATGTCTGACCCCTGGAATTTGTGATAGGATGGTGGGGAAGGAGATTCACTCTGTGTCTGACCCCGGCAATGTGTGATGAGACGGTTTGGATTGAGGTTCACTCAGCGTCTGACCCCGAGGGGTTTAAGATGGGACGGTTTGGATGGAGGTTCACTCTGAGTCTGACCACAGGAGTGTGTGATGGGACGGTGAAGAGGGAGATTCACTCTCTGTCAGACCCCGGGAACGTATGATGGGACGGTTTGGATGGAGATTCAATCTCTATCTGACCCCGGGCTTTTCTGATGGGCCGGTGTGTATGGAGATTCACTTTGTGTCTGACCCCGGTCTATTGTGATGGGACGGTTTGGAGGGAGATTCACACTGTGTCTGACCCCGGGAGTTTGTGATGGGACGGTGAGGAGGGAGATTCACTCTGTGTCTGACCCCGGGAACGTGTGATGGGACGGTTTGGATGCAGATTCACTCTGTTCCTGACGCCGGGAGTGTGTGATGGGACGGTGAGGAGGGAGATTTACTCTTTGTCTGACCCCGGGAGTTTGTGATGGAAAGGTGTGGATGCAGATTCACTCTATGTCTGACCCCTGGAATTTGTGATGGGATGGTGTGGAAGGAGATTCACTCAGTGTCTGACCCCGGGCTTTTGTGATGGGATTGTGTGGAGGGAGATTCACTCTGTGTCTGACCCCGGGAGTTTGTGATGGACGGTGTGGATGGAGATTCACTCTATGTCTCACCCCTGGAATTTGTGATGGGATGGTGTGGAGGGAGTTTCAATCTATGTCTGACATCGGCAATGTTTGATGGGACGGTTTGGATGGAGATTCACTCTGTGTCAGACCACTGGCTTTTGTGATGGGACGGTGAGGAGGGAGATTCACTCTGTGTCTGACCCCGGGCTTTTGTGATGGGACGGTGAGGAGGCAGATTCACTCTGTGTCTGACCCCTGGAATTTGTGATAGGATGGTGTGTAAGGAGATTCACTCTGCGTCAGACCCCGGCAATGTGTGATGAGACGGTTTGGATGGAGGTTCACTCAGTGTCTGACCCCGAGGGGTTTAAGATGGGACGGTGTGGATGGAGATTCACTCTGTGTCTCACCCCGGGAATGTGTGATGGGACAGTTTGGATGGAGATTCACTCTGTGACTGACCACGGGAACGTGTGATGGGACGGTGAAGAGGGAGATTCACTCTGTGTCTGACCCCGGGAACGTGTGATGGGACGGTTTGGATGGAGGTTCACTCTGAGTCTGACCCCAAGAGTGTGTGATGGGTCGGTGAGGAGGGAGATTCACTCTGTGTCTGACCACGGGAACGTGTGATGGGACGGATTGGATGCAGATTCACTCTGTGCCTGACGCCTTGAGTGTGTGATGGGATGGTGAGGAGGGAGATTTACTCTTTGTCTGACCCCGGGAGTTTGTGATGGAAAGGTGTGGATGCAGATTCACTCTATGTCTGACCACTGGAATTTGTGATGGGATGGTGTGAAAGGAGATTCACTCTGTGTCTGACCACGGCAATGTGTGATGGGACGGTTTGGATGGAGGTTCACTCAGTGTCTGACCCCAGGCTTTTGTGAAGGGATTGTGTGGAGGGAGATTCACTCTGTGTCTGACCCCGGGAGATTGTGATGGGACGGTTTGGATGGGGATTCACTCTGTGTCTGACCGCGGGAAAGTGTGATGGGACGGTGATGAGGGAGATTCACTCTGTGTCTGACCCAGGGAACGTGTGATGGGACGGTTTGGATGCAGATACACTCTGTGTCTGACCCCGGGAGTCTGTGATTGGACGATGAGAAGGGAGATTTACTCTTTGTCTGACCCCGGGAGTTTGTGATGGAAAGGTGTGGATGCAGATTCACTCTGTGTCTCACCCCTGGAATTTGTGATAGGATGGTGTGGAAGGAGATTCACTCTGCGTCAGACCCCGGCAATGTGTGATGAGACGGTTTGGATGGAGGTTCACTCAGTGTCTGACCCCGAGGGGTTTAAGATGGGACGGTGTGGATGGAGATTCACTCTGTGTCTCACCCCGGGAATGTGTGATGGGACAGTTTGGATGGAGATTCACTCTGTGACTGACCCGGGCTTTTGTGATGGGACGGTGAAGAGGGAGATTCACTTTGTGTCTGACCCCGGTCTATTGTGATGGGACGGTGTGGAGGTAGATTCACACTGTGTCTGACCCCGGGAGATTGTGATTGGACGGTGTGATTGGAAATTCACTCTGTGTCTGACCCCGGGAGTGTGTGTTGGGACGGTGAGGAGGAAGATTCACTCTGTGTCTGACCCCGGGAACGTGTGATGGGACGGTTTGGATGCAGATTCACTCTGTTCCTGACGCCGGGAGTGTGTGATGCGACGGTGAGGAGGAGGATTTACTCTTTGTCTGACCCCGGGAGTTTGTGATGGGATTGTGTGGAGGGAGATTCACTCTGTGTCTGACCCCGGGAGTTTGTGATGGACGGTGTGGATGGAGATCACTCTATGTCTCACCCCTGGAATTTGTGATGGGATGGTGTGGAAGGAAATTCACTCTGTGTCTGACCACGGCAATGTGTGATGGAAAGGTGTGGATGCAGTTTCACTCTATGTCTGACCCCTGGAATTTGTGATGGGATGGTGTGGAAGGAGATTCACTCTGTGTCTGACCCCGGGCAATGTGTGATGGGACGGTTTGGATGCAGGTTCACTGAGTGTCTGACCCCGGGCTTTTGTGATGGGATTGTGTGGAGGGAGATTAATTCTGTGTCTGACCCCGTGAAAGTGTGATGGGACCGTTTGTATGGAGATTCACTCTGTGTCTGACCCCGCACTTTTGTGATGGGACAGTGTGGATGGAGATTCACTCTGTGTCTGATCCCGCACTTTTGTGATGGGACGGTGTGGATGGAGATTCACTCTGTGTCAGACCCCGAGAGTGTGTGATGGGACGGTGTGGAGGGAGATTCACTCTGTTTCTGACCCCGGGAGTTTGTGATGGAAATGTGTGGATGCAGATTCACTCTATGTCTGACCACGGAATTTGTGATTGGACGCGGTGGAGGGAGATTCACTCTGTGCCTGATCCCGGGCTTTTGTGATGGGAAGGTGAGGAGGGAGATTCACTCTGTGTCTGACCCAGGGCTTTTGTGATGGGACGGTGAGGAGGGAGATTCAATATCTGTCTGACCCCGGGCTTTTGTGATGGGACGGTGTGGAGGGAGATTCACTTTGTGTCTGACCCCGGGCTTTTGTGATGGGACGGTGATAAGTGAGATTCACTCTGTGTCTGACCCCGTGAGTTCGTGATGGGCCTGTGTGGATGGAGATTCCCTCTGTGTCTGACCCCGGGAGTGTGTGATGGGACGGTGTGTTTGGAAATTCACTCTGTGTCTGACCCCGGGAGTGTGTGCTGGGTCGGTGAGGAGGGAGATTCACTCTGTGTCTGACCACGGGAACGTGTGATGGGACGGATTGGATGCCGATTCACTCTGTGTCTGACCACGGTATTGTGTGATAGGACGGTTTGGATGGGATTCACTCATTGTCTGACCCGAGGCTTTTGTGATGGGTTTGTGTGGAGGGAGATTCACTCTTTGTCTGACCCCGGGAGATTGTGATGGGACGGTTTGGATGGGGATTCACTCTGCGTCTGACCGCGGGGAAGTGTTATGGGACGTTTTGGATGGAGATTCACTCTGTGTCTGACCCCGGGCTTTTGTGATGGGACGGTGTGGATGGAGATTCACTCTGAGTCTGACCCAGGGAAAGTATGATGGGACGGTTTGGATGGACATTCACTTTGTGTCTGACCCCGGGTTTTTGTGATGGGAAGGTCTGGATGGAGATTCACTCTGTGTCTGACCCCGGGAAATTATGATGGGCCGGTGTGTATGGAGATTCACCTTCTGTCTGACCCCGGGTTTTTGTGATGGTCCGGTGTGGATGGAGATTCACTCTGTGTCTGACCCCGGGAGTTTGTGATGGGACGGTGTGGATGGAGATTCACTCTGTGTCTGACCCCGGGAGTTTGTGATGGGACGGTGTGGATGGAGATTCACTCTGTGTCTGACCCCTGGAAAGTGTGATGGGACGGTGTGGATGGAGATATACTCTGTGTCAGACCCCGGGAGTGTGTGATGGGACGGTGTGGAGGGAGATTCACTCTGTTTCTGACCCCGGGAGTTTGTGATGGAAATGTGTGGTTGCAGTTTCACTCTATGTCTGACCACGGAATTTGTGAATGGACGGTGTGTAGGGAGTTTCAATCTGTGTCTGACATCGGCAATGTGTGATGGGACGGTTTGGATGGAGATTCACTCTGTGTCTGACCCCGGGAGTCTGTGATTGGACGATGAGAAGGGAGCTTTACTCTTTGTCTGACCCCGGGAGTATGTGATGGAAAGGTGTGGATGCAGATTCACTCTATGTCTGACCCCTGGAATTTGTGATAGGATGGTGTGGAAGGAGAATCACTCTGTGTCTGACCCCGGCAATGTGTGATGAGACGGTTTGGATGGAGGTTCACTCAGTGTCTGACCCCGAGGGGATTAAGATGGGACGGTGTGGATGGAGATTCACTCTGTGTCTGACCACGGGAACGTGTGATGAGACGGTTTGGATGGAGGTTCACTCCGAGTCTGACCACAGGAGTGTGTGATGGGACGGTGAAGAGGGAGATTCACTCTGTGTCAGACCCCTGGAACGTGTGATGGGACGGTTTGGATGGAGATTCAATCTCTATCTGACACCGGGCTTTTCTGATGGGCCGGTGTGTATGGAGATTCACTTTGTGTCTGACCCCGGTCTATTGTGATTGGACGGTGTGGAGGGAGATTCACACTGTGTCTGACCCCGTGAGTTTGTGATGGGACGGTGTGATTGGAAATTCACTCTGTGTCTGACCCCGGGAGTGTGTGTTGGGACGGTGAGGAGGGAGATTCACTCTGTGTCTGACCCCGGGAACGTGTGATGGGACGGTTTGGATGCAGATTCACTCTGTTCCTGACGCCGGGAGTGTGTGATGGGACGGTGAGGAGGGAGATTTACTCTTTGTCTGACCCCGGGAGTTTGTGATGGAAAGGTGTGGATGCAGATTCACTCTATGTCTGACCCCTGGAATTTGTGATGGGATGGTGTGGAAGGAGATTCACTCAGTGTCTGACCCCGGGCTTTTGTGATGGGATTGTGTGGAGGGAGATTCACTCTGTGTCTGACCCCGGGAGTTTGTGATGGACGGTGTGGATGGAGATTCACTCTATGTCTCACCCCTGGAATTTGTGATGGGATGGTGTGGAGGGAGTTTCAATCTGTGTCTGACATCGGCAATGTGTGATGGGACGGTTTGGATGGAGGTTCACAGTGAGTCTGACCCCAGGAGTGTGTGATGGGACGGTGAAGAGGGAGATTCACTCTGTGTCTGACCCCGGGAACGTGTGATGGGACGGTTTGGATGGAGGTTCACAGTGAGTCTGACCCCAGGAGTGTGTGAGGGGACGGTAAAGAGGGAGATTCACTCTGTGTCAGACCCCGGGAACGAGTGATGAGACGGTTTGGATGGAGATTCAATCTCTATCTGACCCCGGGCTTTTCTGATGGGACGGTGTGGAGGGAGATTCACTTTGTGTCTGACCCCGGTCTATTGTGATGGGACGGTGTGGAGGGAGATTCACACTGTGTCTGACCCCGGGAGATTGTGATGGGACGGTGTGATTGGAAATTCACTCTGTGTCTGACCCCGGGTGTGTGTGTTGGGACGTTGAGGAGGGAGATTCACTCTGTGTCTGACCCCGGGAACGTGTGATGGGACGGTTTGGATGCAGATTCACTCTGTTCCTGACGCCGGGAGTGTGTGATGGGACGGTGAGGAGGGAGATTTACTCTTTGTCTGACCCCGGGAGTTTGTGATGGAAAGGTGTGGATGCAGATTCACTCTATGTCTGACCCCTGGAATTTGTGATGGGATGGTGTGGAAGGAGATTCACTCAGTGTCTGACCCCGGGCTTTTGTGATGGGATGGTGTGGAGGTTGATTCACTCTGTGTCTGACCCCGCACTTTTGTGATGGGACAGTGTGGATGGAGATTCACTCTGTGTCAGACCCCGGGAGTGTGTGATGGGACGGTGTGGAGGAAGATTCACTTTGTTTCTGACCCCGGGAGTTTTTGATGGAAATGTGTGGATGCAGATTCACTCTAAATCTGACCACGGAATTTGCGATTTGACGGGGTGGAGGGAGTTTCAATCTGTGTCTGACATCGGCAATGTGTGATGGGACGGTTTGGATGGAGTTTCACTCTGTGTCTGACCCCGGGCTTTTGTGATGGGACGGTGAGGATGGAGATTCACTCTGTGTCTGACCCCGGGCTTTTGTGATGGGACGGTGTGGAGGGAGATTCACTCTGTGTCTGACCCCGGGCTTTTGTGATGGGACGGTGAGTAGGGAGATTCACTCTGTGTCTGACCCCGTGAGTTCGTGATGGGCCGGTGTGGATGGAGATTCCCTCTGTGTCTGACCCCGGGAGTGTGTGATGGGACGGTGTGTTTGGAAATTCACTCTGTGTCTGACCCCGGAAGTGTGTGATGGGTCGGTGAGGAGGGAGATTCACTCTGTCTCTGACCACGGGAACGTGTGATGGGACGGATTGGATGCAGATTCACTCTGTGCCTGACGCCGGGAGTGTGTGATGGGATGGTGAGGAGGGAGATTTACTCTTTGTCTGACCCCGGGAGTTTGTGATGGACGGTGTGGATGGAGATTCACTCTATGTCTTACCCCTGGAATTTGTGATGGGATGGTGTGGAAGGAAATTCACTCTGTGTCTGACCACGGCAATGTGTGATGGAAAGGTGTGGATACAGTTTCACTCTATGTCTGACCCCTGGAATTTGTGATGGGTTGGCGTGGAAGGAGATTCACTCTGTGTCTGACCCCGGGCAATGTGTGATGGGACGGTTTGGATGCAGGTTCACTGAGTGTCTGACCCCGGGCTTTTGTGATAGGATTGTGTGGAGGGAGATTCACTCTGTGTCTGACCACGTGAAAGTGTGTTGGGACCGTTTGGATGGAGATTCACTCTGTGTCTGACCCCGCACTTTTGTGATGGGACAGTGTGGATGGAGATTCACTCTGTGTCTGACCTCGCACTTTTGTGATGGGACGGTGTGGATGGAGATTCACTCTGTGTCAGACCCCGGGATTGTGTGATGGGACGGTGTGGAGGAAGATTCACTTTGTTTCTGACCCCGGGAGTTTTTGATGGAAATGTGTGGATGCAGATTCACTCTAAATCTGACCACGGAATTTGCGATTTGACGGGGTGGAGGGAGTTTCAGTCTGTGCCTGACGCCGGCAGTGTGTGATGGGATGGTGAGGAGGGAGATTTACTCTTTGTCTGACCCCGGGAGTTTGTGATGGAAAGGTGTGGATGCAGATTCACTCTATGTCTGACCACTGGAATTTGTGATGGGATGGTGTGGAAGGAGATTCACTCTGTGTCTGACCACGGCAATGTGTGATGGGACGGTTTGGATGGAGGTTCACTCAGTGTCTGACCAAAGGCTTCTGTGATGGGATTTTGTGGAGGGAGATTCACTCTGTGTCTGACCCCGGGAGATTGTGATGGGACGGTTTGGATGGGGATTCACTCTGTGCCTGACCGCGGGAAAGTGTTATGGGACGTTTTGGATGGAGATTCACTCTGTGTCTGACCCCGGGCTTTTGTGATGGGACGGTGTGGAAGCAGATGAACTCTATGTCTGACCCCTGGAATTTGTGATAGGATGGTGTGGAAGGAGATTCACTCTGTGTCTGACCCCGGGAGTTTGTGATGGGACGGTGTGGATGGAGATTCACTCTGTGTCTGACCCCGGGCTTTTGTGATGTGACGCTCTGGATGGAGATTCACTCTGTGCCTGACCCCGGGAATGTATGATGGGCCGTTGTGTATGGAGAATCACTCTGTGTCTGACCCCGGGTTTTTGTGATGGTCCGGTGTGGATGGAGATTCACTCTGTGTCTGACACCTTGAGTTTGTGATGGGACGGAATGGATGGAGATTCATTCTGTGTTAGACCCCGGGAGTGTGTGATGGGACGGTGAGGAGGGAGATTCACTCTGTGTCTGACCCCGTGAGTTTATGATGGGCCGGTGTGTATGGAAATTCACTCTGTGTCTGACCCCGGGAGTGTGTGTTGGGACGGTGAGGAGGGAGATTCACTCTGTGTCTGACCCCGGGAACGTGTGATGGGACGGTTTGAATGCAGATTCACTCTGTTCTTGACGCCGGAAGTGTGTGATGGGACGGTGAGGAGGGAGATTCACTCTGTGTCAGACCCCGGAAGTTTGTGAAGGGACGGTGTGGATGGAGATTCACTCTGTGTATGACCCGGGGAGTGTGTGATGGGATGGTGTGGAAGGAGATTCACTCAGTGTCTGACCCCGGGCTTTTGTGATGGGATTGTGTGGAGGGAGATTCACTCTGCGTCTGACCCCGGGCTTTTGTGATGGGACGCTCTGGATGGAGATTCACTCTGTGTCTGACCCCGGGCTTTTGTGATGGGATTGTGTGGAGGGAGATTCACTCTGCGTCTGACCCCGGGCTTTTCTGATGGGACGCTCTGGATGGAGATTCACTCTGTGTCTGACCCCGGGAAAGTATGATGGGCCGGTGTGTATGGAGATTCACTTTGTGTCTGACCCAGGGTTTCTGTGATGGGCCGGTGTGGATGGAGATTCACTCTGTGTCTGACCCCGGGAGTGTGTGATGGGACGGTGTGGATGGAGATTCACTCTGTGTCTGACGCCGGGAAAGTGTGATGGGACGGTATGGATGGAGATTCACTCTGTGTCTTACCTCGGGCTTTTGTGATGGGACGGTGGGTAGGGAGATTCACTCTGTGTCTGACCCCGTGAGTTCGTGATGGGCCGGTGTGGATGGAGATTCCCTCTGTGTCTGACCCCGGGAGTGTGTGATGGGACGGTGTGTTTGGAAATTCACTCTGTGTCTGACCCCGGGAGTGTGTGATTGGTCGGTGAGGAGGGTGATTCACTCTGTGTCTGACCACGGGAACGTGTGATGGGACGGATTGGATGCAGATTCACTCTGTGCCTGACGCCGGGAGTGTGTGATGGGATGGTGAGGAGGGAGATTTACTCCTTGTCTGACCCCGGGAGTTTGTGATGGAAAGGTGTGGATGCAGATTCACTCTATGTCTGACCACTGGAATTTGTGATGGGATGGTGCGGAAGGAGATTCACTCTGTGTCTGACCACGGCAATGTGTGATGGGACGGTTCGGATGGAGGTTCACTCAGTGTCTGACCCCAGGCTTTTGTGATGGGATTGTGTGGAGGGAGATTCACTCTGTGTCTGACCCCGGGAGATTGTGATGGGACGGTTTGGATGGGGATTCACTCTGTGTCTGACCCAGGGAACGTGTGATGGGACGGTTTGGATGCAGATTCACTCTGTGTCTGACCCCGGGAGTCTGTGATTGGACGATGAGAAGGGAGCTTTACTCTTTGTCTGACCCCGGGAGTATGTGATGGAAAGGTGTGGATGCAGATTCACTCTATGTCTGACCCCTGGAATTTGTGATGGGATGGTGTGGAAGGAGATTCACTCAGTGTCTGACCCCGGGCTTTTGTGATGGGATTGTGTGGAGGGAGATTCACTCTGTGTCTGACCCCGGGAGTTTGTGATGGACGGTGTGGATGGAGATTCACTCTATGTCTCACCCCTGGAATTTGTGGTGGGATGGTGTGGAGGGAGTTTCAATCTGTGTCTGACATCGGCAATGTGTGATGGGACGGTTTGGATGGAGGTTCACAGTGAGTCTGACCCCAGGAGTGTGTGATGGGACGGTGAAGAGGGAGATTCACTCTGTGTCTGACCCCGGGAACGTGTGATGGGACGGTTTGGATGGAGGTTCACAGTGAGTCTGACCCCAGGAGTGTGTGAGGGGACGGTAAAGAGGGAGATTCACTCTGTGTCAGACCCCGGGAACGAGTGATGAGACGGTTTGGATGGAGATTCAATCTCTATCTGACCCCGGGCTTTTCTGATGGGACGGTGTGGAGGGAGATTCACTTTGTGTCTGACCCCGGTCTATTGTGATGGGACGGTGTGGAGGGAGATTCACACTGTGTCTGACCCCGGGAGATTGTGTTGGGACGGTGTGATTGGAAATTCACTCTGAGTCTGACCCCGGGTGTGTGTGTTGGGACGGTGAGGAGGGAGATTCACTCTGTGTCTGACCCCGGGAACGTGTGATGGGACGGTTTGGATGCAGATTCACTCTGTTCCTGACGCCGGGAGTGTGTGATGGGACGGTGAGGAGGGAGATTTACTCTTTGTCTGACCCCGGGAGTTTGTGATGGAAAGGTGTGGATGCAGATTCACTCTATGTCTGACCCCTGGAATTTGTGATGGGATGGTGTGGAAGGAGATTCACTCAGTGTCTGACCCCGGGCTTTTGTGATGGGATGGTGTGGAGGTTGATTCACTCTGTGTCTGACCCCCGAACTTTTGTGATGGGACAGTGTGGATGGAGATTCACTCTGTGTCAGACCCCGGGAGTGTGTGATGGGACGGTGTGGAGGAAGATTCACTTTGTTTCTGACCCCGGGAGTTTTTGATGGAAATGTGTGGATGCAGATTCACTCTAAATCTGACCACGGAATTTGCGATTTGACGGGGTGGAGGGAGTTTCAATCTGTGTCTGACATCGGCAATGTGTGATGGGACGGTTTGGATGGAGTTTCACTCTGTGTCTGACCCCGGGCTTTTGTGATGGGACGGTGAGGATGGAGATTCACTCTGTGTCTGACCCCGGGCTTTTGTGATGGGACGGTGAGGAGGGAGATTCAATATCTGTCTGACCCCGGGCTTTTGTGATGGGACGGTGTGGAGGGAGATTCACTCTGTGTCTGACCCCGGGCTTTTGTGATGGGACGGTGAGTAGGGAGATTCACTCTGTGTCTGACCCCGTGAGTTCGTGATGGGCCGGTGTGGATGGAGATTCCCTCTGTGTCTGACCCCGGGAGTGTGTGATGGGACGGTGTGTTTGGAAATTCACTCTGTGTCTGACCCCGGGAGTGTGTGATGGGTCGGTGAGGAGGGAGATTCACTCTGTCTCTGACCACGGGAACGTGTGATGGGACGGATTGGATGCAGATTCACTCTGTGCCTGACGCCGGGAGTGTGTGATGGGATGGTGAGGAGGGAGATTTACTCTTTGTCTGACCCCGGGAGTTTGTGATGGACGGTGTGGATGGAGATTTACTCTTTGTCTGACCCCTGGAATTTGTGATGGGATGGTGTGGAAGGAAATTCACTCTGTGTCTGACCACGGCAATGTGTGATGGAAAGGTGTGGATACAGTTTCACTCTATGTCTGACCCCTGGAATTTGTGATGGGTTGGTGTGGAAGGAGATTCACTCTGTGTCTGACCCCGGGCAATGTGTGATGGGACGGTTTGGATGCAGGTTCACTGAGTGTCTGACCCCGGGCTTTTGTGATAGGATTGTGTGGAGGGAGATTCACTCTGTGTCTGACCACGTGAAAGTGTGTTGGGACCGTTTGGATGGAGATTCACTCTGTGTCTGACCCCGCACTTTTGTGATGGGACAGTGTGGATGGAGATTCACTCTGTGTCTGACCTCGCACTTTTGTGATGGGACGGTGTGGATGGAGATTCACTCTGTGTCAGACCCCGGGATTGTGTGATGGGACGGTGTGGAGGAAGATTCACTTTGTTTCTGACCCCGGGAGTTTTTGATGGAAATGTGTGGATGCAGATTCACTCTAAATCTGACCACGGAATTTGCGATTTGACGGGGTGGAGGGAGTTTCAGTCTGTGCCTGACGCCGGCAGTGTGTGATGGGTTGGTGAGGAGGGAGATTTACTCTTTGTCTGACCCCGGGAGTTTGTGATGGAAAGGTGTGGATGCAGATTCACTCTATGTCTGACCACTGGAATTTGTGATGGGATGGTGTGGAAGGAGATTCACTCTGTGTCTGACCACGGCAATGTGTGATGGGACGGTTTGGATGGAGGTTCACTCAGTGTCTGACCAAAGGCTTTTGTGATGGGATTTTGTGGAGGGAGATTCACTCTGTGTCTGACCCCGGGAGATTGTGATGGGACGGTTTGGATGGGGATTCACTCTGTGCCTGACCGCGGGAAAGTGTTATGGGACGTTTTGGATGGAGATGCACTCTGTGTCTGACCCCGGGCTTTTGTGATGGGACGGTGTGGAAGCAGATGAACTCTATGTCTGACACCTGGAATTTGTGATAGGATGGTGTGGAAGGAGATTCACTCTGTGTCTGACCCCGGGAGTTTGTGATGGGACGGTGTGGATGGAGATTCACTCTGTGTCTGACCCCGGGCTTTTGTGATGTGACGCTCTGGATGGAGATTCACTCTGTGCCTGACCCCGGGAATGTATGATGGGCCGTTGTGTATGGAGAATCACTCTGTGTCTGACCCCGGGTTTTTGTGATGGGACGGTGTGGATGGAGGTTCACTCTGTGTCTGACACCTTGAGTTTGTGATGGGACGGAATGGATGGAGATTCATTCTGTGTTAGACCCCGGGAGTGTGTGATGGGACGGTGAGGAGGGAGATTCACTCTGTGTCTGACCCCGTGAGTTTATGATGGGCCGGTGTGTATGGAAATTCACTCTGTGTCTGACCCCGGGAGTGTGTGTTGGGACGGTGAGGAGGGAGATTCACTCTGTGTCTGACCCCGGGAACGTGTGATGGGACGGTTTGAATGCAGATTCACTCTGTTCTTGACGCCGGAAGTGTGTGATGGGACGGTGAGGAGGGAGATTCACTCTGTGTCAGACCCCGGAAGTTTGTGATGGGATTGTGTGGAGGGAGATTCACTCTGCGTCTGACCCCGGGCTTTTGTGATGGGACGCTCTGGATGGAGATTCACTCTGTGTCTGACCCCGGGCTTTTGTGATGGGATTGTGTGGAGGGAGATTCACTCTGCGTCTGACCCCGGGCTTTTGTGATGGGACGCTCTGGATGGAGATTCACTCTGTGTCTGACCCCGGGAAAGTATGATGGGCCGGTGTGTATGGAGATTCACTTTGTGTCTGACCCAGGGTTTCTGTGATGGGCCGGTGTGGATGGAGATTCACTCTGTGTCTGACCCCGGGAGTGTGTGATGGGACGGTGTGGATGGAGATTCACTCTGTGTCTGACGCCGGGAAAGTGTGATGGGACGGTATGGATGGAGATTCACTCTGTGTCTTACCTCGGGCTTTTGTGATGGGACGGTGGGTAGGGAGATTCACTCTGTGTCTGACCCCGTGAGTTCGTGATGGGCCGGTGTGGATGGAGATTCACTCTGTGTCTGACCACGGCAATGTGTGATGGGACGGTTTGGATGGAGGTTCACTCAGTGTCTGACCCCAGGCTTTTGTGATGGGATTGTGTGGAGGGAGATTCACTCTGTGTCTGTCCCCGGGAGATTGTGATGGGACGGTTTGGATGGGGATTCACTCTGTGTCTGACCGCGGGAAAGTGTGATGGGACGGTGATGAGGGAGATTCACTCTGTGTCTGACCCAGGGAACGTGTGATGGGACGGTTTGGATGCAGATTCACTCTGTGTCTGACCCCGGGAGTCTGTGATTGGACGATGAGAAGGGAGCTTTACTCTTTGTCTGACCCCGGGAGTATGTGATGGAAAGGTGTGGATGCAGATTCACTCTATGTCTGACCCCTGGAATTTGTGATAGGATGGTGGGGAAGGAGATTCACTCTGTGTCTGACCCCGGCAATGTGTGATGAGACGGTTTGGATGGAGGTTCACTCAGCGTCTGACCCCGAGGGGTTTAAGATGGGACGGTTTGGATGGAGGTTCACTCTGAGTCTGACCACAGGAGTGTGTGATGGGACGGTGAAGAGGGAGATTCACTCTCTGTCAGACCCCGGGAACGTATGATGGGACGGTTTGGATGGAGATTCAATCTCTATCTGACCCCGGGCTTTTCTGATGGGCCGGTGTGTATGGAGATTCACTTTGTGTCTGACCCCGGTCTATTGTGATGGGACGGTTTGGAGGGAGATGCACACTGTGTCTGACCCCGGGAGTTTGTGATGGGACGGTGAGGAGGGAGATTCACTCTGTGTCTGACCCCGGGAACGTGTGATGGGACGGTTTGGATGCAGATTCACTCTGTTCCTGACGCCGGGAGTGTGTGATGGGACGGTGAGGAGGGAGATTTACTCTTTGTCTGACCCCGGGAGTTTGTGATGGAAAGGTGTGGATGCAGATTCACTCTATGTCTGACCCCTGGAATTTGTGATGGGATGGTGTGGAAGGAGATTCACTCAGTGTCTGACCCCGGGCTTTTGTGATGGGATTGTGTGGAGGGAGATTCACTCTGTGTCTGACCCCGGGAGTTTGTGATGGACGGTGTGGATGGAGATTCACTCTATGTCTCACCCCTGGAATTTGTGATGGGATGGTGTGGAGGGAGTTTCAATCTATGTCTGACATCGGCAATGTTTGATGGGACGGTTTGGATGGAGATTCACTCTGTGTCAGACCACTGGCTTTTGTGATGGGACGGTGAGGAGGGAGATTCACTCTGTGTCTGACCCAGGGCTTTTGTGATGGGACGGTGAGGAGGCAGATTCACTCTGTGTCTGACCCCTGGAATTTGTGATAGGATGGTGTGTAAGGAGATTCACTCTGCGTCAGACCCCGGCAATGTGTGATGAGACGGTTTGGATGGAGGTTCACTCAGTGTCTGACCCCGAGGGGTTTAAGATGGGACGGTGTGGATGGAGATTCACTCTGTGTCTCACCCCGGGAATGTGTGATGGGACAGTTTGGATGGAGATTCACTCTGTGACTGACCCGGGCTTTTGTGATGGGACGGTGAAGAGGGAGATTCACTCTGTGTCTGACCCAGGGAACGTGTGATGGGACGGTTTGGATGCAGATACACTCTGTGTCTGACCCCGGGAGTCTGTGATTGGACGATGAGAAGGGAGATTTACTCTTTGTCTGACCCCGGGAGTTTGTGATGGAAAGGTGTGGATGCAGATTCACTCTGTGTCTCACCCCTGGAATTTGTGATAGGATGGTGTGGAAGGAGATTCACTCTGCGTCAGACCCCGGCAATGTGTGATGAGACGGTTTGGATGGAGGTTCACTCAGTGTCTGACCCCGAGGGGTTTAAGATGGGACGGTGTGGATGGAGATTCACTCTGTGTCTCACCCCGGGAATGTGTGATGGGACAGTTTGGATGGAGATTCACTCTGTGACTGACCCGGGCTTTTGTGATGGGACGGTGAAGAGGGAGATTCACTTTGTGTCTGACCCCGGTCTATTGTGATGGGACGGTGTGGAGGTAGATTCACACTGTGTCTGACCCCGGGAGATTGTGATTGGACGGTGTGATTGGAAATTCACTCTGTGTCTGAGCCCGGGAGTGTGTGTTGGGACGGTGAGGAGGAAGATTCACTCTGTGTCTGACCCCGGGAACGTGTGATGGGACGGTTTGGATGCAGATTCACTCTGTTCCTGACGCCGGGAGTGTGTGATGCGACGGTGAGGAGGGAGATTTACTCTTTGTCTGACCCCGGGAGTTTGTGATGGAAAGGTGTGGATGCAGTTTCACTCTATGTCTGACCCCTGGAATTTGTGATGGGATGGTGTGGAAGGAGATTCACTCTGTGTCTGACCCCGGGCAATGTGTGATGGGACGGTTTGGATGCAGGTTCACTGAGTGTCTGACCCCGGGCTTTTGTGATGGGATTGTGTGGAGGGAGATTAATTCTGTGTCTGACCCCGTGAAAGTGTGATGGGACCGTTTGTATGGAGATTCACTCTGTGTCTGACCCCGCACTTTTGTGATGGGACAGTGTGGATGGAGATTCACTCTGTGTCTGACCCCGCACTTTTGTGATGGGACGGTGTGGATGGAGATTCACTCTGTGTCAGACCCCGGGAGTGTGTGATGGGACGGTGTGGAGGGAGATTCACTCTGTTTCTGACCCCGGGAGTTTGTGATGGAAATGTGTGGATGCAGATTCACTCTATGTCTGACCACGGAATTTGTGATTGGACGCGGTGGAGGGAGATTCACTCTGTGCCTGAACCCGGGCTTTTGTGATGGGAAGGTGAGGAGGGAGATTCACTCTGTGTCTGACCCAGGGCTTTTGTGATGGGACGGTGAGGAGGGAGATTCAATATCTGTCTGACCCCGGGCTTTTGTGATGGGACGGTGTGGAGGGAGATTCACTCTGTGTCTGACCCCGGGCTTTTGTGATGGGACGGTGATAAGGGAGATTCACTCTGTGTCTGACCCCGTGAGTTCGTGATGGGCCTGTGTGGATGGAGATTCCCTCTGTGTCTGACCCCGGGAGTGTGTGATGGGACGGTGTGTTTGGAAATTCACTCTGTGTCTGACCCCGGGAGTGTGTGCTGGGTCGGTGAGGAGGGAGATTCACTCTGTGTCTGACCACGGGAACGTGTGATGGGACGGATTGGATGCCGATTCACTCTGTGTCTGACCACGGTATTGTGTGATAGGACGGTTTGGATGGGATTCACTCAGTGTCTGACCCGAGGCTTCTGTGATGGGTTTGTGTGGAGGGAGATTAATTCTGTGTCTGACCCCGTGAAAGTGTGATGGGACCGTTTGTATGGAGATTCACTCTGTGTCTGACCCCGCACTTTTGTGATGGGACAGTGTGGATGGAGATTCACTCTGTGTCTGACCCCGCACTTTTGTGATGGGACGGTGTGGATGGAGATTCACTCTGTGTCAGACCCCGGGAGTGTGTGATGGGACGGTGTGGAGGGAGATTCACTCTGTTTCTGACCCCGGGAGTTTGTGATGGAAATGTGTGGATGCAGATTCACTCTATGTCTGACCACGGAATTTGTGATTGGACGCGGTGGAGGGAGATTCACTCTGTGCCTGAACCCGGGCTTTTGTGATGGGAAGGTGAGGAGGGAGATTCACTCTGTGTCTGACCCAGGGCTTTTGTGATGGGACGGTGAGGAGGGAGATTCAATATCTGTCTGACCCCGGGCTTTTGTGATGGGACGGTGTGGAGGGAGATTCACTCTGTGTCTGACCCCGGGCTTTTGTGATGGGACGGTGATAAGGGAGATTCACTCTGTGTCTGACCCCGTGAGTTCGTGATGGGCCTGTGTGGATGGAGATTCCCTCTGTGTCTGACCCCGGGAGTGTGTGATGGGACGGTGTGTTTGGAAATTCACTCTGTGTCTGACCCCGGGAGTGTGTGCTGGGTCGGTGAGGAGGGAGATTCACTCTGTGTCTGACCACGGGAACGTGTGATGGGACGGATTGGATGCCGATTCACTCTGTGTCTGACCACGGTATTGTGTGATAGGACGGTTTGGATGGGATTCACTCAGTGTCTGACCCGAGGCTTCTGTGATGGGTTTGTGTGGAGGGAGATTCACTCTTTGTCTGACCCCGGGAGATTGTGATGGGACGGTTTGGATGGGGATTCACTCTGCGTCTGACCGCGGGGAAGTGTTATGGGACGTTTTGGATGGAGATTCACTCTGTGTGTGACCACGGGCTTTTGTGATGGGACGGTGTGGATGGAGATTCACTCTGAGTCTGACCCAGGGAAAGTATGATGGGACGGTTTGGATGGACATTCACTTTGTGTCTGACCCCGGGTTTTTGTGATGGGAAGGTCTGGATGGAGATTCACTCTGTGTCTGACCCCGGGAAATTATGATGGGCCGGTGTGTATGGAGATTCACCTTCTGTCTGACCCCGGGTTTTTGTGATGGTCCGGTGTGGATGGAGATTCACTCTGTGTCTGACCCCGGGAGTTTGTGATGGGACGGTGTGGATGGAGATTCACTCTGTGTCTGACCCCTGGAAAGTGTGATGGGACGGTGTGGATGGAGATATACTCTGTGTCAGACCCCGGGAGTGTGTGATGAGACGGTGTGGAGGGAGATTCACTCTGTTTCTGACCCCGGGAGTTTGTGATGGAAATGTGTGGTTGCAGTTTCACTCTATGTCTGACCACGGAATTTGTGAATGGACGGTGTGTAGGGAGTTTCAATCTGTGTCTGACATCGGCAATGTGTGATGGGACGGTTTGGATGGAGATTCACTCTGTGTCTGACCCCGGGAGTCTGTGATTGGACGATGAGAAGGGAGCTTTACTCTTTGTCTGACCCCGGGAGTATGTGATGGAAAGGTGTGGATGCAGATTCACTCTATGTCTGACCCCTGGAATTTGTGATAGGATGGTGTGGAAGGAGAATCACTCTGTGTCTGACCCCGGCAATGTGTGATGAGACGGTTTGGATGGAGGTTCACTCAGTGTCTGACCCCGAGGGGATTAAGATGGGACGGTGTGGATGGAGACTCACTCTGTGTCTGACCACGGGAACGTGTGATGAGACGGTTTGGATGGAGGTTCACTCCTAGTCTGACCACAGGAGTGTGTGATGGGACGGTGAAGAGGGAGATTCACTCTGTGTCAGACCCCGGGAACGTGTGATGGGACGGTTTGGATGGAGATTCAATCTCTATCTGACACCGGGCTTTTCTGATGGGCCGGTGTGTATGGAGATTCACTTTGTGTCTGACCCCGGTCTATTGTGATTGGACGGTGTGGAGGGAGATTCACACTGTGTCTGACCCCGTGAGTTTGTGATGGGACGGTGTGATTGGAAATTCACTCTGTGTCTGACCCCGGGAGTGTGTGTTGGGACGGTGAGGAGGGAGATTCACTCTGTGTCTGACCCCGGGAACGTGTGATGGGACGGTTTGGATGCAGATTCACTCTGTTCCTGACGCCGGGAGTGTGTGATGGGACGGTGAGGAGGGAGATTTACTCTTTGTCTGACCCCGGGAGTTTGTGATGGAAAGGTGTGGATGCAGATTCACTCTATGTCTGACCCCTGGAATTTGTGATGGGATGGTGTGGAAGGAGATTCACTCAGTGTCTGACCCCGGGCTTTTGTGATGGGATTGTGTGGAGGGAGATTCACTCTGTGTCTGACCCCGGGAGTTTGTGATGGACGGTGTGGATGGAGATTCACTCTATGTCTCACCCCTGGAATTTGTGATGGGATGGTGTGGAGGGAGTTTCAATCTGTGTCTGACATCGGCAATGTGTGATGGGACGGTTTGGATGGAGGTTCACAGTGAGTCTGACCCCAGGAGTGTGTGATGGGACGGTGAAGAGGGAGATTCACTCTGTGTCTGACCCCGGGAACGTGTGATGGGACGGTTTGGATGGAGGTTCACAGTGAGTCTGACCCCAGGAGTGTGTGAGGGTACGGTAAAGAGGGAGATTCACTCTGTGTCAGACCCCGGGAACGAGTGATGGGACGGTTTGGATGGAGATTCAATCTCTATCTGACCCCGGGCTTTTCTGATGGGACGGTGTGGAGGGAGATTCACTTTGTGTCTGACCCCGGTCTATTGTGATGGGACGGTGTGGAGGGAGATTCACACTGTGTCTGACCCCGGGAGATTGTGATGGGACGGTGTGATTGGAAATTCACTCTGTGTCTGACCCCGGGTGTGTGTGTTGGGACGGTGAGGAGGGAGATTCACTCTGTGTCTGACCCCGGGAACGTGTGATGGGACGGTTTGGATGCAGATTCACTCTGTTCCTGACGCCGGGAGTGTGTGATGGGACGGTGAGGAGGGAGATTTACTCTTTGTCTGAACCCGGGAGTTTGTGATGGAAAGGTGTGGATGCAGATTCACTCTATGTCTGACCCCTGGAATTTGTGATGGGATGGTTTGGATGGAGATTCACTCTGTGTCTGACCCCGCACTTTTGTGATGGGACAGTGTGGATGGAGATTCACTCTGTGTCTGACCCCGCACTTTTGTGATGGGACGGTGTGGATGGAGATTCACTCTGTGTCAGACCCCGGGAGTGTGTGATGGGACGGTGTGGAGGAAGATTCACTTTGTTTCTGACCCCGGGAGTTTTTGATGGAAATGTGTGGATGCAGATTCACTCTAAATCTGACCACGGAATTTGCGATTTGACGGGGTGGAGGGAGTTTCAATCTGTGTCTGACATCGGCAATGTGTGATGGGACGGTTTGGATGGAGTTTCACTCTGTGTCTGAACCTGGGCTTTTGTGATGGGACGGTGAGGATGGAGATTCACTCTGTGTCTGACCCCGGGATTTTGTGATGGGACGGTGAGGAGGGAGATTCAATATCTGTCTGACCCCGGACTTTTGTGATGGGACGGTGTGGAGGGAGATTCACTCTGTGTCTGACCCCGGGCTTTTGTGATGGGACGGTGAGTAGGGAGATTCACTCTGTGTCTGACCCCGTGAGTTCGTGATGGGCCGGTGTGGATGGAGATTCCCTCTGTGTCTGACCGCGGGGAAGTGTTAAGGGGCGTTTTGGATGTAGAGTCACTCTGTGTCTGACCCCGGGCTTTTGTGATGGGACGGTGTGGATGGAGATTCACTCTGTGTCTGACCCAGGGAAAGTATGATGGGACGGTTTGGATGGACATTCACTCTGTGCCTGACGCCGGGAGTGTGTGATGGGATGGTGAGGAGGGAGATTTACTCTTTGTCTGACACCGGGAGTTTGTGATGGACGGTGTGGATGGAGATTCACTCTATGTCTTACCCCTGGAATTTGTGATGGGATGGTGTGGAAGGAAATTCACTCTGTGTCTGACCACGGCAATGTGTGATGGAAAGGTGTGGATACAGTTTCACTCTATGTCTGACCCCTGGAATTTGTGATGGGTTGGTGTGGAAGGAGATTCACTCTGTGTCTGACCCCGGGCAATGTGTGATGGGACGGTGTGGATGCAGGTTCACTGAGTGTCTGACCCCGGGCTTTTGTGATAGGATTGTGTGGAGGGAGATTCACTCTGTGTCTGACCACGTGAAAGTGTGTTGGGACCGTTTGGATGGAGATTCACTCTGTGTCTGACCCCGCACTTTTGTGATGGGACAGTGTGGATGGAGATTCACTCTGTGTCTGACCTCGCACTTTTGTGATGGGACGGTGTGGATGGAGATTCACTCTGTGTCAGACCCCGGGAGTGTGTGATGGGACGGTGTGGAGGAAGATTCACTTTGTTTCTGACCCCGGGAGTTTTTGATGGAAATGTGTGGATGCAGATTCACTCTAAATCTGACCACGGAATTTGCGATTTGACGGGGTGGAGGGAGTTTCAATCTGTGTCTGACATCGGCAATGTGTGATGGGACGGTTTGGATGGAGATTCACTCTGTGTCTGACCCCGGGCTTTTGTGATGGGACGGTGAGGATGGAGATTCACTCTGTGTCTGACCCCGGGCTTTTGTGATGGGACGGTGAGGAGGGAGATTCAATATCTGTCTGACCCCGGGCTTTTGTGATGGGACGGTGTGGAGGGAGATTCACTCTGTGTCTGACCCCGGTCTTTTGTGATGGGACGGTGAGTAGGGAGATTCACTCTGTGTCTGACCCCGTGAGTTCGTGATGGGCCGGTGTGGATGGAGATTCCCTCTGTGTCTGTCCCCGGGAGTGTGTGATGGGACGGTGTGTTTGGAAATTCACTCTGTGTCTGACCCCGGGAGTGTGTGATGGGTCGGTGAGGAGGGAGATTCACTCTGTGTCTGACCACGGGAACGTGTGATGGGACGGATTGGATGCAGATTCACTCTGTGCCTGACGCCGGGAGTGTGTGATGGGACGGTGAGGAGGGAGATTTACTCTTTGTCTGACCCCGGGAGTTTGTGATGGAAAGGTGTGGATGCAGATTCACTCTATGTCTGACCACTGGAATTTGTGATGGGATGATGTGGAAGGAGATTCACTCTGTGTCTGACCACGGCATTGTGTGATGGGACGGTTTGGATGGAGGTTCACTCAGTGTATGACACCAGGCTTTTGTGATGGGTTTGTGTGGAGGGAGATTCACGCTGTGTCTGACCCCGGGAGATTGTGATGGGACGGTTTGGATGGGGATTCACTCTGTGTCTGACCGCGGGGAAGTGTTAAGGGGCGTTTTGGATGTAGAGTCACTCTGTGTCTGACCCCGGGCTTTTGTGATGGGACGGTGTGGATGGAGATTCACTCTGTGTCTGACCCAGGGAAAGTATGATGGGACGGTTTGGATGGACATTCACTTTGTGTCTGACCCCGGGTTTTTGTGATGGGAAGGTCTGGATGGAGATTCACTCTGTGTCTGACCCCGGGAGTTTGTGATGGGACGGTGTGGATGGAGATTCACTCTGTGTCTGACCCCGGGAAAGTGTGATGGGACGGTGTGGATGGAGATTCACTCTGTGTCAGACCCCGGGAGTTTGTGATGGAAATGTGTGGTTGCAGATTCACTCTCTGTCTGACCACGGAATTTGTGAATGGACGGTGTGGAGGGAGTTTCAATCTGTGTCTGACATCGGCAATGTGTGATGGGACGGTTTGGATGGAGATTCACTCTAGGTCTGACCCCGGGCTTTTGTGATGGAACGGTGAGGAGGGAGATTCACTCTGTGTCTGACCCCGGGCTTTTGTGATGGGACGGTGAGGAGGGAGATTCAATATCTGTCTGACCCCGGGCTTTTGTGATGGGACGGTGTGGAGGGAGATTCACTCTGTGTCTGACCCCTTGAGTTTGTGATGGGCCGGTGTGTATGGAGATTCACTTTGTGTCTGACCCAGGGTTTTTGTGATGGGCCGGTGTTAATGGAGATTCACTTTGTGTCTGACCCCGCCAGTGTGTGATGGGACGGTGATGAGGGAGATTCACTCTGTGTCTGACCCAGGGAATGTGTGATGGGACGGTTTGGATGCAGATTCACTCTGTGTCTGACCCCGGGCTTTTGTGATGGGACGGTGACGAGGGAGATTCAATATATGTCTGACCCCGGGCTTTTGTGTTGGGACGGTGTGGAGGGAGATTCACTCTGTGTCTGACCCCGGGCTTTTGTGATGGGACGGTGAGTAGGGAGATTCACTCTGTGTCTGACCCCGTGAGATCGTGATGGGCCGGTGTGGATGGAGATTCCCTCTGTGTCTGACCCCGGGAGTGTGTCATGGGACGGTGTGTTTGGAAATTCACTCTGTGTCTGACCCCGGGAGTGTGTGATGGGTCGGTGAGGAGGGAGATTCACTCTGTGTCTGACCACGGGAACGTGTGATGGGACGGATTGGATGCAGATTCACTCTGTGCCTGTCGCCGGGAGTGTGTGATGGGACGGTGAGGAGGGAGATTTACTCTTTGTCTGACCCCGGGAGTTTGTGATGGAAAGATGTGGATGCAGATTCACTCTATGTCTGACCACTGGAATTTGTGATGGGATGATGTGGAAGGAGATTCACTCTGTGTCTGACCACGGCATTGTGTGATGGGACGGTTTAGATGGATGTTCACTCAGTGTCTGACCCCAGGCTTTTGTGATGGGTTTGTGTGGAGGGAGATTCACTCTGTGTCTGACCCCGGGAGATTGTGATGGGACGGTTTGGATGGGGATTCACTCTGTGTCTGACCGCGGGGAAGTGTTAAGGGGCGTTTTGGATGTAGATTCACTCTGTGTCTGACCCCGGGCTTTTGTGATGGGAAGGTCTGAATGGAGATTCACTCTGTGCCTGACCCCGGGAGTTTGTGATGGGACGGTGTGGATGGAGATTCACTCTGTGTCTGACCCCGGGAATGTGTGATGGGACGGTGTGGATGGAGATTCACTCTGTGTCAGACCCCGGGAAAGTGTGATGGGACGGTGTGGAGGGAGATTCACTCTGTTTCTGACCCCGGGAGTTTGTGATGGAAATGTGTGGTTGCAGATTCACTCTATGTCTGACCACGGAATTTGTGAATGGACGGTGTGGAGGGAGTTTCAATCTGTGTCTGACATCGGCAAGGTGTGATGGGACGGTTTGGATGGAGATTCACTCTGTGTCTGACACCGGGCTTTTGTGATGGAACGGTGAGGAGGGAGATTCACTCTGTGTCTGACCCCGGGCTTTTGTGATGGGACGGTGAGGAGGGCGATTCAATATCTGTCTGACCCCGGGCTTTTGTGATGGGACGGTGTGGAGGGAGATTCACTCTGTGTCTGACCCCTTGAGTTTGTGATGGGACGGTGTGTATGGAGATTCACTTTGTGTCTGACCCAGGGTTTTAGTGATGGGCCGGTGTTAATGGAGATTCACCTTGTGTCTGACCCCACCAGTGTGTGATGGGACGGTGATGAGGGAGATTCACTCTGTGTCTGACCCAGGGAATGTGTGATGGGACGGTTTGGATGCAGATTCACTCTGTGTCTGACCCCGGGCTTTTGTGATGGGACGGTGAGGAGGGAGATTCAATATCTGTCTGACCCCGGGCTTTTGTGATGGGACGGTGTGGAGGGAGATTCACTCTGTGTCTGACCCCTTGAGTTTGTGATGGGCCGGTGTATATGGAGATTAACTTTGTGTCTGACCCCGGGTTTTTGTGATGGGCCGGTGTGGATGGAGATTCACTCTGAGTCTGACCCAGGGAAAGTATGATGGGACGGTTAGGATGGACATTCACTTTGTGTCTGACCCCGGGTTTTTGTGATGGGAAGGTTTGGATGCAGATTCACTCTGTGTCTGACCCCGGGTGTGTGTGTTGGGTCGGTGAGGAGGGAGATTCACTCTGTGTCTGACCCCGGGAACGTGTGATGGGACGGTTTGGATGCAGATTCACTCTGTTCCTGACGCCGGGAGTGTGTGATGGGACGGTGAGGAGGGAGATTTACTCTTTGTCTGACCCCGGGAGTTTGTGATGGAAAGGTGTGGATGCAGATTCACTCTATGTCTGACCCCTGGAATTTGTGATGGGATGGTGTGGAAGGAGATTCACTCAGTGTCTGACCCCGGGCTTTTGTGATGGGATGGTGTGGAGGTTGATTCACTCTGTGTCTGACCCCGCACTTTTGTGATGGGACAGTGTGGATGGAGATTCACTCTGTGTCAGACCCCGGGAGTGTGTGATGGGACGGTGTGGAGGAAGATTCACTTTGTTTCTGACCCCGGGAGTTTTTGATGGAAATGTGTGGATGCAGATTCACTCTAAATCTGACCACGGAATTTGCGATTTGACGGGGTGGAGGGAGTTTCAATCTGTGTCTGACATCGGCAATGTGTGATGGGACGGTTTGGATGGAGTTTCACTCTGTGTCTGACCCCGGGCTTTTGTGATGGGACGGTGAGGATGGAGATTCACTCTGTGTCTGACCCCGGGCTTTTGTGATGGGACGGTGAGGAGGGAGATTCAATATCTGTCTGACCCCGGGCTTTTGTGATGGGACGGTGTGGAGGGAGATTCACTCTGTGTCTGACCCCGGGCTTTTGTGATGGGACGGTGAGTAGGGAGATTCACTCTGTGTCTGACCCCGTGAGTTCGTGATGGGCCGGTGTGGATGGAGATTCCCTCTGTGTCTGACCCCGGGAGTGTGTGATGGGACGGTGTGTTTGGAAATTCACTCTGTGTCTGACCCCGGGAGTGTGTGATGGGTCGGTGAGGAGGGAGATTCACTCTGTCTCTGACCACGGGAACGTGTGATGGGACGGATTGGATGCAGATTCACTCTGTGCCTGACGCCGGGAGTGTGTGATGGGATGGTGAGGAGGGAGATTTACTCTTTGTCTGACCCCGGGAGTTTGTGATGGACGGTGTGGATGGAGATTCACTCTATGTCTTACCCCTGGAATTTGTGATGGGATGGTGTGGAAGGAAATTCACTCTGTGTCTGACCACGGCAATGTGTGATGGAAAGGTGTGGATACAGTTTCACTCTATGTCTGACCCCTGGAATTTGTGATGGGTTGGTGTGGAAGGAGATTCACTCTGTGTCTGACCCCGGGCAATGTGTGATGGGACGGTTTGGATGCAGGTTCACTGAGTGTCTGACCCCGGGCTTTTGTGATAGGATTGTGTGGAGGGAGATTCACTCTGTGTCTGACCACGTGAAAGTGTGTTGGGACCGTTTGGATGGAGATTCACTCTGTGTCTGACCCCGCACTTTTGTGATGGGACAGTGTGGATGGAGATTCACTCTGTGTCTGACCTCGCACTTTTGTGATGGGACGGTGTGGATGGAGATTCACTCTGTGTCAGACCCCGGGATTGTGTGATGGGACGGTGTGGAGGAAGATTCACTTTGTTTCTGACCCCGGGAGTTTTTGATGGAAATGTGTGGATGCAGATTCACTCTAAATCTGACCACGGAATTTGCGATTTGACGGGGTGGAGGGAGTTTCAGTCTGTGCCTGACGCCGGCAGTGTGTGATGGGATGGTGAGGAGGGAGATTTACTCTTTGTCTGACCCCGGGAGTTTGTGATGGAAAGGTGTGGATGCAGATTCACTCTATGTCTGACCACTGGAATTTGTGATGGGATGGTGTGGAAGGAGATTCACTCTGTGTCTGACCACGGCAATGTGTGATGGGACGGTTTGGATGGAGGTTCACTCAGTGTCTGACCAAAGGCTTTTGTGATGGGATTTTGTGGAGGGAGATTCACTCTGTGTCTGACCCCGGGAGATTGTGATGGGACGGTTTGGATGGGGATTCACTCTGTGCCTGACCGCGGGAAAGTGTTATGGGACGTTTTGGATGGAGATTCACTCTGTGTCTGACCCCGGGCTTTTGTGATGGGACGGTGTGGAAGCAGATGAACTCTATGTCTGACCCCTGGAATTTGTGATAGGATGGTGTGGAAGGAGATTCACTCTGTGTCTGACCCCGGGAGTTTGTGATGGGACGGTGTGGATGGAGATTCACTCTGTGTCTGACCCCGGGCTTTTGTGATGTGACGCTCTGGATGGAGATTCACTCTGTGCCTGACCCCGGGAATGTATGATGGGCCGTTGTGTATGGAGAATCACTCTGTGTCTGACCCCGGGTTTTTGTGATGGGACGGTGTGGATGGAGGTTCACTCTGTGTCTGACACCTTGAGTTTGTGATGGGACGGAATGGATGGAGATTCATTCTGTGTTAGACCCCGGGAGTGTGTGATGGGACGGTGAGGAAGGAGATTCACTCTGTGTCTGACCCCGTGAGTTTATGATGGGCCGGTGTGTATGGAAATTCACTCTGTGTCTGACCCCGGGAGTGTGTGTTGGGACGGTGAGGAGGGAGATTCACTCTGTGTCTGACCCCGGGAACGTGTGATGGGACGGTTTGAATGCAGATTCACTCTGTTCTTGACGCCGGAAGTGTGTGATGGGACGGTGAGGAGGGAGATTCACTCTGTGTCAGACCCCGGAAGTTTGTGAAGGGACGGTGTGGATGGAGATTCACTCTGTGTATGACCCGGGGAGTGTGTGATGGGATGGTGTGGAAGGAGATTCACTCAGTGTCTGACCCCGGGCTTTTGTGATGGGATTGTGTGGAGGGAGATTCACTCTGCGTCTGACCCCGGGCTTTTGTGATGGGACGCTCTGGATGGAGATTCACTCTGTGTCTGACCCCGGGCTTTTGTGATGGGATTGTGTGGAGGGAGATTCACTCTGCGTCTGACCCCGGGCTTTTGTGATGGGACGCTCTGGATGGAGATTCACTCTGTGTCTGACCCCGGGAAAGTATGATGGGCCGGTGTGTATGGAGATTCACTTTGTGTCTGACCCAGGGTTTCTGTGATGGGCCGGTGTGGATGGAGATTCACTCTGTGTCTGACCCCGGGAGTGTGTGATGGGACGGTGTGGATGGAGATTCACTCTGTGTCTGACGCCGGGAAAGTGTGATGGGACGGTATGGATGGAGATTCACTCTGTGTCTTACCTCGGGCTTTTGTGATGGGACGGTGGGTAGGGAGATTCACTCTGTGTCTGACCCCGTGAGTTCGTGATGGGCCGGTGTGGATGGAGATTCCCTCTGTGTCTGACCCCGGGAGTGTGTGATGGGACGGTGTGTTTGGAAATTCACTCTGTGTCTGACCCCGGGAGTGTGTGATTGGTCGGTGAGGAGGGTGATTCACTCTGTGTCTGACCACGGGAACGTGTGATGGGACGGATTGGATGCAGATTCACTCTGTGCCTGACGCCGGGAGTGTGTGATGGGATGGTGAGGAGGGAGATTTACTCCTTGTCTGACCCCGGGAGTTTGTGATGGAAAGGTGTGGATGCAGATTCACTCTATGTCTGACCACTGGAATTTGTGATGGGATGGTGCGGAAGGAGATTCACTCTGTGTCTGACCACGGCAATGTGTGATGGGACGGTTTGGATGGAGGTTCACTCAGTGTCTGACCCCAGGCTTTTGTGATGGGATTGTGTGGAGGGAGATTCACTCTGTTGCTGACCCCGGGAGATTGTGATGGGACGGTTTGGATGGGGAATCACTCTGTGTCTGACCGCGGGAAAGTGTGATGGGACGGTGATGAGGGAGATTCACTCTGTGTCTGACCCCGGGAACGTGTGATGGGACGGTTTGGATGCAGATTCACTCTGTTCCTGACGCCGTGAGTGTGTGATGGGACGGTGAGGAGGGAGATTTACTCTTTGTCTGACCCCGGGAGTTTGTGATGGAAAGGTGTGGATGCAGATTCACTCTATGTCTGACCCCTGGAATTTGTGATGGGATGGTGTGGAAGGAGATTCACTCAGTGTCTGACCCCGGGCTTTTGTGATGGGATTGTGTGGAGGGAGATTCACTCTGTGTCTGACCCCGGGAGTTTGTGATGGACGGTGTGGATGGAGATTCACTCTATGTCTCACCCCTGGAATTTGTGATGGGATGGTGTGGAGGGAGTTTCAATCTATGTCTGACATCGGCAATGTTTGATGGGACGGTTTGGATGGAGATTCACTCTGTGTCAGACCACTGGCTTTTGTGATGGGACGGTGAGGAGGGAGATTCACTCTGTGTCTGACCCCGGGCTTTTGTGATGGGACGGTGAGGAGGCAGATTCACTCTGTGTCTGACCCCTGGAATTTGTGATAGGATGGTGTGTAAGGAGATTCACTCTGCGTCAGACCCCGGCAATGTGTGATGAGACGGTTTGGATGGAGGTTCACTCAGTGTCTGACCCCGAGGGGTTTAAGATGGGACGGTGTGGATGGAGATTCACTCTGTGTCTCACCCCGGGAATGTGTGATGGGACAGTTTGGATGGAGATTCACTCTGTGACTGACCCGGGCTTTTGTGATGGGACGGTGAAGAGGGAGATTCACTCTGTGTCTGACCCCGGGAACGTGTGATGGGACGGTTTGGATGGAGGTTCACTCTGAGTCTGACCCCAGGAGTGTGTGATGGGTCGGTGAGGAGGGAGATTCACTCTGTGTCTGACCACGGGAACGTGTGATGGGACGGATTGGATGTAGATTCACTCTGTGCCTGACGCCGGGAGTGTGTGATGGGATGGTGAGGAGGGAGATTTACTCTTTGTCTGACCCCGGGAGTTTGTGATGGAAAGGTGTGGATGCAGATTCACTCTATGTCTGACCACTGGAATTTGTGATGGGATGGTGTGAAAGGAGATTCACTCTGTGTCTGACCACGGCAATGTGTGATGGGACGGTTTGGATGGAGGTTCACTCAGTGTCTGACCCCAGGCTTTTGTGAAGGGATTGTGTGGAGGGAGATTCACTCTGTGTCTGACCCCGGGAGATTGCGATGGGACGGTTTGGATGGGGATTCACTCTGTGTCTGACCGCGGGAAAGTGTGATGGGACGGTGATGAGGGAGATTCACTCTGTGTCTGACCCAGGGAACGTGTGATGGGACGGTTTGGATGCAGATACACTCTGTGTCTGACCCCGGGAGTCTGTGATTGGACGATGAGAAGGGAGATTTACTCTTTGTCTGACCCCGGGAGTTTGTGATGGAAAGGTGTGGATGCAGATTCACTCTGTGTCTCACCCCTGGAATTTGTGATAGGATGGTGTGGAAGGAGATTCACTCTGCGTCAGACCCCGGCAATGTGTGATGAGACGGTTTGGATGGAGGTTCACTCAGTGTCTGACCCCGAGGGGTTTAAGATGGGACGGTGTGGATGGAGATTCACTCGGTGTCTCACCCCGGGAATGTGTGATGGGACAGTTTGGATGGAGATTCACTCTGTGACTGACCCGGGCTTTTGTGATGGGACGGTGAAGAGGGAGATTCACTTTGTGTCTGACCCCGGTCTATTGTGATGGGACGGTGTGGAGGTAGATTCACACTGTGTCTGACCCCGGGAGATTGTGATTGGACGGTGTGATTGGAAATTCACTCTGTGTCTGACCCCGGGAGTGTGTGTTGGGACGGTGAGGAGGAAGATTCACTCTGTGTCTGACCCCGGGAGTGTGTGATGCGACGGTGAGGAGGGAGATTTACTCTTTGTCTGACCCCGGGAGTTTGTGATGGGATTGTGTGGAGGGAGATTCACTCTGTGTCTGACCCCGGGAGATTGTGATGGACGGTGTGGATGGAGATTCACTCTATGTCTCACCCCTGGAATTTGTGATGGGATGGAGTGGAAGGAAATTCACTCTGTGTCTGACCACGGCAATGTGTGATGGAAAGGTGTGGATGCAGTTTCACTCTATGTCTGACCCCTGGAATTTGTGATGGGATGGTGTGGAAGGAGATTCACTCTGTGTCTGACCCCGGACAACGTGTGATGGGACGGTTTGGATGCAGGTTCACTGAGTGTCTGACCCCGGGCTTTTGTGATGGGATTGTGTGGAGGGAGATTAATTCTGTGTCTGACCCCGTGAAAGTGTGATGGGACCGTTTGTATGGAGATTCACTCTATGTCTGACCCCGCACTTTTGTGATGGGACAGTGTGGATGGAGATTCACTCTGTGTCTGACCCCGCACTTTTGTGATGGGACGGTGTGGATGGAGATTCACTCTGTGTCAGACCCCGGGAGTGTGTGATGGGACGGTGTGGAGGGAGATTCACTCTGTTTCTGACCCCGGGAGTTTGTGATGGAAATGTGTGGATGCAGATTCACTCTATGTCTGACCACGGAATTTGTGATTGGACGCGGTGGAGGGAGATTCACTCTGTGCCTGAACCCGGGCTTTTGTGATGGGAAGGTGAGGAGGGAGATTCACTCTGTGTCTGACCCAGGGCTTTTGTGATGGGACGGTGAGGAGGGAGATTCAATATCTGTCTGACCCCGGGCTTTTGTGATGGGACGGTGTGGAGGGAGATTCACTCTGTGTCTGACCCCGGGCTTTTGTGATGGGACGGTGATAAGGGAGATTCACTCTGTGTCTGACCCCGTGAGTTCGTGATGGGCCTGTGTGGATGGAGATTCCCTCTGTGTCTGACCCCGGGAGTGTGTGATGGGACGGTGTGTTTGGAAATTCACTCTGTGTCTGACCCCGGGAGTATGTGCTGGGTCGGTGAGGAGGGAGATTCACTCTGTGTCTGACCACGGTATTGTGTGATAGGACGGTTTGGATGGGATTCACTCAGTGTCTGACCCGAGGCTTCTGTGATGGGTTTGTGTGGAGGGAGATTCACTCTTTGTCTGACCCCGGGAGATTGTGATGGGACGGTTTGGATGGGGATTCACTCTGCGTCTGACCGCGGGGAAGTGTTATGGGACGTTTTGGATGGAGATTCACTCTGTGTCTGACCCCGGGCTTTTGTGATGGGACGGTGTGGATGGAGATTCACTCTGAGTCTGACCCAGGGAAAGTATGATGGGACGGTTTGGATGGACATTCACTTTGTGTCTGACCCCGGGTTTTTGTGATGGGAAGGTCTGGATGGAGATTCACTCTGTGTCTGACCCCGGGAAATTATGATGGGCCGGTGTGTATGGAGATTCACCTTCTGTCTGACCCCGGGTTTTTGTGATGGTCCGGTGTGGATGGAGATTCACTCTGTGTCTGACCCCGGGAGTTTGTGATGGGACGGTGTGGATGGAGATTCACTCTGTGTCTGACCCCTGGAAAGTGTGATGGGACGGTGTGGATGGAGATATACTCTGTGTCAGACCCCGGGAGTGTGTGATGGGACGGTGTGGAGGGAGATTCACTCTGTGTCTCACCCCGGGAATGTGTGATGGGACAGTTTGGATGGAGATTCACTCTGTGACTGACCCGGGCTTTTGTGATGGGACGGTGAAGAGGGAGATTCACTTTGTGTCTGACCCCGGTCTATTGTGATGGGACGGTGTGGAGGTAGATTCACACTGTGTCTGACCCCGGGAGATTGTGATTGGACGGTGTGATTGGAAATTCACTCTGTGTCTGACCCCGGGAGTGTGTGTTGGGACGGTGAGGAGGAAGATTCACTCTGTGTCTGACCCCGGGAACGTGTGATGGGACGGTTTGGATGCAGATTCACTCTGTTCCTGACGCCGGGAGTGTGTGATGCGACGGTGAGGAGGGAGATTTACTCTTTGTCTGACCCCGGGAGTTTGTGATGGGATTGTGTGGAGGGAGATTCACTCTGTGTCTGACCCCGGGAGTTTGTGATGGACGGTGTGGATGGAGATTCACTCTATGTCTCACCCCTGGAATTTGTGATGGGATGGAGTGGAAGGAAATTCACTCTGTGTCTGACCACGGCAATGTGTGATGGAAAGGTGTGGATGCAGTTTCACTCTATGTCTGACCCCTGGAATTTGTGATGGGATGGTGTGGAAGGAGATTCACTCTGTGTCTGACCCCGGGCAATGTGTGATGGGACGGTTTGGATGCAGGTTCACTGAGTGTCTGACCCCGGGCTTTTGTGATGGGATTGTGTGGAGGGAGATTAATTCTGTGTCTGACCCCGTGAAAGTGTGATGGGACCGTTTGTATGGAGATTCACTCTGTGTCTGACCCCGCACTTTTGTGATGGGACAGTGTGGATGGAGATTCACTCTGTGTCTGACCCCGCACTTTTGTGATGGGACGGTGTGGATGGAGATTCACTCTGTGTCAGACCCCGGGAGTGTGTGATGGGACGGTGTGGAGGGAGATTCACTCTGTTTCTGACCCCGGGAGTTTGTGATGGAAATGTGTGGATGCAGATTCACTCTATGTCTGACCACGGAATTTGTGATTGGACGCGGTGGAGGGAGATTCACTCTGTGCCTGAACCCGGGCTTTTGTGATGGGAAGGTGAGGAGGGAGATTCACTCTGTGTCTGACCCAGGGCTTTTGTGATGGGACGGTGAGGAGGGAGATTCAATATCTGTCTGACCCCGGGCTTTTGTGATGGGACGGTGTGGAGGGAGATTCACTCTGTGTCTGACCCCGGGCTTTTGTGATGGGACGGTGATAAGGGAGATTCACTCTGTGTCTGACCCCGTGAGTTCGTGATGGGCCTGTGTGGATGGAGATTCCCTCTGTGTCTGACCCCGGGAGTGTGTGATGGGACGGTGTGTTTGGAAATTCTCTCTGTGTCTGATCCCGGGAGTGTGTGCTGGGTCGGTGAGGAGGGAGATTCACTCTGTGTCTGACCACGGGAACGTGTGATGGGACGGATTGGATGCCGATTCACTCTGTGTCTGACCACGGTATTGTGTGATAGGACGGTTTGGATGGGATTCACTCAGTGTCTGACCCGAGGCTTTTGTGATGGGTTTGTGTGGAGGGAGATTCACTCTTTGTCTGACCCCGGGAGATTGTGATGGGACGGTTTGGATGGGGATTCACTCTGCGTCTGACCGCGGGGAAGTGTTATGGGACGTTTTGGATGGAGATTCACTCTGTGTCTGACCCCGGGCTTTTGTGATGGGACGGTGTGGATGGAGATTCACTCTGAGTCTGACCCAGGGAAAGTATGATGGGACGGTTTGGATGGACATTCACTTTGTGTCTGACCCCGGGTTTTTGTGATGGGAAGGTCTGGATGGAGATTCACTCTGTGTCTGACCCCGGGAAATTATGATGGGCCGGTGTGTATGGAGATTCACCTTCTGTCTGACCCCGGGTTTTTGTGATGGTCCGGTGTGGATGGAGATTCACTCTGTGTCTGACCCCGGGAGTTTGTGATGGGACGGTGTGGATGGAGATTCACTCTGTGTCTGACCCCTGGAAAGTGTGATGGGACGGTGTGGATGGAGATATACTCTGTGTCAGACCCCGGGAGTGTGTGATGGGACGGTGTGGAGGGAGATTCACTCTGTTTCTGACCCCGGGAGTTTGTGATGGAAATGTGTGGTTGCAGTTTCACTCTATGTCTGACCACGGAATTTGTGAATGGACGGTGTGTAGGGAGTTTCAATCTGTTTCTGACATCGGCAATGTGTGATGGGACGGTTTGGATGGAGATTCACTCTGTGTCTGACCCCGGGAGTCTGTGATTGGACGATGAGAAGGGAGCTTTACTCTTTGTCTGACCCCGGGAGTATGTGATGGAAAGGTGTGGATGCAGATTCACTCTATGTCTGACCCCTGGAATTTGTGGTAGGATGGTGTGGAAGGAGAATCACTCTGTGTCTGACCCCGGCAATGTGTGATGAGACGGTTTGGATGGAGGTTCACTCAGTGTCTGACCCCGAGGGGATTAAGATGGGACGGTGTGGATGGAGATTCACTCTGTGTCTGACCACGGGAACGTGTGATGAGACGGTTTGGATGGAGGTTCACTCCGAGTCTGACCACAGGAGTGTGTGATGAGACGGTGAAGAGGGAGATTCACTCTGTGTCAGACCCCGGGAACGTGTGATGGGACGGTTTGGATGGAGATTCAATCTCTATCTGACACCGGGCTTTTCTGATGGGCCGGTGTGTATGGAGATTCACTTTGTGTCTGACCCCGGTCTATTGTGATTGGACGGTGTGGAGGGGGATTCACACTGTGTCTGACCCCGTGAGTTTGTGATGGGACGGTGTGATTGGAAATTCACTCTGTGTCTGACCCCGGGAGTGTGTGTTGGGACGGTGAGGAGGGAGATTCACTCTGTGTCTGACCCCGGGAACGTGTGATGGGACGGTTTGGATGCAGATTCACTCTGTTCCTGACGCCGGGAGTGTGTGATGGGACGGTGAGGAGGGAGATTTACTCTTTGTCTGACCCCGGGAGTTTGTGATGGAAAGGTGTGGATGCAGATTCACTCTATGTCTGACCCCTGGAATTTGTGATGGGATGGTGTGGAAGGAGATTCACTCAGTGTCTGACCCCGGGCTTTTGTGATGGGATTGTGTGGAGGGAGATTCACTCTGTGTCTGACCCCGGGAGTTTGTGATGGACGGTTTGGATGGAGATTCACTCTATGTCTCACCCCTGGAATTTGTGATGGGATGGTGTGGAGGGAGTTTCAATCTGTGTCTGACATCGGCAATGTGTGATGGGACGGTTTGGATGGAGGTTCACAGTGAGTCTGACCCCAGGAGTGTGTGATGGGACGGTGAAGAGGGAGATTCACTCTGTGTCTGACCCCGGGAACGTGTGATGGGACGGTTTGGATGGAGGTTCACAGTGAGTCTGACCCCAGGAGTGTGTGAGGGGACGGTAAAGAGGGAGATTCACTCTGTGTCAGACCCCGGGAACGAGTGATGGGTCGGTTTGGATGGAGATTCAATCTCTATCTGACCCCGGGCTTTTCTGATGGGACGGTGTGGAGGGAGATTCACTTTGTGTCTGACCCCGGTCTATTGTGATGGGACGGTGTGGAGGGAGATTCACACTGTGTCTGACCCCGGGAGATTGTGATGGGACGGTGTGATTGGAAATTCACTCTGTGTCTGACCCCGGGTGTGTGTGTTGGGACGGTGAGGATGGAGATTCACTCTGTGTCTGACCCCGGGCTTTTGTGATGGGACGGTGTGGATGGAGATTCACTCTGAGTCTGACCCAGGGAAAGTATGATGGGACGGTTTGGATGGACATTCACTTTGTGTCTGACCCCGGGTTTTTGTGATGGGAAGGTCTGGATGGAGATTCACTCTGTGTCTGACCCCGGGAAATTATGATGGGCCGGTGTGTATGGAGATTCACCTTCTGTCTGACCCCGGGTTTTTGTGATGGTCCGGTGTGGATGGAGATTCACTCTGTGTCTGACCCCGGGAGTTTGTGATGGGACGGTGTGGATGGAGATTCACTCTGTGTCTGACCCCTGGAAAGTGTGATGGGACGGTGTGGATGGAGATATACTCTGTGTCAGACCCCGGGAGTGTGTGATGGGACGGTGTGGAGGGAGATTCACTCTGTGTCTCACCCCGGGAATGTGTGATGGGACAGTTTGGATGGAGATTCACTCTGTGACTGACCCGGGCTTTTGTGATGGGACGGTGAAGAGGGAGATTCACTTTGTGTCTGACCCCGGTCTATTGTGATGGGACGGTGTGGAGGTAGATTCACACTGTGTCTGACCCCGGGAGATTGTGATTGGACGGTGTGATTGGAAATTCACTCTGTGTCTGACCCCGGGAGTGTGTGTTGGGACGGTGAGGAGGAAGATTCACTCTGTGTCTGACCCCGGGAACGTGTGATGGGACGGTTTGGATGCAGATTCACTCTGTTCCTGACGCCGGGAGTGTGTGATGCGACGGTGAGGAGGGAGATTTACTCTTTGTCTGACCCCGGGAGTTTGTGATGGGATTGTGTGGAGGGAGATTCACTCTGTGTCTGACCCCGGGAGTTTGTGATGGACGGTGTGGATGGAGATTCACTCTATGTCTCACCCCTGGAATTTGTGATGGGATGGAGTGGAAGGAAATTCACTCTGTGTCTGACCACGGCAAAGTGTGATGGAAAGGTGTGGATGCAGTTTCACTCTATGTCTGACCCCTGGAATTTGTGATGGGATGGTGTGGAAGGAGATTCACTCTGTGTCTGACCCCGGGCAATGTGTGATGGGACGGTTTGGATGCAGGTTCACTGAGTGTCTGACCCCGGGCTTTTGTGATGGGATTGTGTGGAGGGAGATTAATTCTGTGTCTGACCCCGTGAAAGTGTGATGGGACCGTTTGTATGGAGATTCACTCTGTGTCTGACCCCGCACTTTTGTGATGGGACAGTGTGGATGGAGATTCACTCTGTGTCTGACCCCGCACTTTTGTGATGGGACGGTGTGGATGGAGATTCACTCTGTGTCAGACCCCGGGAGTGTGTGATGGGACGGTGTGGAGGGAGATTCACTCTGTTTCTGACCCCGGGAGTTTGTGATGGAAATGTGTGGATGCAGATTCACTCTATGTCTGACCACGGAATTTGTGATTGGACGCGGTGGAGGGAGATTCACTCTGTGCCTGATCCCGGGCTTTTGTGATGGGAAGGTGAGGAGGGAGATTCACTCTGTGTCTGACCCAGGGCTTTTGTGATGGGACGGTGAGGAGGGAGATTCAATATCTGTCTGACCCCGGGCTTTTGTGATGGGACGGTGTGGAGGGAGATTCACTCTGTGTCTGACCCCGGGCTTTTGTGATGGGACGGTGATAAGGGAGATTCACTCTGTGTCTGACCCCGTGAGTTCGTGATGGGCCTGTGTGGATGGAGATTCCCTCTGTGTCTGACCCCGGGAGTGTGTGATGGGACGGTGTGTTTGGAAATTCACTCTGTGTCTGACCCCGGGAGTGTGTGCTGGGTCGGTGAGGAGGGAGATTCACTCTGTGTCTGACCACGGGAACGTGTGATGGGACGGATTGGATGCCGATTCACTCTGTGTCTGACCACGGTATTGTGTGATAGGACGGTTTGGATGGGATTCACTCAGTGTCTGACCCGAGGCTTCTGTGATGGGTTTGTGTGGAGGGAGATTAATTCTGTGTCTGACCCCGTGAAAGTATGATGGGACGGTTTGGATGGACATTCACTTTGTGTCTGACCCCGGGTTTTTGTGATGGGAAGGTCTGGATGGAGATTCACTCTGTGTCTGACCCCGGGAAATTATGATGGGCCGGTGTGTATGGAGATTCACCTTCTGTCTGACCCCGGGTTTTTGTGATGGTCCGGTGTGGATGGAGATTCACTCTGTGTCTGACCCCGGGAGTTTGTGATGGGACGGTGTGGATGGAGATTCACTCTGTGTCTGACCCCTGGAAAGTGTGATGGGACGGTGTGGATGGAGATATACTCTGTGTCAGACCCCGGGAGTGTGTGATGGGACGGTGTGGAGGGAGATTCACTCTGTTTCTGACCCCGGGAGTTTGTGATGGAAATGTGTGGTTGCAGTTTCACTCTATGTCTGACCACGGAATTTGTGAATGGACGGTGTGTAGGGAGTTTCAATCTGTTTCTGACATCGGCAATGTGTGATGGGACGGTTTGGATGGAGATTCACTCTGTGTCTGACCCCGGGAGTCTGTGATTGGACGATGAGAAGGGAGCTTTACTCTTTGTCTGACCCCGGGAGTATGTGATGGAAAGGTGTGGATGCAGATTCACTCTATGTCTGACCCCTGGAATTTGTGATAGGATGGTGTGGAAGGAGAATCACTCTGTGTCTGACCCCGGCAATGTGTGATGAGACGGTTTGGATGGAGGTTCACTCAGTGTCTGACCCCGAGGGGATTAAGATGGGACGGTGTGGATGGAGATTCACTCTGTGTCTGACCACGGGAACGTGTGATGAGACGGTTTGGATGGAGGTTCACTCCGAGTCTGACCACAGGAGTGTGTGATGGGACGGTGAAGAGGGAGATTCACTCTGTGTCAGACCCCGGGAACGTGTGATGGGACGGTTTGGATGGAGATTCAATCTCTATCTGACACCGGGCTTTTCTGATGGGCCGGTGTGTATGGAGATTCACTTTGTGTCTGACCCCGGTCTATTGTGATTGGACGGTGTGGATGGAGATTCACACTGTGTCTGACCCCGTGAGTTTGTGATGGGACGGTGTGATTGGAAATTCACTCTGTGTCTGACCCCGGGAGTGTGTATTGGGACGGTGAGGAGGGAGATTCACTCTGTGTCTGACCCCGGGCTTTTGTGATGGGATTGTGTGGAGGGAGATTCACTCTGTGTCTGACCCCGGGAGTTTGTGATGGACGGTGTGGATGGAGATTCACTCTATGTCTCACCCCTGGAATTTGTGATGGGATGGTGTGGAGGGAGTTTCAATCTGTGTCTGACATCGGCAATGTGTGATGGGACGGTTTGGATGGAGGTTCACAGTGAGTCTGACCCCAGGAGTGTGTGATGGGACGGTGAAGAGGGAGATTCACTCTGTGTCTGACCCCGGGAACGTGTGATGGGACGGTTTGGATGGAGGTTCACAGTGAGTCTGACCCCAGGAGTGTGTGAGGGGACGGTAAAGAGGGAGATTCACTCTGTGTCAGACCCCGGGAACGAGTGATGGGACGGTTTGGATGGAGATTCAATCTCTATCTGACCCCGGGCTTTTCTGATGGGACGGTGTGGAGGGAGATTCACTTTGTGTCTGACCCCGGTCTATTGTGATGGGACGGTGTGGAGGGAGATTCACACTGTGTCTGACCCCGGGAGATTGTGATGGGACGGTGTGATTGGAAATTCACTCTGTGTCTGACCCCGGGTGTGTGTGTTGGGACGGTGAGGAGGGAGATTCACTCTGTGTCTGACCCCGGGAACGTGTGATGGGACGGTTTGGATGCAGATTCACTCTGTTCCTGACGCCGGGAGTGTGTGATGGGACGGTGAGGAGGGAGATTTACTCTTTGTCTGAACCCGGGAGTTTGTGATGGAAAGGTGTGGATGCAGATTCACTCTATGTCTGACCCCTGGAATTTGTGATGGGATGGTTTGGATGGAGATTCACTCTGTGTCTGACCCCGCACTTTTGTGATGGGACAGTGTGGATGGAGATTCACTCTGTGTCTGACCCCGCACTTTTGTGATGGGACGGTGTGGATGGAGATTCACTCTGTGTCAGACCCCGGGAGTGTGTGATGGGACGGTGAGGAGGAAGATTCACTTTGTTTCTGACCCCGGGAGTTTTTGATGGAAATGTGTGGATGCAGATTCACTCTAAATCTGACCACGGAATTTGCGATTTGACGGGGTGGAGGGAGTTTCAATCTGTGTCTGACATCGGCAATGTGTGATGGGACGGTTTGGATGGAGTTTCACTCTGTGTCTGACCCCGGGCTTCTGTGATGGGACGGTGAGGATGGAGATTCACTCTGTGTCTGACCCCGGGCTTTTGTGATGGGACGGTGAGGAGGGAGATTCAATATCTGTCTGACCCCGGGCTTTTGTGATGGGACGGTCTGGAGGGAGATTCACTCTGTGTCTGACCCCGGGCTTTTGTGATGGGACGGTGAGTAGGGAGATTCACTCTGTGTCTGACCCCGTGAGTTCGTGATGGGCCGGTGTGGATGGAGATTCCCTCTGTGTCTGACCCCGGGAGTGTGAGATGGGACGGTGTGTTTGGAAATTCACTCTGTGTCTGACCCCGGGAGTGTGTGATGGGTCGGTGAGGAGGGAGATTCACTCTGTGTCTGACCACGGGAACGTGTGATGGGACGGATTGGATGCAGATTCACTCTGTGCCTGACGCCGGGAGTGTGTGATGGGATGGTGAGGAGGGAGATTGACTCTTTGTCTGACCCCGGGAGTTTGTGATGGACGGTGTGGATGGAGATTCACTCTATGTCTTACCCCTGGAATTTGTGATGGGATGGTGTGGAAGGAAATTCACTCTGTGTCTGACCACGGCAATGTGTGATGGAAAGGTGTGGATACAGTTTCACTCTATGTCTGACCCCTGGAATTTGTGATGGGTTGGTGTGGAAGGAGATTCACTCTGTGTCTGACCCCGGGCAATGTGTGATGGGACGGTGTGGAGGGAGATTCACTCTGTTTCTGACCCCGGGAGTTTGTGATGGAAATGTGTGGTTGCAGTTTCACTCTATGTCTGACCACGGAATTTGTGAATGGACGGTGTGTAGGGAGTTTCAATCTGTTTCTGACATCGGCAATGTGTGATGGGACGGTTTGGATGGAGATTCACTCTGTGTCTGACCCCGGGAGTCTGTGATTGGACGATGAGAAGGGAGCTTTACTCTTTGTCTGACCCCGGGAGTATGTGATGGAAAGGTGTGGATGCAGATTCACTCTATGTCTGACCCCTGGAATTTGTGATAGGATGGTGTGGAAGGAGAATCACTCTGTGTCTGACCACGGGAACGTGTGATGAGACGGTTTGGATGGAGGTTCACTCCGAGTCTGACCACAGGAGTGTGTGATGGGACGGTGAAGAGGGAGATTCACTCTGTGTCAGACCCCGGGAACGTGTGATGGGACGGTTTGGATGGAGATTCAATCTCTATCTGACACCGGGCTTTTCTGATGGGCCGGTGTGTATGGAGATTCACTTTGTGTCTGACCCCGGTCTATTGTGATTGGACGGTGTGGAGGGAGATTCACACTGTGTCTGACCCCGTGAGTTTGTGATGGGACGGTGTGATTGGAAATTCACTCTGTGTCTGACCCCGGGAGTGTGTGTTGGGACGGTGAGGAGGGAGATTCACTCTGTGTCTGACCCCGGGAACGTGTGATGGGACGGTTTGGATGCAGATTCACTCTGTTCCTGACGCCGGGAGTGTGTGATGGGACGGTGAGGAGGGAGATTTACTCTTTGTCTGACCCCGGGAGTTTGTGATGGAAAGGTGTGGATGCAGATTCACTCTATGTCTGACCCCTGGAATTTGTGATGGGATGGTGTGGAAGGAGATTCACTCAGTGTCTGACCCCGGGCTTTTGTGATGGGATTGTGTGGAGGGAGATTCACTCTGTGTCTGACCCCGGGAGTTTGTGATGGACGGTGTGGATGGAGATTCACTCTATGTCTCACCCCTGGAATTTGTGATGGGATGGTGTGGAGGGAGTTTCAATCTGTGTCTGACATCGGCAATGTGTGATGGGACGGTTTGGATGGAGGTTCACAGTGAGTCTGACCCCAGGAGTGTGTGATGGGACGGTGAAGAGGGAGATTCGCTCTGTGTCTGACCCCGGGAACGTGTGATGGGACGGTTTGGATGGAGGTTCACAGTGAGTCTGACCCCAGGAGTGTGTGAGGGGACGGTAAAGAGGGAGATTCACTCTGTGTCAGACCCCGGGAACGAGTGATGGGACGGTTTGGATGGAGATTCAATCTCTATCTGACCCCGGGCTTTTCTGATGGGACGGTGTGGAGGGAGATTCACTTTGTGTCTGACCCCGGTCTATTGTGATGGGACGGTGTGGAGGGAGATTCACACTGTGTCTGACCCCGGGAGATTGTGATGGGACGGTGTGATTGGAAATTCACTCTGTGTCTGACCACGGGTGTGTGTGTTGGGACGGTGAGGAGGGAGATTCACTCTGTGTCTGACCCCGGGAACGTGTGATGGGACGGTTTGGATGCAGATTCACTCTGTTCCTGACGCCGGGAGTGTGTGATGGGACGGTGAGGAGGGAGATTTACTCTTTGTCTGAACCCGGGAGTTTGTGATGGAAAGGTGTGGATGCAGATTCACTCTATGTCTGACCCCTGGAATTTGTGATGGGATGGTTTGGATGGAGATTCACTCTGTGTCTGACCCCGCACTTTTGTGATGGGACAGTGTGGTTGGAGATTCACTCTGTGTCTGACCCCGCACTTTTGTGATGGGACGGTGTGGATGGAGATTCACTCTGTGTCAGACCCCGGGAGTGTGTGATGGGACGGTGTGGAGGAAGATTCACTTTGTTTCTGACCCCGGGAGTTTTTGATGGAAATGTGTGGATGCAGATTCACTCTAAATCTGACCACGGAATTTGCGATTTGACGGGGTGGAGGGAGTTTCAATCTGTGTCTGACATCGGCAATGTGTGATGGGACGGTTTGGATGGAGTTTCACTCTGTGTCTGACCCCGGGCTTTTGTGATGGGACGGTGAGGATGGAGATTCACTCTGTGTCTGACCCCGGGCTTTTGTGATGGGACGGTGAGGAGGGAGATTCAATATCTGTCTGACCCCGGGCTTTTGTGATGGGACGGTGTGGAGGGAGATTCACTCTGTGTCTGACCCCGGGCTTTTGTGATGGGACGGTGAGTAGGGAGATTCACTCTGTGTCTGACCCCGTGAGTTCGTGATGGGCCGGTGTGGATGGAGATTCCCTCTGTGTCTGACCCCGGGAGTGTGTGATGGGACGGTGTGTTTGGAAATTCACTCTGTGTCTGACCCCGGGAGTGTGTGATGGGTCGGTGAGGAGGGAGATTCACTCTGTGTCTGACCACGGGAACGTGTGATGGGACGGATTGGATGCAGATTCACTCTGTGCCTGACGCCGGGAGTGTGTGATGGGAAGGTGAGGAGGGAGATTGACTCTTTGTCTGACCCCGGGAGTTTGTGATGGACGGTGTGGATGGAGATTCACTCTATGTCTTACCCCTGGAATTTGTGATGGGATGGTGTGGAAGGAAATTCACTCTGTGTCTGACCACGGCAATGTGTGATGGAAAGGTGTGGATACAGTTTCACTCTATGTCTGACCCCTGGAATTTGTGATGGGTTGGTGTGGAAGGAGATTCACTCTGTGTCTGACCCCGGGCAATGTGTGATGGGACGGTGTGGATGCAGGTTCACTAAGTGTCTGACCCCGGGCTTTTGTGATAGGATTGTGTGGAGGGAGATTCACTCTGTGTCTGACCACGTGAAAGTGTGTTGGGACCGTTTGGATGGAGATTCACTCTGTGTCTGACCCCGCACTTTTGTGATGGGACAGTGTGGATGGAGATTCACGCTGTGTCTGACCTCGCACTTTTGTGATGGGACGGTGTGGATGGAGATTCACTCTGTGTCAGACCCCGGGAGTGTGTGATGGGACGGTGTGGAGGAAGATTCACTTTGTTTCTGACCCCGGGAGTTTTTGATGGAAATGTGTGGATGCAGATTCACTCTAAATCTGACCACGGAATTTGCGATTTGACGGGGTGGAGGGAGTTTCAATCTGTGTCTGACATCGGCAATGTGTGATGGGACGGTTTGGATGGAGATTCACTCTGTGTCTGACCCGGGCTTCTGTGATGGGACGGTGAGGATGGAGATTCACTCTGTGTCTGACCCCGGGCTTTTGTGATGGGACGGTGAGGAGGGAGATTCAATATCTGTCTGACCCCGGGCTTTTGTGATGGGACGGTGTGGAGGGAGATTCACTCTGTGTCTGACCCCGGGCTTTTGTGATGGGACGGTGAGTAGGGAGATTCACTCTGTGTCTGACCCCGTGAGTTCGTGATGGGCCGGTGTGGATGGAGATTCCCTCTGTGTCTGACCCCGGGAGTGTGTGATGGGACGGTGTGTTTGGAAATTCACACTGTGTCTGACCCCGGGAGTGTGTGATGGGTCGGTGAGGAGGGAGATTCACTCTGTGTCTGACCACGGGAACGTGTGATGGGACGGATTGGATGCAGATTCACTCTGTGCCTGACGCCGGGAGTGTGTGATGGGACGGTGAGGAGGGAGATTTACTCTTTGTCTGACCCCGGGAGTTTGTGATGGAAAGGTGTGGATGCAGAATCACTCTATGTCTGACCACTGGAATTTGTGATGGGATGATGTGGAAGGAGATTCACTCTGTGTCTGACCACGGCATTGTGTGATGGGACGGTTTGGATGGAGGTTCACTCAGTGTCTGACCCCAGGCTTTTGTGATGGGTTTGTGTGGAGGGAGATTCACGCTGTGTCTGACCCCGGGAGATTGTGATGGGACGGTTTGGATGGGGATTCACTCTGTGTCTGACCGCGGGGAAGTGTTAAGGGGCGTTTTGGATGTAGAGTCACTCTGTGTCTGACCCCGGGCTTTTGTGATGGGACGGTGTGGATGGAGATTCACTCTGTGTCTGACCCAGGGAAAGTATGATGGGACGGTTTGGATGGACATTCACTCTGTGCCTGACGCCGGGAGTGTGTGATGGGATGGTGAGGAGGGAGATTTACTCTTTGTCTGACCCCGGGAGATTGTGATGGACGGTGTGGATGGAGATTCACTCTATGTCTTACCCCTGGAATTTGTGATGGGATGGTGTGGAAGGAAATTCACTCTGTGTCTGACCACGGCAATGTGTGATGGAAAGGTGTGGATACAGTTTCACTCTATGTCTGACCCCTGGAATTTGTGATGGGACGGTGTGGATGCAGGTTCACTGAGTGTCTGACCCCGGGCTTTTGTGATAGGATTGTGTGGAGGGAGATTCACTCTGTGTCTGACCACGTGAAAGTGTGTTGGGACCGTTTGGATGGAGATTCACTCTGTGTCTGACCCCGCACTTTTGTGATGGGACAGTGTGGATGGAGATTCACTCTGTGTCTGACCTCGCACTTTTGTGATGGGACGGTGTGGATGGAGATTCACTCTGTGTCAGACCCCGGGAGTGTGTGATGGGACGGTGTGGAGGAAGATTCACTTTGTTTCTGACCCCGGGAGTTTTTGATGGAAATGTGTGCATGCAGATTCACTCTAAATCTGACCACGGAATTTGCGATTTGACGGGGTGGAGGGAGTTTCAATCTGTGTCTGACATCGGCAATGTGTGATGGGACGGTTTGGATGGAGATTCACTCTGTGTCTGACCCCGGGCTTTTGTGATGGGACGGTGAGGATGGAGATTCACTCTGTGTCTGACCCCGGGCTTTTGTGATGGGACGGTGAGGAGGGAGATTCAATATCTGTCTGACCCCGGGCTTTTGTGATGGGACGGTGTGGAGGGAGATTCACTCTGTGTCTGACCCCGGGCTTTTGTGATGGGACGGTGAGTAGGGAGATTCACTCTGTGTCTGACCCCGTGAGTTCGTGATGGGCCGGTGTGGATGGAGATTCCCTCTGTGTCTGACCCCGGGAGTGTGTGATGGGACGGTGTGTATGGAAATTCACTCTGTGTCTGACCCCGGGAGTGTGTGATGGGTCGGTGAGGAGGGAGATTCACTCTGTGTCTGACCACGGGAACGTGTGATGGGACGGATTGGATGCAGATTCACTCTGTGCCTGACGCCGGGAGTGTGTGATGGGAAGGTGAGGAGGGAGATTGACTCTTTGTCTGACCCCGGGAGTTTGTGATGGACGGTGTGGATGGAGATTCACTCTATGTCTTACCCCTGGAATTTGTGATGGGATGGTGTGGAAGGAAATTCACTCTGTGTCTGACCACGGCAATGTGTGATGGAAAGGTGTGGATACAGTTTCACTCTATGTCTGACCCCTGGAATTTGTGATGGGTTGGTGTGGAAGGAGATTCACTCTGTGTCTGACCCCGGGCAATGTGTGATGGGACGGTGTGGATGCAGGTTCACTAAGTGTCTGACCCCGGGCTTTTGTGATAGGATTGTGTGGAGGGAGATTCACTCTGTGTCTGACCACGTGAAAGTGTGTTGGGACCGTTTGGATGGAGATTCACTCTGTGTCTGACCCCGCACTTTTGTGATGGGACAGTGTGGATGGAGATTCACGCTGTGTCTGACCTCGCACTTTTGTGATGGGACGGTGTGGATGGAGATTCACTCTGTGTCAGACCCCGGGAGTGTGTGATGGGACGGTGTGGAGGAAGATTCACTTTGTTTCTGACCCCGGGAGTTTTTGATGGAAATGTGTGGATGCAGATTCACTCTAAATCTGACCACGGAATTTGCGATTTGACGGGGTGGAGGGAGTTTCAATCTGTGTCTGACATCGGCAATGTGTGATGGGACGGTTTGGATGGAGATTCACTCTGTGTCTGACCCGGGCTTCTGTGATGGGACGGTGAGGATGGAGATTCACTCTGTGTCTGACCCCGGGCTTTTGTGATGGGACGGTGAGGAGGGAGATTCAATATCTGTCTGACCCCGGGCTTTTGTGATGGGACGGTGTGGAGGGAGATTCACTCTGTGTCTGACCCCGGGCTTTTGTGATGGGACGGTGAGTAGGGAGATTCACTCTGTGTCTGACCCCGTGAGTTCGTGATGGGCCGGTGTGGATGGAGATTCCCTCTGTGTCTGACCCCGGGAGTGTGTGATGGGACGGTGTGTTTGGAAATTCACTCTGTGTCTGACCCCGGGAGTGTGTGATGGGTCGGTGAGGAGGGAGATTCACTCTGTGTCTGACCACGGGAACGTGTGATGGGACGGATTGGATGCAGATTCACTCTGTGCCTGACGCCGGGAGTGTGTGATGGGACGGTGAGGAGGGAGATTTACTCTTTGTCTGACCCCGGGAGTTTGTGATGGAAAGGTGTGGATGCAGAATCACTCTATGTCTGACCACTGGAATTTGTGATGGGATGATGTGGAAGGAGATTCACTCTGTGTCTGACCACGGCATTGTGTGATGGGACGGTTTGGATGGAGGTTCACTCAGTGTCTGACCCCAGGCTTTTGTGATGGGTTTGTGTGGAGGGAGATTCACGCTGTGTCTGACCCCGGGAGATTGTGATGGGACGGTTTGGATGGGGATTCACTCTGTGTCTGACCGCGGGGAAGTGTTAAGGGGCGTTTTGGATGTAGAGTCACTCTGTGTCTGACCCCGGGCTTTTGTGATGGGACGGTGTGGATGGAGATTCGCTCTGTGTCTGACCCAGGGAAAGTATGATGGGACGGTTTGGATGGACATTCACTCTGTGCCTGACGCCGGGAGTGTGTGATGGGATGGTGAGGAGGGAGATTTACTCTTTGTCTGACCCCGGGAGTTTGTGATGGACGGTGTGGATGGAGATTCACTCTATGTCTTACCCCTGGAATTTGTGATGGGATGGTGTGGAAGGAAATTCACTCTGTGTCTGACCACGGCAATGTGTGATGGAAAGGTGTGGATACAGTTTCACTCTATGTCTGACCCCTGGAATTTGTGATGGGTTGGTGTGGAAGGAGATTCACTCTGTGTCTGACCCCGGGCAATGTGTGATGGGACGGTGTGGATGCAGGTTCACTGAGTGTCTGACCCCGGGCTTTTGTGATAGGATTGTGTGGAGGGAGATTCACTCTGTGTCTGACCACGTGAAAGTGTGTTGGGACCGTTTGGATGGAGATTCACTCTGTGTCTGACCCCGCACTTTTGTGATGGGACAGTGTGGATGGAGATTCACTCTGTGTCTGACCTCGCACTTTTGTGATGGGACGGTGTGGATGGAGATTCACTCTGTGTCAGACCCCGGGAGTGTGTGATGGGACGGTGTGGAGGAAGATTCACTTTGTTTCTGACCCCGGGAGTTTTTGATGGAAATGTGTGGATGCAGATTCACTCTAAATCTGACCACGGAATTTGCGATTTGACGGGGTGGAGGGAGTTTCAATCTGTGTCTGACATCGGCAATGTGTGATGGGACGGTTTGGATGGAGATTCACTCTGTGTCTGACCCCGGGCTTTTGTGATGGGACGGTGAGGATGGAGATTCACTCTGTGTCTGACCCCGGGCTTTTGTGATGGGACGGTGAGGAGGGAGATTCAATATCTGTCTGACCCCGGGCTTTTGTGATGGGACGGTGTGGAGGGAGATTCACTCTGTGTCTGACCCCGGGCTTTTGTGATGGGACGGTGAGTAGGGAGATTCACTCTGTGTCTGACCCCGTGAGTTCGTGATGGGCCGGTGTGGATGGAGATTCCCTCTGTGTCTGACCCCGGGAGTGTGTGATGGGACGGTGTGTATGGAAATTCACTCTGTGTCTGACCCCGGGAGTGTGTGATGGGTCGGTGAGGAGGGAGATTCACTCTGTGTCTGACCACGGGAACGTGTGATGGGACGGATTGGATGCAGATTCACTCTGTGCCTGACGCCGGGAGTGTGTGATGGGACGGTGAGGAGGGAGATTTACTCTTTGTCTGACCCCGGGAGTTTGTGATGGAAAGGTGTGGATGCAGATTCACTCTATGTCTGACCACTGGAATTTGTGATGGGATGATGTGGAAGGAGATTCACTCTGTGTCTGACCACGGCATTGTGTGATGGGACGGTTTGGATGGAGGTTCACTCAGTGTCTGACCCGAGGCTTTTGTGATGGGTTTGTGTGGAGGGAGATTCACGCTGTGTCTGACCCCGGGAGATTGTGATGGGACGGTTTGGATGGGGATTCACTCTGTGTCTGACCGCGGGGAAGTGTTAAGGGGCGTTTTGGATGTAGAGTCACTCTGTGTCTGACCCCGGGCTTTTGTGATGGGACGGTGTGGATGGAGATTCACTCTGTGTCTGACCCAGGGAAAGTATGATGGGACGGTTTGGATGGACATTCACTTTGTGTCTGACCCCGGGTTTTTGTGATGGGAAGGTCTGGATGGAGATTCACTCTGTGTCTGACCCCGGGAGTTTGTGATGGGACGGTGTGGATGGAGATTCACTCTGTGTCTGACCCCGGGAAAGTGTGATGGGACGGTGTGGATGGAGATTCACTCTGTGTCAGACCCCGGGAGTTTGTGATGGAAATGTGTGGTTGCAGATTCACTCTCTGTCTGACCACGGAATTTGTGAATGGACGGTGTGGAGGGAGTTTCAATCTGTGTCTGACATCGGCAATGTGTGATGGGACGGTTTGGATGGAGATTCACTCTATGTCTGACCCCGGGCTTTTGTGATGGAACGGTGAGGAGGGAGATTCACTCTGTGTCTGACCCCGGGCTTTTGTGATGGGACGGTGAGGAGGGAGATTCAATATCTGTCTGACCCCGGGCTTTTGTGATGGGACGGTGTGGAGGGAGATTCACTCTGTGTCTGACCCCTTGAGTTTGTGATGGGCCGGTGTGTATGGAGATTCACTTTGTGTCTGACCCAGGATTTTTGTGATGGGCCGGTGTTAATGGAGATTCACTTTGTGTCTGACCCCGCCAGTGTGTGATGGGACGGTGATGAGGGAGATTCACTCTGTGTCTGACCCAGGGAATGTGTGATGGGACGGTTTGGATGCAGATTCACTCTGTGTCTGACCCCGGGCTTTTGTGATGGGACGGTGACGAGGGAGATTCAATATATGTCTGACCCCGGGCTTTTGTGTTGGGACGGTGTGGAGGGAGATTCACTCTGTGTCTGACCCCGGGCTTTTGTGATGGGACGGTGAGTAGGGAGATTCACTCTGTGTCTGACCCCGTGAGATCGTGATGGGCCGGTGTGGATGGAGATTCCCTCTTTGTCTGACCCCGGGAGTGTGTCATGGGACGGTGTGTTTGGAAATTCACTCTGTGTCTGACCCCGGGAGTGTGTGATGGGTCGGTGAGGAGGGAGATTCACTCTGTGTCTGACCACGGGAACGTGTGATGGGACGGATTGGATGCAGATTCACTCTGTGCCTGTCGCCGGGAGTGTGTGATGGGACGGTGAGGAGGGAGATTTACTCTTTGTCTGACCCCGGGAGTTTGTGATGGAAAGATGTGGATGCAGATTCACTCTATGTCTGACCACTGGAATTTGTGATGGGATGATGTGGAAGGAGATTCACTCTGTGTCTGACCACGGCATTGTGTGATGGGACGGTTTAGATGGAGGTTCACTCAGTGTCTGACCCCAGGCTTTTGTGATGGGTTTGTGTGGAGGGAGATTCACTCTGTGTCTGACCCCGGGAGATTGTGATGGGACGGTTTGGATGGGGATTCACTCTGTGTCCGACCCCGGGCTTTTGTGATGGGAAGGTCTGAATGGAGATTCACTCTGTGTCTGACCCCGGGAGTTTGTGATGGGACGGTGTGGATGGAGATTTACTCTGTGTCTGACCCCGGGAATGTGTGATGGGACGGTGTGGATGGAGATTCACTCTGTGTCAGACCCCGGGAGAGTGTGATGGGACGGTGTGGAGGGAGATTCACTCTGTTTCTGACCCCGGGAGTTTGTGATGGAAATGTGTGGTTGCAGATTCACTCTATGTCTGACCACGGAATTTGTGAATGGACGGTGTGGAGGGAGTTTCAATCTGTGTCTGACATCGGCAATGTGTGATGGGACGGTTTGGATGGAGATTCACTCTGTGTCTGACCCCGGGCTTTTGTGATGGAACGGTGAGGAGGGAGATTCACTCTGTGTCTGACCCCGGGCTTTTGTGATGGGACGGTGAGGAGGGCGATTCAATATCTGTCTGACCCCGGGCTTTTGTGATGGGACGGTGTGGAGGGAGATTCACTCTGTGTCTGACCCCTTGAGTTTGTGATGGGACGGTGTGTATGGAGATTCACTTTGTGTCTGACCCCGGGTTTTTGTGATGGGCCGGTGTGGATGGAGATTCACTCTGAGTCTGATGCAGGGAAAGTATGATGGGACGGTTAGGATGGACATTCACTTTGTGTCTGACCCCGGGTTTTTGTGATGGGAAGGTCTGGGTGGAGATTCACTCTGTGTCTGACCCCGGGCTTTTGTGATGGGACGGTGAGGAGGGAGATTCAATATCTGTCTGACCCCGGGCTTTTGTGATGGGACGGTGTGGAGGGAGATTCACTCTGTGTCTGACCCAGGGTTTTTGTGATGGGCCGGTGTTTATGGAGTTTCACCTTGTGTCTGACCCCGCCAGTGTGTGATGGGTCGCTGATGAGGGAGATTCACTCTGTGTCTGACCCAGGGAATGTGTGATGGGACGGTGAAGAGGGAGATTCAATATATGTCTGTCCCCGGGCTTTGGTGATGGGACGGTGTGGATGGAGATTCACTCTGAGTCTGACCCAGGGAAAGTATGATGGGACGGTTTGGATGGACATTCACTTTGTGTCTGACCCCGGGTTTTTGTGATGGGAAGGTCTGGATGGAGATTCACTCTGTGTCTGACCCCGGGAGTTTGTGATGGGACGGTGTGGATGGAGATTCACTCTGTGTCTGACCCCGGGAAAGTGTGATGGGACGGTGTGGATGGAGATTCACTCTGTGTCAGACCCCGGGAGAGTGTGATGGGACGGTGTGGAGGGAGATTCACTCTGTTTCTGACCCCGGGAGTTTGTGATGGAAATGTGTGGTTGCAGATTCACTCTATGTCTGACCACGGAATTTGTGAATGGACGGTGTGGAGGGAGTTTCAATCTGTGTCTGACATCGGCAATGTGTGATGGGACGGTTTGGATGGAGATTCACTCTGTGTCTGACCCCGGGCTTTTGTGATGGAACGGTGAGGAGGGAGATTCACTCTGTGTCTGACCACGGGAACGTGTGATGGGACGGATTGGATGCAGATTCACTCTGTGCCTGACGCCGGGAGTGTGTGATGGGACGGTGAGGAGGGAGATTTACTCTTTGTCTGACCCCGGGAGTTTGTGATGGAAAGGTGTGGATGCAGATTCACTCTATGTCTGACCACTGGAATTTGTGATGGGATGATGTGGAAGGAGATTCACTCTGTGTCTGACCACGGCATTGTGTGATGGGACGGTTTGGATGGAGGTTCACTCAGTGTCTGACCCCAGGCTTTTGTGATGGGTTTGTGTGGAGGGAGATTCACGCTGTGTCTGACCCCGGGAGATTGTGATGGGACGGTTTGGATGGGGATTCACTCTGTGTCTGACCGCGGGGAAGTGTTAAGGGGCGTTTTGGATGTAGAGTCACTCTGTGTCTGACCCCGGGCTTTTGTGATGGGACGGTGTGGATGGAGATTCACTCTGTGTCTGACCCAGGGAAAGTATGATGGGACGGTTTGGATGGACATTCACTTTGTGTCTGACCCCGGGTTTTTGTGATGGGAAGGTCTGGATGGAGATTCACTCTGTGTCTGAACCCGGGAGTTTGTGATGGGACGGTGTGGATGGAGATTCACTCTGTGTCTGACCCCGGGAAAGTGTGATGGGACGGTGTGGATGGAGATTCACTCTGTGTCAGACCCCGGGAGTTTGTGATGGAAATGTGTGGTTGCAGATTCACTCTCTGTCTGACCACGGAATTTGTGAATGGACGGTGTGGAGGGAGTTTCAATCTGTGTCTGACATCGGCAATGTGTGATGGGACGGTTTGGATGGAGATTCACTCTATGTCTGACCCCGGGCTTTTGTGATGGAAAGGTGAGGAGGGAGATTCACTCTGTGTCTGACCCCGGGCTTTTGTGATGGGACGGTGAGGAGGGAGATTCAATATCTGTCTGACCCCGGGCTTTTGTGATGGGACGGTGTGGAGGGAGATTCACTCTGTGTCTGACCCCTTGAGTTTGTGATGGGCCGGTGTGTATGGAGATTCACTTTGTGTCTGACCCAGGGTTTTTGTGATGGGCCGGTGTTAATGGAGATTCACTTTGTGTCTGACCCCGCCAGTGTGTGATGGGACGGTGATGAGGGAGATTCACTCTGTGTCTGACCCAGGGAATGTGTGATGGGACGGTTTGGATGCAGATTCACTCTGTGTCTGACCCCGGGCTTTGGTGATGGGACGGTGACGAGGGAGATTCAATATATGTCTGACCCCGGGCTTTTGTGTTGGGACGGTGTGGAGGGAGATTCACTCTGTGTCTGACCCCGGGCTTTTGTGATGGGACGGTGAGTAGGGAGATTCACTCTGTGTCTGACCCCGTGAGATCGTGATGGGCCGGTGTGGATGGAGATTCCCTCTGTGTCTGACCCCGGGAGTGTGTCATGGGACGGTGTGTTTGGAAATTCACTCTGTGTCTGACCCCGGGAGTGTGTGATGGGTCGGTGAGGAGGGAGTTTCACTCTGTGTCTGACCACGGGAACGTGTGATGGGACGGATTGGATGCAGATTCACTCTGTGCCTGTCGCCGGGAGTGTGTGATGGGACGGTGAGGAGGGAGATTTACTCTTTGTCTGACCCCGGGAGTTTGTGATGGAAAGATGTGGATGCAGATTCACTCTATGTCTGACCACTGGAATTTGTGATGGGATGATGTGGAAGGAGATTCACTCTGTGTCTGACCAAGGCATTGTGTGATGGGACGGTTTAGATGGAGGTTCACTCAGAGTCTGACCCCAGGCTTTTGTGATGGGTTTGTGTGTATGGAGATTCACTTTGTGTCTGACCCCGGGTTTTTGCGATGGGCCGGTGTGGATGGAGATTCACTCTGAGTCTGACCCAGGGAAAGTATGATGGGACGGTTAGGATGGACATTCACTTTGTGTCTGACCCCGGGCTTTTGTGATGGGAAGGTCTGAATGGAGATTCACTCTGTGTCTGACCCCGGGAGCTTGTGATGGGACGGTGTGGATGGAGATTCACTCTGTGTCTGACCCCGGGAATGTGTGATGGGACGGTGTGGATGGAGATTCACTCTGTGTCAGACCCCGGGAGAGTGTGATGGGACGGTGTGGAGGGAGATTCACTCTGTTTCTGACCCCGGGAGTTTGTGATGGAAATGTGTGGTTGCAGATTCACTCTATGTCTGACCACGGAATTTGTGAATGGACGGTGTGGAGGGAGTTTCAATCTGTGTCTGACATCGGCAATGTGTGATGGGACGGTTTGGATGGAGATTCACTCTGTGTCTGACCCCGGGCTTTTGAGATGGAACGGTGAGGAGGGATATTCACTCTGTGTCTGACCCCGGGCTTTTGTGATGGGACGGTGAGGAGGGCGATTCAATATCTGTCTGACCCCGGGCTTTTGTGATGGGACAGTGTGGAGGGAGATTCACTCTGTGTCTGACCCCTTGAGTTTGTGATGGGACGGTGTGTATGGAGATTCACTTTGTGTCTGACCCAGGGTTTTTGTGATGGGCCGGTGTTAATGGAGATTCACCTTGTGTCTGACCCCGCCAGTGTGTGATGGGACGGTGATGAGGGAGATTCACTCTGTGTCTGACCCAGGGAATGTGTGATGGGACGGTTTGGATGCAGATTCACTCTGTGTCTGACCCCGGGCTTTTGTGATGGGACGGTGAGGAGGGAGATTCAATATCTGTCTGACCCCGGGCTTTTGTGATGGGCCGGTGTGGATGGAGATTCACTCTGAGTCTGACCCAGGGAAAGTATGATGGGACGGTTAGGATGGACATTCACTTTGTGTCTGACCCCGGGTTTTTGTGATGGGAAGGTCTGGATGGAGATTCACTCTGTGTCTGACCCCGGGCTTTTGTGATGGGACGGTGAGGAGGGAGATTCAATATCTGTCTGACCCCGGGCTTTTGTGATGGGACGGTGTGGAGGGAGATTCACTCTGTGTCTGACCCAGGGTTTTTGTGATGGGCCGGTGTTTATGGAGTTTCACCTTGTGTCTGACCCCGCCAGTGTGTGATGGGTCGCTGATGAGGGAGATTCACTCTGTGTCTGACCCAGGGAATGTGTGATGGGACGGTGAGGAGGGAGATTCAATATATGTCTGTCCCCGGGCTTTTGTGATGGGACGGTGTGGATGGAGATTCACTCTGAGTCTGACCCAGGGAAAGTATGATGGGACGGTTTGGATGGACATTAACTTTGTGTCTGACCCCGGGTTTTTGTGATGGGAAGGTCTGGATGGAGATTCACTCTGTGTCTGACCCCGGGAGTTTGTGATGGGACGGTGTGGATGGAGATTCACTCTGTGTCTGACCCCGGGAAAGTGTGATGGGACGGTGTGGATGGAGATTCACTCTGTGTCAGACCCCGGGAGAGTGTGATGGGACGGTGTGGAGGGAGATTCACTCTGTTTCTGACCCCGGGAGTTTGTGATGGAAATGTGTGGTTGCAGATTCACTCTATGTCTGACCACGGAATTTGTGAATGGACGGTGTGGAGGGAGTTTCAATCTGTGTCTGACATCGGCAATGTGTGATGGGACGGTTTGGATGCAGATTCACTCTGTGCCTGACGCCGGGAGTGTGTGATGGGACGGTGAGGAGGGAGATTTACTCTTTGTCTGACCCCGGGAGTTTGTGATGGAAAGGTGTGGATGCAGATTCACTCTATGTCTGACCACTGGAATTTGTGATGGGATGATGTGGAAGGAGATTCACTCTGTGTCTGACCACGGCATTGTGTGATGGGACGGTTTGGATGGAGGTTCACTCAGTGTCTGACCCCAGGCTTTTGTGATGGGTTTGTGTGGAGGGAGATTCACGCTGTGTCTGACCCCGGGAGATTGTGATGGGACGGTTTGGATGGGGATTCACTCTGTGTCTGACCGCGGGGAAGTGTTAAGGGGCGTTTTGGATGTAGAGTCACTCTGTGTCTGACCCCGGGCTTTTGTGATGGGACGGTGTGGATGGAGATTCACTCTGTGTCTGACCCAGGGAAAGTATGATGGGACGGTTTGGATGGACATTCACTTTGTGTCTGACCCCGGGTTTTTGTGATGGGAAGGTCTGGATGGAGATTCACTCTGTGTCTGACCCCGGGAGTTTGTGATGGGACGGTGTGGATGGAGATTCACTCTGTGTCTGACCCGGGAAAGTGTGATGGGATGGTGTGGATGGAGATTCACTCTGTGTCAGACCCCGGGAGTTTGTGATGGAAATGTGTGGTTGCAGATTCACTCTCTGTCTGACCACGGAATTTGTGAATGGACGGTGTGGAGGGAGTTTCAATCTGTGTCTGACATCGTCAATGTGTGATGGGACGGTTTGGATGGAGATTCACTCTGTGTCTGACCCCGGGCTTTTGTGATGGAACGGTGAGGAGGGAGATTCACTCTGTGTCTGACCCCGGGCTTTTGTGATGGGACGGTGAGGAGGGCGATTCAATATCTGTCTGACCCCGGGCTTTTGTGATGGGACGGTGTGGAGGGAGATTCACTCTGTGTCTGACCCCTTGAGTTTGTGATGGGCCGGTGTGTATGGAGATTCACTTTGTGTCTGACCCAGGGTTTTTGTGATGGGCCGGTGTTAATGGAGATTCACTTTGTGTCTGACCCCGCCAGTGTGTGATGGGACGGTGATGAGGGAGATTCACTCTGTGTCTGACCCAGGGAATGTGTGATGGGACGGTTTGGATGCAGATTCACTCTGTGTCTGACCCCGGTCTTTTGTGATGGGACTGTGAGGAGGGAGATTCAATATATGTCTGACCCCGGGCTTTTGTGTTGGGACGGTGAGTAGGGAGATTCACTCTGTGTCTGACCCCGTGAGATCGTGATGGGCCGGTGTGGATGGAGATTCCCTCTGTGTCTGACCCCGGGAGTGTGTCATGGGACGGTGTGTTTGGAAATTCACTCTGTGTCTGACCCCGGGAGTGTGTGATGGGTCGGTGAGGAGGGAGATTCACTCTGTGTCTGACCACGGGAACGTGTGATGGGACGGATTGGATGCAGATTCACTCTGTGCCTGTCGCCGGGAGTGTGTGATGGGACGGTGAGGAGGGAGATTTACTCTTTGTCTGACCCCGGGAGTTTGTGATGGAAAGATGTGGATGCAGATTCACTCTATGTCTGACCACTGGAATTTGTGATGGGATGATGTGGAAGGAGATTCAATATCTGTCTGACCCCGGGCTTTTGTGATGGGACGGTGAGGAGGGAGATTCAATATCTGTCTGAACCCGGGCTTTTGTGATGGGACGGTGTGGAGGGAGATTCACTCTGTGTCTGACCCCTTGAGTTTGTGATGGGCCGGTGTGTATGGAGATTCACTTTGTGTCTGACCCAGGGTTTTTGTGATGGACCGGTGTTAATGGAGATTCACTTTGTGTCTGACCCCGCCAGTGTGTGATGGGACGGTGATGAGGGAGATTCACTCTGTGTCTGACCCAGGGAATGTGTGATGGGACGGTCTGGATGCAGATTCACTCTGTGTCTGACCCCGGGCTTTTGTGATGGGACTGTGAGGAGGGAGATTCAATATATGTCTGACCCCGGGCTTTTGTGTTGGGACGGTGTGGAGGGAGATTCACTCTGTGTCTGACCCCGGGCTTTTGTGATGGGACGGTGAGTAGGGAGATTCACTCTGTGTCTGACCCCGTGAGATCGTGATGGGCCGGTGTGGATGGAGATTCCCTCTGTGTCTGACCCCGGGAGTGTGTCATGGGACGGTGTGTTTGGAAATTCACTCTGTGTCTGACCCCGGGAGTGTGTGATGGGTCGGTGAGGAGGGAGATTCACTCTGTGTCTGACCACGGGAACGTGTGATGGGACGGATTGGATGCAGATTCACTCTGTGCCTGTCGCCGGGAGTGTGTGATGGGACGGTGAGGAGGGAGATTTACTCTTTGTCTGACCCCGGGAGTTTGTGATGGAAAGATGTGGATGCAGATTCACTCTATGTCTGACCACTGGAATTTGTGATGGGATGATGTGGAAGGAGATTCACTCTGTGTCTGACCACGGCATTGTGTGATGGGACGGTTTAGATGGAGGTTCACTCAGTGTCTGACCCCAGGCTTTTGTGATGGGTTTGTGTGGAGGGAGATTCACTCTGTGTCTGACCCCGGGAGATTGTGATGGGACGGTTTGGATGGGGATTCACTCTGTGTCTGACCGCGGGGAAGTGTTAAGGGGCGTTTTGGATGTAGATTCACTCTGTGTCTGACCCCGGGCTTTTGTGATGGGACGGTGAGGAGGGAGATTCAATATATGTCTGTCCCCGGGCTTTTGTGATGGGACGGTGTGGATGGAGATTCACTCTGAGTCTGACCCAGGGAAAGTATGATGGGACGGTTTGGATGGACATTAACTTTGTGTCTGACCCCGGGTTTTTGTGATGGGAAGGTCTGGATGGAGATTCACTCTGTGTCTGACCCCGGGAGTTTGTGATGGGACGGTGTGGATGGAGATTCACTCTGTGTCTGACCCCGGGAAAGTGTGATGGGACGGTGTGGATGGAGATTCACTCTGTGTCAGACCCCGGGAGAGTGTGATGGGACGGTGTGGAGGGAGATTCACTCTGTTTCTGACCCCGGGAGTTTGTGATGGAAATGTGTGGTTGCAGATTCACTCTATGTCTGACCACGGAATTTGTGAATGGACGGTGTGGAGGGAGTTTCAATCTGTGTCTGACATCGGCAATGTGTGATGGGACGGTTTGGATGGAGATTCACTCTGTGTCTGACCCCGGGCTTTTGTGATGGAACGGTGAGGAGGGAGATTCACTCTGTGTCTGACCACGGGAACGTGTGATGGGACGGATTGGATGCAGATTCACTCTGTGCCTGACGCCGGGAGTGTGTGATGGGACGGTGAGGAGGGAGATTTACTCTTTGTCTGACCCCGGGAGTTTGTGATGGAAAGGTGTGGATGCAGATTCACTCTATGTCTGACCACTGGAATTTGTGATGGGATGATGTGGAAGGAGATTCACTCTGTGTCTGACCACGGCATTGTGTGATGGGACGGTTTGGATGGAGGTTCACTCAGTGTCTGACCCCAGGCTTTTGTGATGGGTTTGTGTGGAGGGAGATTCACTCTGTGTCTGACCCCGGGAGATTGTGATGGGACGGTTTGGATGGGGATTCACTCTGTGTCTGACCGCGGGGAAGTGTTAAGGGGCGTTTTGGATGTAGAGTCACTCTGTGTCTGACCCCGGGCTTTTGTGATGGGACGGTGTGGATGGAGATTCACTCTGTGTCTGACCCAGGGAAAGTATGATGGGACGGTTTGGATGGACATTCACTTTGTGTCTGACCCCGGGTTTTTGTGATGGGAAGGTCTGGATGGAGATTCACTCTGTGTCTGACCCCGGGAGTTTGTGATGGGACGGTGTGGATGGAGATTCACTCTGTGTCTGACCCCGGGAAAGTGTGATGGGACGGTGTGGATGGAGATTCACTCTGTGTCAGACCCCGGGAGTTTGTGATGGAAATGTGTGGTTGCAGATTCACTCTCTGTCTGACCACGGAATTTGTGAATGGACGGTGTGGAGGGAGTTTCAATCTGTGTCTGACATCGGCAATGTGTGATGGGACGGTTTGGATGGAGATTCACTCTGTGTCTGACCCCGGGCTTTTGTGATGGAACGGTGAGGAGGGAGATTCACTCTGTGTCTGACCCCGGGCTTTTGTGATGGGACGGTGAGGAGGGCGATTCAATATCTGTCTGACCCCGGGCTTTTGTGATGGGACGGTGTGGAGGGAGATTCACTCTGTGTCTGACCCCTTGAGTTTGTGATGGGCCGGTGTGTATGGAGATTCACTTTGTGTCTGACCCAGGGTTTTTGTGATGGGCCGGTGTTAATGGAGATTCACTTTGTGTCTGACCCCGCCAGTGTGTGATGGGACGGTGATGAGGGAGATTCACTCTGTGTCTGACCCAGGGAATGTGTGATGGGACGGTTTGGATGCAGATTCACTCTGTGTCTGACCCCGGGCTTTTGTGATGGGACTGTGAGGAGGGAGATTCAATATATGTCTGACCCCGGGCTTTTGTGTTGGGACGGTGAGTAGGGAGATTCACTCTGTGTCTGACCCCGTGAGATCGTGATGGGCCGGTGTGGATGGAGATTCCCTCTGTGTCTGACCCCGGGAGTGTGTCATGGGACGGTGTGTTTGGAAATTCACTCTGTGTCTGACCCCGGGAGTGTGTGATGGGTCGGTGAGGAGGGAGATTCACTCTGTGTCTGACCACGGGAACGTGTGATGGGACGGATTGGATGCAGATTCACTCTGTGCCTGTCGCCGGGAGTGTGTGATGGGACGGTGAGGAGGGAGATTTACTCTTTGTCTGACCCCGGGAGTTTGTGATGGAAAGATGTGGATGCAGATTCACTCTATGTCTGACCACTGGAATTTGTGATGGGATGATGTGGAAGGAGATTCAATATCTGTCTGACCCCGGGCTTTTGTGATGGGACGGTGAGGAGGGAGATTCAATATCTGTCTGAACCCGGGCTTTTGTGATGGGACGGTGTGGAGGTAGATTCACTCTGTGTCTGACCCCTTGAGTTTGTGATGGGCCGGTGTGTATGGAGATTCACTTTGTGTCTGACCCAGGGTTTTTGTGATGGACCGGTGTTAATGGAGATTCACTTTGTGTCTGACCCCGCCAGTGTGTGATGGGACGGTGATGAGGGAGATTCACTCTGTGTCTGACCCAGGGAATGTGTGATGGGACGGTCTGGATGCAGATTCACTCTGTGTCTGACCCCGGGCTTTTGTGATGGGACTGTGAGGAGGGAGATTCAATATATGTCTGACCCCGGGCTTTTGTGTTGGGACGGTGTGGAGGGAGATTCACTCTGTGTCTGACCCCGGGCTTTTGTGATGGGACGGTGAGTAGGGAGATTCACTCTGTGTCTGACCCCGTGAGATCGTGATGGGCCGGTGTGGATGGAGATTCCCTCTGTGTCTGACCCCGGGAGTGTGTCATGGGACGGTGTGTTTGGAAATTCACTCTGTGTCTGACCCCGGGAGTGTGTGATGGGTCGGTGAGGAGGGAGATTCACTCTGTGTCTGACCACGGGAACGTGTGATGGGACGGATTGGATGCAGATTCACTCTGTGCCTGTCGCCGGGAGTGTGTGATGGGACGGTGAGGAGGGAGATTTACTCTTTGTCTGACCCCGGGAGATTGTGATGGAAAGATGTGGATGCAGATTCACTCTATGTCTGACCACTGGAATTTGTGATGGGATGATGTGGAAGGAGATTCACTCTGTGTCTGACCACGGCATTGTGTGATGGGACGGTTTAGATGGAGGTTCACTCAGTGTCTGACCCCAGGCTTTTGTGATGGGTTTGTGTGGAGGGAGATTCACTCTGTGTCTGACCCCGGGAGATTGTGATGGGACGGTTTGGATGGGGATTCACTCTGTGTCTGACCGCGGGGAAGTGTTAAGGGGCGTTTTGGATGTAGATTCACTCTGTGTCTGACCCCGGGCTTTTGTGATGGGAAGGTCTGAATGGAGATTCACTCTGTGTCTGACCCCGGGAGTTTGTGATGGGACGGTGTGGATGGAGATTCACTCTGTGTCTGACCCCGGGAATGTGTGATGGGACGGTGTGGATGGAGATTCACTCTGTGTCAGACCCCGGGAGAGTGTGATGGGACGGTGTGGAGGGAGATTCACTCTGTTTCTGACCCCGGGAGTTTGTGATGGAAATGTGTGGTTGCAGATTCACTCTATGTCTGACCACGGAATTTGTGAATGGACGGTGTGGAGGGAGTTTCAATCTGTGTCTGACATCGGCAATGTGTGATGGGACGGTTTGGATGGAGATTCACTCTGTGTCAGACCCCGGGCTTTTGTGATGGAACGGTGAGGAGGGAGATTCACTCTGTGTCTGACCCCTTGAGTTTGTGATGGGCCGGTGTGTATGGAGATTCACTTTGTGTCTGACCCAGGGTTTTTGTGATGGGCCGGTGTTAATGGAGATTCACCTTGTGTCTGACCCAGAGAATGTGTGATGGGACGGTTTGGATGCAGATTCACTCTGTGTCTGACCCCGGGCTTTTGTGATGGGACGGTGAGGAGGGAGATTCAATATCTGTCGGTCCCCGGGCTTTTGTGATGGGACGGTGTGGAGGGAGATTCACTCTGTGTCTGACCCCTTGAGTTTGTGATGGGCCGGTGTGTATGGAGATTCACTTTGTGTCTGACCCCGGGTTTTTGTGATGTGCCGGTGTGGATGGAGATTCACTCTGAGTCTGACCCAGGGAAAGTATGATGGGACGGTTAGGATGGACATTCACTTTGTGTCTGACCCCGGGTTTTTGTGATGGGAAGGTCTGGATGGAGATTCACTCTGTGTCTGACCCCGGGCTTTTGTGATGGGACGGTGAGGAGGGAGATTCAATATCTGTCTGACCCCGGGCTTTTGTGATGGGACGGTGTGGAGGGAGATTCACTCTGTGTCTGACCCAGGGTTTTTGTGATGGGCCGGTGTTTATGGAGTTTCACCTTGTGTCTGACCCCGCCAGTGTGTGATGGGTCGCTGATGAGGGAGATTCACTCTGTGTCTGACCCAGGGAATGTGTGATGGGACGGTGAGGAGGGAGATTCAATATATGTCTGTCCCCGGGCTTTTGTGATGGGACGGTGTGGATGGAGATTCACTCTGAGTCTGACCCAGGGAAAGTATGATGGGACGGTTTGGATGGACATTCACTTTGTGTCTGACTCCGGGTTTTTGTGATGGGAAGGTCTGGATGGAGATTCACTCTGTGTCTGACCCCGGGAGTTTGTGATGGGACGGTGTGGATGGAGATTCACTCTGTGTCTGACCCCGGGAAAGTGTGATGGGACGGTGTGGATGGAGATTCACTCTGTGTCAGACCCCGGGAGAGTGTGATGGGACGGTGTGGAGGGAGATTCACTCTGTTTCTGACCCCGGGAGTTTGTGATGGAAATGTGTGGTTGCAGATTCACTCTATGTCTGACCACGGAATTTGTGAATGGACGGTGTGGAGGGAGTTTCAATCTGTGTCTGACATCGGCAATGTGTGATGGGACGGTTTGGATGGAGATTCACTCTGTGTCTGACCCCGGGCTTTTGTGATGGAACGGTGAGGAGGGAGATTCACTCTGTGTATGTCCCAAGGCTTTTGTGATGGGACGGTGAGGAGGGAGATTCAATATCTGTCTGACCCCGGGCTTTTGTGATGGGACGGTGTGGAGGGAGATTCACTCTGTGTCTGACCCCTTGAGTTTGTGATGGGCCGGTGTGTATGGAGATTCACTTTGTGTCTGACCCAGGGTTTTTGTGATGGGCCGGTGTTAATGGAGATTCACCTTGTGTCTGACCCCGCCAGTGTGTGATGGGACGGTGATGAGGGAGATTCACTCTGAGTCTGACCCAGGGAATGTGTGATGGGACGGTTTGGATGCAGTTTCACTCTGTGTCAGAACCCGGGCTTTTGTGATGGGACGGTGAGGAGGGAGATTCAATATCTGTCTGACCCCGGGCTTTTGTGATGGGACGGTGTGGAGGGAGATTCACTCTGTGTCTGACCCCGGGCTTTTGTGATGGGACGGTGAGTAGGGAGATTCAATCTGTGTCTGACCCCGTGAGTTCGTGATGGGCCGGTGTGGATGGAGATTCCCTCTGTGTCTGACCCCGGGAGTGTGTGACGGGACGGTGTGTTTGGAAATTCCCTCTGTGTCTGACCCCGGGAGTGTGTGATGGGTCGGTGAGGAGGGAGATTCACTCTGTGTCTGACCACGGGAACGTGTGATGGGACGGATTGGATGCAGATTCACTCTGTGCCTGTCGCCGGGAGTGTGTGATGGGACGGTGAGGAGGGAGATTTACTCTTTGTCTGACCCCGGGAGTTTGTGATGTAAAGGTGTGGATGCAGATTCACTCTATGTCTGACCACTGGAATTTGTGATGGGATGATGTGGAAGGAGATTCACTCTGTGTCTGACCACGGCATTGTGTGATGGGACGGTTTGGATGGAGGTTCACTCAGTGTCTGACCCCAGGCTTTTGTGATGGGTTTGTGTGGAGGGAGATTCACTCTGTGTCTGACCCCGGGAGATTGTGATGGGACGGTTTGGATGGGGATTCACTCTGTGTCTGACCGCGGGGAAGTGTTAAGGGGCGTTTTGGATGTAGATTCACTCTGTGTCTGACCCCGGGCTTTTGTGATGGGAAGGTCGGAATGGAGATTCACTCTGTGTCTGACCCCGGGAGTTTGTGATGGGACGGGGTGGATGGAGATTCACTCTGTGTCTGACCCCTGGAATGTGTGATGGGACGGTGTGGATGGAGATTCACTCTGTGTCAGACCCCGGGAGAGTGTGATGGGACGGTGTGGAGGGAGATTCACTCTGTTTCTGACCCCGGGAGTTTGTGATGGAAATGTGTGGTTGCAGATTCACTCTATGTCTGACCACGGAATTTGTGAATGGACGGTGTGGAGGGAGTTTCAATCTGTGTCTGACATCGGCAATGTGTGATGGGACGGTTTGGATGGAGATTCACTCTGTGTCTGACCCCGCCAGTGTGTGATGGTACGGTGATGAGGGAGATTCACTCTGTGTCTGACCCAGGGAATGTGTGATGGGACGGTTTGGATGCAGATTCACTCTGTGTCTGACCCCGGGCTTTTGTGATGGGACGGTGAGGAGGGAGATTCAATATCTCTCTGACCCCGGGCTTTTGTGATGGGACGGTGTGGAGGGAGATTCACTCTGTGTCTGACCCCTTGAGTTTGTGATGGGCCGGTGTGTATGGAGATTCACTTTGTGACTGACCCCGGGTTTTTGTGATGGGCCGGTGTGGATGGAGATTCACTCTGGGTCTGACCCCGGGAGTGTGTGATGGGACGGTGATGAGGGATATTCACTCTGTGTCTGACCCAGGGAACGTTTGATGGGACGGTTTGGATGCAGATTCACTCTGTGTCTGACCCCGGGAGTCTGTGATGGGACGATGAGAAGGGAGCTTTACTCTTTGTCTGACCCCTGGAGTATGTGATGGAAAGGTGTGGATGCAGATTCACTCTATGTCTGACCCCTGGAATTTGTGATAGGATGGTGTGGAAGGAGATTCACTCTGTGTCTGAACCCGGCAATGTGTGATGGGACGGTGTGGATGGAGATTCACTCTGTGTCTTACCCCGGGAATGTGTGATGGGACAGTTTGGATGGAGATTCACTCTGTGACTGCCCCGGGCTTTTGTGATGGGACGGTGAAGAGGGAGATTCCCTCTGTGTCTGACCCCGGGAGTGTGTGATGGGACGGTGTGTTTGGAAATTCACTCTGTGTCTGACCCCGGGAGTGTGTGATTGGTCGGTGAGGAGTGTGATTCACTCTTTGTCTGACCACGGGAACGTGTGATGGGACGGATTGGATGCAGATTCACTCTGTGCCTGACGCCGGGAGTGTGTGATGGGATGGTGAGGAGGGAGATTTACTCCTTGTCTGACCCCGGGAGTTTGTGATGGAAAGGTGTGGATGCAGATTCACTCTATGTCTGACCACTGGAATTTGTGATGGGATGGTGTGGAAGGAGATTCACTCTGTGTCTGACCACGGCAATGTGTGATGGGACGGTTTGGATGGAGATTCACTCAGTGTCTGACCCCAGGCTTTTGTGATGGGATTGTGTGGAGGGAGATTCACTCTGTGTCTGACGCCGGGAGATTGTGATGGGACGGTTTGGATGGGGATTCACTCTGTGTCTGACCGCGGGAAAGTGTGATGGGACAGTGATGAGGGAGATTCACTCTGTGCCTGACCCAGGGAACGTGTGATGGGACGGTTTGGATGCAGATTCACTCTGTGTCTGACCCCGGGAGTCTGTGATTGGACGATGAGAAGGGAGCTTTACTCTTTGTCTGACCCCGGGAGTATGTGATGGAAAGGTGTGGATGCAGAATCACTCTATGTCTGACCACTGGAATTTGTGATGGGATGGTGTGGAAGGAGATTCACTCTGTGTCTGACCCCGGCAATGAGTGATGAGACGGTTTGGATGGAGGTTCACTCAGCGTCTGACCCCGAGGGGTTTAAGATGGGACGGTTTGGATGGAGGTTCACTCTGAGTCTGACCACAGGAGTGTGTGATGGGACGGTGAAGAGGGAGATTCCCTCTGTGTCTGACCCCGGGAGTGTGTGATGGGACGGTGTGTTTGGAAATTCACTCTGTGTCTGACCCCGGGAGTGTGTGATTGGTCGGTGAGGAGGGTGATTCACTCTGTGTCTGACCACGTGAACGTGTGATGGGACGGATTGGATGCAGATTCACTCTGTGCCTGACGCCGGGAGTGTGTGATGGGATGGTGAGGAGGGAGATTTACTCCTTGTCTGACCCCGGGAGTTTGTGATGGAAAGGTGTTGATGCAGATTCACTCTATGTCTGACCACTGGAATTTGTGATGGGATGGTGTGGAAGGAGATTCACTCTGTGTCTGACCACGGCAATGTGTGATGGGACGGTTTGGATGGAGGTTCACTCAGTGTCTGACCCCAGGCTTTTGTGATGGGATTGTGTGGAGGGAGATTCACTCTGTGTCTGACCCCGGGAGATTGTGATGGGACGGTTTGGATGGGGATTCACTCTGTGTCTGACCGCGGGAAAGTGTGATGGGACAGTGATGAGGGAGATTCACTCTGTGTCTGACCCAGGGAACGTGTGATGGGACGGTTTGGATGCAGATTCACTCTGTGTCTGACCCCGGGATTCTGTGATTGGACGATGAGAAGGGAGCTTTACTCTTTGTCTGACCCCGGGAGTATGTGATGGAAAGGTGTGGATGCAGAATCACTCTATGTCTGACCCCTGGAATTTGTGATAGGATGGTGGAGAAGGAGATTCACTCTGTGTCTGACCCCGGCAATGAGTGATGAGACGGTTTGGATGGAGGTTCACTCAGCGTCTGACCCCGAGGGGTTTAAGATGGGACGGTTTGGATGGAGGTTCACTCTGAGTCTGACCACAGGAGTGTGTGATGGGACGGTTAAGAGGGAGATTCACTCTCTGTCAGACCCCGGGAACGTATGATGGGACGGTTTGGATGGAGATTCAATCTCTATCTGACCCCGGGCTTTTCTGATGGGCCGGTGTGTATGGAGATTCACTTTGTGTCTGACCCCGGTCTATTGTGATGGGACGGTTTGGAGGGAGATTCACACTGTGTCTGACCCCGGGAGTTTGTGATGGGACGGTGAGGAGGGAGATTCACTCTGTGTCTGACCCCGGGAACGTGTGATGGGACGGTTTGGATGCAGATTCACTCTGTTCCTGACGCCGGGAGTGTGTGATGGGACGGTGAGGAGGGACATTTACTCTTTGTCTGACCCCGGGAGTTTGTGATGGAAAGGTGTGGATGCAGATTCACTCTATGTCTGACCCCTGGAATTTGTGATGGGATGGTGTGGAAGGAGATTCACTCAGTGTCTGACCCCGGGCTTTTGTGATGGGATTGTGTGGAGGGAGATTCACTCTGTGTCTGACCCCGGGAGTTTGTGATGGACGGTGTGGATGGAGATTCACTCTATGTCTCACCCCAGGAATTTGTGATGGGATGGTGTGGAGGGAGTTTCAATCTATGTCTGACATCGGCAATGTTTGATGGGACGGTTTGGATGGAGATTCACTCTGTGTCAGACCACTGGCTTTTGTGATGGGACGGTGAGGAGGGAGATTCACTCTGTGTCTGACTCCGGGCTTTTGTGATGGGACGGTGAGGAGGCAGATTCACTCTGTGTCTGACCCCTGGAATTTGTGATAGGATGGTGTGTAAGGAGATTCACTCTGCGTCAGACCCCGGCAATGTGTGATGAGACTGTTTGGATGGAGGTTCACTCAGTGTCTGACCCCGAGGGGTTTAAGATGGGACGGTGTGGATGGAGATTCACTCTGTGTCTCACCCCGGGAATGTGTGATGCGACAGTTTGGATGGAGATTCACTCTGTGACTGACCCGGGCTTTTGTGATGGGACGGTGAAGAGGGAGATTCACTCTGTGTCTGACCCCGGGAACGTGTGATGGGACGGTTTGGATGGAGGTTCACTCTGAGTCTGACCCCAGGAGTGTGTGATGGGTCGGTGAGGAGGGAGATTCACTCTCTGTCAGACCCCGGGAACGTATGATGGGACGGTTTGGATGGAGAATCAATCTCTATCTGACCCCGGGCTTTTCTGATGGGCCGGTGTGTATGGAGATTCACTTTGTGTCTGACCCCGGTCTATTGTGATGGGACGGTTTGGAGGGAGATTCACACTGTGTCTGACCCCGGGAGTTTGTGATGGGACGGTGAGGAGGGAGATTCACTCTGTGTCTGACCCCGGGAACGTGTGATGGGACGGTTTGGATGCAGATTCACTCTGTTCCTGACGCCGGGAGTGTGTGATGGGACGGTGAGGAGGGACATTTACTCTTTGTCTGACCCCGGGAGTTTGTGATGGAAAGGTGTGGATGCAGATTCACTCTATGTCTGACCACTGGAATTTGTGATGGGATGATGTGGAAGGAGATTCACTCTGTGTCTGACCACGGCATTGTGTGATGGGACGGTTTGGATGGAGGTTCACTCAGTGTCTGACCCCAGGCTTTTGTGATGGGTTTGTGTGGAGGGAGATTCACTCTGTGTCTGACCCCGGGAGATTGTGATGGGACGGTTTGGATGGGGATTCACTCTGTGTCTGACCGCGGGGAAGTGTTAAGGGGCGTTTTGGATGTAGATTCACTCTGTGTCTGACCCCGGGCTTTTGTGATGGGAAGGTCGGAATGGAGATTCACTCTGTGTCTGACCCCGGGAGTTTGTGATGGGACGGGGTGGATGGAGATTCACTCTGTGTCTGACCCCTGGAATGTGTGATGGGACGGTGTGGATGGAGATTCACTCTGTGTCAGACCCCGGGAGAGTGTGATGGGACGGTGTGGAGGGAGATTCACTCTGTTTCTGACCCCGGGAGTTTGTGATGGAAATGTGTGGTTGCAGATTCACTCTATGTCTGACCACGGAATTTGTGAATGGACGGTGTGGAGGGAGTTTCAATCTGTGTCTGACATCGGCAATGTGTGATGGGACGGTTTGGATGGAGATTCACTCTGTGTCTGACCCCGCCAGTGTGTGATGGTACGGTGATGAGGGAGATTCACTCTGTGTCTGACCCAGGGAATGTGTGATGGGACGGTTTGGATGCAGATTCACTCTGTGTCTGACCCCGGGCTTTTGTGATGGGACGGTGAGGAGGGAGATTCAATATCTGTCTGACCCCGGGCTTTTGTGATGGGACGGTGTGGAGGGAGATTCACTCTGTGTCTGACCCCTTGAGTTTGTGATGGGCCGGTGTGTATGGAGATTCACTTTGTGACTGACCCCGGGTTTTTGTGATGGGCCGGTGTGGATGGAGATTCACTCTGGGTCTGACCCCGGGAGTGTGTGATGGGACGGTGATGAGGGATATTCACTCTGTGTCTGACCCAGGGAACGTTTGATGGGACGGTTTGGATGCAGATTCACTCTGTGTCTGACCCCGGGAGTCTGTGATGGGACGATGAGAAGGGAGCTTTACTCTTTGTCTGACCCCTGGAGTATGTGATGGAAAGGTGTGGATGCAGATTCACTCTATGTCTGACCCCTGGAATTTGTGATAGGATGGTGTGGAAGGAGATTCACTCTGTGTCTGAACCCGGCAATGTGTGATGGGACGGTGTGGATGGAGATTCACTCTGTGTCTTACCCCGGGAATGTGTGATGGGACAGTTTGGATGGAGATTCACTCTGTGACTGCCCCGGGCTTTTGTGATGGGACGGTGAAGAGGGAGATTCCCTCTGTGTCTGACCCCGGGAGTGTGTGATGGGACGGTGTGTTTGGAAATTCACTCTGTGTCTGACCCCGGGAGTGTGTGATTGGTCGGTGAGGAGTGTGATTCACTCTTTGTCTGACCACGGGAACGTGTGATGGGACGGATTGGATGCAGATTCACTCTGTGCCTGACGCCGGGAGTGTGTGATGGGATGGTGAGGAGGGAGATTTACTCCTTGTCTGACCCCGGGAGTTTGTGATGGAAAGGTGTGGATGCAGATTCACTCTATGTCTGACCACTGGAATTTGTGATGGGATGGTGTGGAAGGAGATTCACTCTGTGTCTGACCACGGCAATGTGTGATGGGACGGTTTGGATGGAGATTCACTCAGTGTCTGACCCCAGGCTTTTGTGATGGGATTGTGTGGAGGGAGATTCACTCTGTGTCTGACGCCGGGAGATTGTGATGGGACGGTTTGGATGGGGATTCACTCTGTGTCTGACCGCGGGAAAGTGTGATGGGACAGTGATGAGGGAGATTCACTCTGTGCCTGACCCAGGGAACGTGTGATGGGACGGTTTGGATGCAGATTCACTCTGTGTCTGACCCCGGGAGTCTGTGATTGGACGATGAGAAGGGAGCTTTACTCTTTGTCTGACCCCGGGAGTATGTGATGGAAAGGTGTGGATGCAGAATCACTCTATGTCTGACCACTGGAATTTGTGATGGGATGGTGTGGAAGGAGATTCACTCTGTGTCTGACCCCGGCAATGAGTGATGAGACGGTTTGGATGGAGGTTCACTCAGCGTCTGACCCCGAGGGGTTTAAGATGGGACGGTTTGGATGGAGGTTCACTCTGAGTCTGACCACAGGAGTGTGTGATGGGACGGTGAAGAGGGAGATTCCCTCTGTGTCTGACCCCGGGAGTGTGTGATGGGACGGTGTGTTTGGAAATTCACTCTGTGTCTGACCCCGGGAGTGTGTGATTGGTCGGTGAGGAGGGTGATTCACTCTGTGTCTGACCACGTGAACGTGTGATGGGACGGATTGGATGCAGATTCACTCTGTGCCTGACGCCGGGAGTGTGTGATGGGATGGTGAGGAGGGAGATTTACTCCTTGTCTGACCCCGGGAGTTTGTGATGGAAAGGTGTTGATGCAGATTCACTCTATGTCTGACCACTTGAATTTGTGATGGGATGGTGTGGAAGGAGATTCACTCTGTGTCTGACCACGGCAATGTGTGATGGGACGGTTTGGATGGAGGTTCACTCAGTGTCTGACCCCAGGCTTTTGTGATGGGATTGTGTGGAGGGAGATTCACTCTGTGTCTGACCCCGGGAGATTGTGATGGGACGGTTTGGATGGGGATTCACTCTGTGTCTGACCGCGGGAAAGTGTGATGGGACAGTGATGAGGGAGATTCACTCTGTGTCTGACCCAGGGAACGTGTGATGGGACGGTTTGGATGCAGATTCACTCTGTGTCTGACCCCGGGATTCTGTGATTGGACGATGAGAAGGGAGCTTTACTCTTTGTCTGACCCCGGGAGTATGTGATGGAAAGGTGTGGATGCAGAATCACTCTATGTCTGACCCCTGGAATTTGTGATAGGATGGTGGGGAAGGAGATTCACTCTGTGTCTGACCCCGGCAATGAGTGATGAGACGGTTTGGATGGAGGTTCACTCAGCGTCTGACCCCGAGGGGTTTAAGATGGGACGGTTTGGATGGAGGTTCACTCTGAGTCTGACCACAGGAGTGTGTGATGGGACGGTTAAGAGGGAGATTCACTCTCTGTCAGACCCCGGGAACGTATGATGGGACGGTTTGGATGGAGATTCAATCTCTATCTGACCCCGGGCTTTTCTGATGGGCCGGTGTGTATGGAGATTCACTTTGTGTCTGACCCCGGTCTATTGTGATGGGACGGTTTGGAGGGAGATTCACACTGTGTCTGACCCCGGGAGTTTGTGATGGGACGGTGAGGAGGGAGATTCACTCTGTGTCTGACCCCGGGAACGTGTGATGGGACGGTTTGGATGCAGATTCACTCTGTTCCTGACGCCGGGAGTGTGTGATGGGACGGTGAGGAGGGACATTTACTCTTTGTCTGACCCCGGGAGTTTGTGATGGAAAGGTGTGGATGCAGATTCACTCTATGTCTGACCCCTGGAATTTGTGATGGGATGGTGTGGAAGGAGATTCACTCAGTGTCTGACCCCGGGCTTTTGTGATGGGATTGTGTGGAGGGAGATTCACTCTGTGTCTGACCCCGGGAGTTTGTGATGGACGGTGTGGATGGAGATTCACTCTATGTCTCACCCCAGGAATTTGTGATGGGATGGTGTGGAGGGAGTTTCAATCTATGTCCGACATCGGCAATGTTTGATGGGACGGTTTGGATGGAGATTCACTCTGTGTCAGACCACTGGCTTTTGTGATGGGACGGTGAGGAGGGAGATTCACTCTGTGTCTGACTCCGGGCTTTTGTGATGGGACGGTGAGGAGGCAGATTCACTCTGTGTCTGACCCCTGGAATTTGTGATAGGATGGTGTGTAAGGAGATTCACTCTGCGTCAGACCCCGGCAATGTGTGATGAGACTGTTTGGATGGAGGTTCACTCAGTGTCTGACCCCGAGGGGTTTAAGATGGGACGGTGTGGATGGAGATTCACTCTGTGTCTCACCCCGGGAATGTGTGATGCGACAGTTTGGATGGAGATTCACTCTGTGACTGACCCGGGCTTTTGTGATGGGACGGTGAAGAGGGAGATTCACTCTGTGTCTGACCCCGGGAACGTGTGATGGGACGGTTTGGATGGAGGTTCACTCTGAGTCTGACCCCAGGAGTGTGTGATGGGTCGGTGAGGAGGGAGATTCACTCTCTGTCAGACCCCGGGAACGTATGATGGGACGGTTTGGATGGAGAATCAATCTCTATCTGACCCCGGGCTTTTCTGATGGGCCGGTGTGTATGGAGATTCACTTTGTGTCTGACCCCGGTCTATTGTGATGGGACGGTTTGGAGGGAGATTCACACTGTGTCTGACCCCGGGAGTTTGTGATGGGACGGTGAGGAGGGAGATTCACTCTGTGTCTGACCCCGGGAACGTGTGATGGGACGGTTTGGATGCAGATTCACTCTGTTCCTGACGCCGGGAGTGTGTGATGGGACGGTGAGGAGGGACATTTACTCTTTGTCTGACCCCGGGAGTTTGTGATGGAAAGGTGTGGATGCAGATTCACTCTATGTCTGACCCCTGGAATTTGTGATGGGATGGTGTGGAAGGAGATTCACTCAGTGTCTGACCCCGGGCTTTTGTGATGGGATTGTGTGGAGGGAGATTCACTCTGTGTCTGACCCCGGGAGTTTGTGATGGACGGTGTGGATGGAGATTCACTCTATGTCTCACCCCAGGAATTTGTGATGGGATGGTGTGGAGGGAGTTTCAATCTATGTCTGACATCGGCAATGTTTGATGGGACGGTTTGGATGGAGATTCACTCTGTGTCAGACCACTGGCTTTTGTGATGGGACGGTGAGGAGGGAGATTCACTCTGTGTCTGACTCCGGGCTTTTGTGATGGGACGGTGAGGAGGCAGATTCACTCTGTGTCTGACCCCTGGAATTTGTGATAGGATGGTGTGTAAGGAGATTCACTCTGCGTCAGACCCCGGCAATGTGTGATGAGACGGTTTGGATGGAGGTTCACTCAGTGTCTGACCCCGAGGGGTTTAAGATGGGACGGTGTGGATGGAGATTCACTCTGTGTCTCACCCCGGGAATGTGTGATGGGACAGTTTGGATGGAGATTCACTCTGTGACTGACCCGGGCTTTTGTGATGGGACGGTGAAGAGGGAGATTCACTCTGTGTCTGACCCCGGGAACGTGTGATGGGACGGTTTGGATGGAGGTTCACTCTGAGTCTGACCCCAGGAGTGTGTGATGGGTCGGTGAGGAGGGAGATTCACTCTGTGTCTGACCACGGGAACGTGTGATGGGACGGATTGGATGCAGATTCACTCTGTGCCTGACGCCGGAAGTGTGTGATGGGATGGTGAGGAGGGAGATTTACTCTTTGTCTGACCCCGGGAGTTTGTGATGGAAAGGTGTGGATGCAGATTCACTCTATGTCTGACCACTGGAATTTGTGATGGAATGGTGTGAAAGGAGATTCACTCTGTGTCTGACCACGGCAATGTGTGATGGGACGGTTTGGATGGAGGTTCACTCAGTGTCTGACCCCAGGCTTTTGTGAAGGGATTGTGTGGAGGGAGATTCACTCTGTGTCTGACCCCGGGAGATTGTGATGGGACGGTTTGGATGGGGATTCACTCTGTTTCTGACCGCGGGAAAGTGTGATGGGACGGTGATGAGGGAGATTCACTCTGTGTCTGACCCAGGGAACGTGTGATGGGACGGTTTGGATGCAGATACACTCTGTGTCTGACCCCGGGAGTCTGTGATTGGACGATGAGAAGGGAGATTTACTCTTTGTCTGACCCCGGGAGTTTGTGATGGAAAGGTGTGGATGCAGATTCACTCTGTGTCTCACCCCTGGAATTTGTGATAGGATGGTGTGGAAGGAGATTCACTCTGCGTCAGACCCCGGCAATGTGTGATGAGACGGTTTGGATGGATGTTCACTCAGTGTCTGACCCCGAGGGGTTTAAGATGGGACGGTGTGGATGGAGATTCACTCTGTGTCTCACCCCGGGAATGTGTGATGGGACAGTTTGGATGGAGATTCACTCTGTGACTGACCCGGGCTTTTGTGATGGGACGGTGAAGAGGGAGATTCACTCTGTGTCTGACCCCGGGAACGTGTGATGGGACGGTTTGGATGGAGGTTCACTCTGAGTCTGACCCCAGGAGTGTGTGATGGGACGGTGAAGAGGGAGATTCACTCTGTGTCAGACACCGGGAACGTGTGATGGGACAGTTTGGATGGAGATTCAATCTCTATCTGACCCCGGGCTTTTCTGATGGGACGGTGTGGAGGGAGATTCACTTTGTGTCTGACGCCGGTCTATTGTGATGGGACGGTGTGGAGGTAGATTCACTCTGTGTCTGACCCCGGGAGATTGTGATTGGACGGTGTGATTGGAAATTCACTCTGTGTCTGACCCCGGGAGTGTGTGATGGGACGGTGTGGAGGTAGATTCACACTGTGTCTGACCCCGGGAGATTGTGATTGCACGGTGTGATTGGAAATTCACTCTGTGTCTGACCCCGGGAGTGTGTGTTGGGACGGTGAGGAGGAAGATTCACTCTGTGTCTGACCCCGGGAACGTGTGATGGGACGGTTTGGATGCAGATTCACTCTGTTCCTGACGCCGGGAGTGTGTGATGCGACGGTGAGGAGGGAGATTTACTCTTTGTCTGACCCCGGGAGTTTGTGATGGGATTGTGTGGAGGGAGATCCACTCTGTGTCTGACCCCGGGAGTTTGTGATGGACGGTGTGGATGGAGATTCACTCTATGTCTCACCCCTGGAATTTGTGATGGGATGGTGTGGAAGGAAATTCACTCTGTGTCTGACCCCGGGAGTCTGTGATTGGACGATGAGAAGGGAGCTTTACTCTTTGTCTGACCCCGGGAGTATGTGATGGAAAGGTGTGGATGCAGAATCACTCTATGTCTGACCCCTGGAATTTGTGATAGGATGGTGGGGAAGGAGATTCACTCTGTGTCTGACCCCGGCAATGAGTGATGAGACGGTTTGGATGGAGGTTCACTCAGCGTCTGACCCCGAGGGGTTTAAGATGGGACGGTTTGGATGGAGGTTCACTCTGAGTCTGACCACAGGAGTGTGTGATGGGACGGTGAAGAGGGAGATTCCCTCTGTGTCTGACCCCGGGAGTGTGTGATGGGACGGTGTGTTTGGAAATTCACTCTGTGTCTGACCCCGGGATTGTGTGATTGGTCGGTGAGGAGGGTGATTCACTCTGTGTCTGACCACGGGAACGTGTGATGGGACGGATTGGATGCAGATTCACTCTGTGCCTGACGCCGGGAGTGTGTGATGGGATGGTGAGGAGGGAGATTTACTCCTTGTCTGACCCCGGGAGTTTGTGATGGAAAGGTGTTGATGCAGATTCACTCTATGTCTGACCCCTGGAATTTGTGATAGGATGGTGTGGAAGGAGATTCACTCTGTGTCTGAACCCGGCAATGTGTGATGGGACGGTGTGGATGGAGATTCACTCTGTGTCTTACCCCGGGAATGTGTGATGGGACAGTTTGGATGGAGATTCACTCTGTGACTGCCCCGGGCTTTTGTGATGGGACGGTGAAGAGGGAGATTCCCTCTGTGTCTGACCCCGGGAGTGTGTGATGGGACGGTGTGTTTGGAAATTCACTCTGTGTCTGACCCCGGGAGTGTGTGATTGGTCGGTGAGGAGTGTGATTCACTCTTTGTCTGACCACGGGAACGTGTGATGGGACGGATTGGATGCAGATTCACTCTGTGCCTGACGCCGGGAGTGTGTGATGGGATGGTGAGGAGGGAGATTTACTCCTTGTCTGACCCCGGGAGTTTGTGATGGAAAGGTGTGGATGCAGATTCACTCTATGTCTGACCACTGGAATTTGTGATGGGATGGTGTGGAAGGAGATTCACTCTGTGTCTGACCACGGCAATGTGTGATGGGACGGTTTGGATGGAGATTCACTCAGTGTCTGACCCCAGGCTTTTGTGATGGGATTGTGTGGAGGGAGATTCACTCTGTGTCTGACGCCGGGAGATTGTGATGGGACGGTTTGGATGGGGATTCACTCTGTGTCTGACCGCGGGAAAGTGTGATGGGACAGTGATGAGGGAGATTCACTCTGTGCCTGACCCAGGGAACGTGTGATGGGACGGTTTGGATGCAGATTCACTCTGTGTCTGACCCCGGGAGTCTGTGATTGGACGATGAGAAGGGAGCTTTACTCTTTGTCTGACCCCGGGAGTATGTGATGGAAAGGTGTGGATGCAGAATCACTCTATGTCTGACCACTGGAATTTGTGATGGGATGGTGTGGAAGGAGATTCACTCTGTGTCTGACCCCGGCAATGAGTGATGAGACGGTTTGGATGGAGGTTCACTCAGCGTCTGACCCCGAGGGGTTTAAGATGGGACGGTTTGGATGGAGGTTCACTCTGAGTCTGACCACAGGAGTGTGTGATGGGACGGTGAAGAGGGAGATTCCCTCTGTGTCTGACCCCGGGAGTGTGTGATGGGACGGTGTGTTTGGAAATTCACTCTGTGTCTGACCCCGGGAGTGTGTGATTGGTCGGTGAGGAGGGTGATTCACTCTGTGTCTGACCACGTGAACGTGTGATGGGACGGATTGGATGCAGATTCACTCTGTGCCTGACGCCGGGAGTGTGTGATGGGATGGTGAGGAGGGAGATTTACTCCTTGTCTGACCCCGGGAGTTTGTGATGGAAAGGTGTTGATGCAGATTCACTCTATGTCTGACCACTGGAATTTGTGATGGGATGGTGTGGAAGGAGATTCACTCTGTGTCTGACCACGGCAATGTGTGATGGGACGGTTTGGATGGAGGTTCACTCAGTGTCTGACCCCAGGCTTTTGTGATGGGATTGTGTGGAGGGAGATTCACTCTGTGTCTGACCCCGGGAGATTGTGATGGGACGGTTTGGATGGGGATTCACTCTGTGTCTGACCGCGGGAAAGTGTGATGGGACAGTGATGAGGGAGATTCACTCTGTGTCTGACCCAGGGAACGTGTGATGGGACGGTTTGGATGCAGATTCACTCTGTGTCTGACCCCGGGATTCTGTGATTGGACGATGAGAAGGGAGCTTTACTCTTTGTCTGACCCCGGGAGTATGTGATGGAAAGGTGTGGATGCAGAATCACTCTATGTCTGACCCCTGGAATTTGTGATAGGATGGTGGGGAAGGAGATTCACTCTGTGTCTGACCCCGGCAATGAGTGATGAGACGGTTTGGATGGAGGTTCACTCAGCGTCTGACCCCGAGGGGTTTAAGATGGGACGGTTTGGATGGAGGTTCACTCTGAGTCTGACCACAGGAGTGTGTGATGGGACGGTTAAGAGGGAGATTCACTCTCTGTCAGACCCCGGGAACGTATGATGGGACGGTTTGGATGGAGATTCAATCTCTATCTGACCCCGGGCTTTTCTGATGGGCCGGTGTGTATGGAGATTCACTTTGTGTCTGACCCCGGTCTATTGTGATGGGACGGTTTGGAGGGAGATTCACACTGTGTCTGACCCCGGGAGTTTGTGATGGGACGGTGAGGAGGGAGATTCACTCTGTGTCTGACCCCGGGAACGTGTGATGGGACGGTTTGGATGCAGATTCACTCTGTTCCTGACGCCGGGAGTGTGTGATGGGACGGTGAGGAGGGACATTTACTCTTTGTCTGACCCCGGGAGTTTGTGATGGAAAGGTGTGGATGCAGATTCACTCTATGTCTGACCCCTGGAATTTGTGATGGGATGGTGTGGAAGGAGATTCACTCAGTGTCTGACCCCGGGCTTTTGTGATGGGATTGTGTGGAGGGAGATTCACTCTGTGTCTGACCCCGGGAGTTTGTGATGGACGGTGTGGATGGAGATTCACTCTATGTCTCACCCCAGGAATTTGTGATGGGATGGTGTGGAGGGAGTTTCAATCTATGTCTGACATCGGCAATGTTTGATGGGACGGTTTGGATGGAGATTCACTCTGTGTCAGACCACTGGCTTTTGTGATGGGACGGTGAGGAGGGAGATTCACTCTGTGTCTGACTCCGGGCTTTTGTGATGGGACGGTGAGGAGGCAGATTCACTCTGTGTCTGACCCCTGGAATTTGTGATAGGATGGTGTGTAAGGAGATTCACTCTGCGTCAGACCCCGGCAATGTGTGATGAGACTGTTTGGATGGAGGTTCACTCAGTGTCTGACCCCGAGGGGTTTAAGATGGGACGGTGTGGATGGAGATTCACTCTGTGTCTCACCCCGGGAATGTGTGATGCGACAGTTTGGATGGAGATTCACTCTGTGACTGACCCGGGCTTTTGTGATGGGACGGTGAAGAGGGAGATTCACTCTGTGTCTGACCCCGGGAACGTGTGATGGGACGGTTTGGATGGAGGTTCACTCTGAGTCTGACCCCAGGAGTGTGTGATGGGTCGGTGAGGAGGGAGATTCACTCTCTGTCAGACCCCGGGAACGTATGATGGGACGGTTTGGATGGAGAATCAATCTCTATCTGACCCCGGGCTTTTCTGATGGGCCGGTGTGTATGGAGATTCACTTTGTGTCTGACCCCGGTCTATTGTGATGGGACGGTTTGGAGGGAGATTCACACTGTGTCTGACCCCGGGAGTTTGTGATGGGACGGTGAGGAGGGAGATTCACTCTGTGTCTGACCCCGGGAACGTGTGATGGGACGGTTTGGATGCAGATTCACTCTGTTCCTGACGCCGGGAGTGTGTGATGGGACGGTGAGGAGGGACATTTACTCTTTGTCTGACCCCGGGAGTTTGTGATGGAAAGGTGTGGATGCAGATTCACTCTATGTCTGACCCCTGGAATTTGTGATGGGATGGTGTGGAAGGAGATTCACTCAGTGTCTGACCCCGGGCTTTTGTGATGGGATTGTGTGGAGGGAGATTCACTCTGTGTCTGACCCCGGGAGTTTGTGATGGACGGTGTGGATGGAGATTCACTCTATGTCTCACCCCAGGAATTTGTGATGGGATGGTGTGGAGGGAGTTTCAATCTATGTCTGACATCGGCAATGTTTGATGGGACGGTTTGGATGGAGATTCACTCTGTGTCAGACCACTGGCTTTTGTGATGGGACGGTGAGGAGGGAGATTCACTCTGTGTCTGACTCCGGGCTTTTGTGATGGGACGGTGAGGAGGCAGATTCACTCTGTGTCTGACCCCTGGAATTTGTGATAGGATGGTGTGTAAGGAGATTCACTCTGCGTCAGACCCCGGCAATGTGTGATGAGACTGTTTGGATGGAGGTTCACTCAGTGTCTGACCCCGAGGGGTTTAAGATGGGACGGTGTGGATGGAGATTCACTCTGTGTCTCACCCCGGGAATGTGTGATGGGACAGTTTGGATGGAGATTCACTCTGTGACTGACCCGGGCTTTTGTGATGGGACGGTGAAGAGGGAGATTCACTCTGTGTCTGACCCCGGGAACGTGTGATGGGACGGTTTGGATGGAGGTTCACTCTGAGTCTGACCCCAGGAGTGTGTGATGGGTCGGTGAGGAGGGAGATTCACTCTGTGTCTGACCACGGGAACGTGTGATGGGACGGATTGGATGCAGATTCACTCTGTGCCTGACGCCGGAAGTGTGTGATGGGATGGTGAGGAGGGAGATTTACTCTTTGTCTGACCCCGGGAGTTTGTGATGGAAAGGTGTGGATGCAGATTCACTCTATGTCTGACCACTGGAATTTGTGATGGAATGGTGTGAAAGGAGATTCACTCTGTGTCTGACCACGGCAATGTGTGATGGGACGGTTTGGATGGAGGTTCACTCAGTGTCTGACCCCAGGCTTTTGTGAAGGGATTGTGTGGAGGGAGATTCACTCTGTGTCTGACCCCGGGAGATTGTGATGGGACGGTTTGGATGGGGATTCACTCTGTTTCTGACCGCGGGAAAGTGTGATGGGACGGTGATGAGGGAGATTCACTCTGTGTCTGACCCAGGGAACGTGTGATGGGACGGTTTGGATGCAGATACACTCTGTGTCTGACCCCGGGAGTCTGTGATTGGACGATGAGAAGGGAGATTTACTCTTTGTCTGACCCCGGGAGTTTGTGATGGAAAGGTGTGGATGCAGATTCACTCTGTGTCTCACCCCTGGAATTTGTGATAGGATGGTGTGGAAGGAGATTCACTCTGCGTCAGACCCCGGCAATGTGTGATGAGACGGTTTGGATGGATGTTCACTCAGTGTCTGACCCCGAGGGGTTTAAGATGGGACGGTGTGGATGGAGATTCACTCTGTGTCTCACCCCGGGAATGTGTGATGGGACAGTTTGGATGGAGATTCACTCTGTGACTGACCCGGGCTTTTGTGATGGGACGGTGAAGAGGGAGATTCACTCTGTGTCTGACCCCGGGAACGTGTGATGGGACGGTTTGGATGGAGGTTCACTCTGAGTCTGACCCCAGGAGTGTGTGATGGGACGGTGAAGAGGGAGATTCACTCTGTGTCAGACACCGGGAACGTGTGATGGGACAGTTTGGATGGAGATTCAATCTCTATCTGACCCCGGGCTTTTCTGATGGGACGGTGTGGAGGGAGATTCACTTTGTGTCTGACCCCGGTCTATTGTGATGGGACGGTGTGGAGGTAGATTCACTCTGTGTCTGACCCCGGGAGATTGTGATTGGACGGTGTGATTGGAAATTCACTCTGTGTCTGACCCCGGGAGTGTGTGATGGGACGGTGTGGAGGTAGATTCACACTGTGTCTGACCCCGGGAGATTGTGATTGCACGGTGTGATTGGAAATTCACTCTGTGTCTGACCCCGGGAGTGTGTGTTGGGACGGTGAGGAGGAAGATTCACTCTGTGTCTGACCCCGGGAACGTGTGATGGGACGGTTTGGATGCAGATTCACTCTGTTCCTGACGCCGGGAGTGTGTGATGCGACGGTGAGGAGGGAGATTTACTCTTTGTCTGACCCCGGGAGTTTGTGATGGGATTGTGTGGAGGGAGATCCACTCTGTGTCTGACCCCGGGAGTTTGTGATGGACGGTGTGGATGGAGATTCACTCTATGTCTCACCCCTGGAATTTGTGATGGGATGGTGTGGAAGGAAATTCACTCTGTGTCTGACCCCGGGAGTCTGTGATTGGACGATGAGAAGGGAGCTTTACTCTTTGTCTGACCCCGGGAGTATGTGATGGAAAGGTGTGGATGCAGAATCACTCTATGTCTGACCCCTGGAATTTGTGATAGGATGGTGGGGAAGGAGATTCACTCTGTGTCTGACCCCGGCAATGAGTGATGAGACGGTTTGGATGGAGGTTCACTCAGCGTCTGACCCCGAGGGGTTTAAGATGGGACGGTTTGGATGGAGGTTCACTCTGAGTCTGACCACAGGAGTGTGTGATGGGACGGTGAAGAGGGAGATTCCCTCTGTGTCTGACCCCGGGAGTGTGTGATGGGACGGTGTGTTTGGAAATTCACTCTGTGTCTGACCCCGGGATTGTGTGATTGGTCGGTGAGGAGGGTGATTCACTCTGTGTCTGACCACGGGAACGTGTGATGGGACGGATTGGATGCAGATTCACTCTGTGCCTGACGCCGGGAGTGTGTGACGGGATGGTGAGGAGGGAGATTTACTCCTTGTCTGACCCCGGGAGTTTGTGATGGAAAGGTGTTGATGCAGATTCACTCTATGTCTGACCACTGGAATTTGTGATGGGATGGTGTGGAAGGAGATTCACTCTGTGTCTGACCACGGCAATGTGTGATGGGACGGTTTGGATGGAGGTTCACTCAGTGTCTGACCCCAGGCTTTTGTGATGGGATTGTGTGGAGGGAGATTCACTCTGTGTCTGACCCCGGGAGATTGTGATGGGACGGTTTGGATGGGGATTCACTCTGTGTCTGACCGCGGGAGTTTGTGATGGGACGGTGAGGAGGGAGATTCACTCTGTGTCTGACCCCGGGAACGTGTGATGGGACGGTTTGGATGCAGATTCACTCTGTTCCTGACGCCGGGAGTGTGTGATGGGACTGTGAGGAGGGACATTTACTCTTTGTCTGACCCCGGGAGTTTGTGATGGAAAGGTGTGGATGCAGATTCACTCTATGTCTGACCCCTGGAATTTGTGATGGGATGGTGTGGAAGGAGATTCACTCAGTGTCTGACCCCGGGCTTTTGTGATGGGATTGTGTGGAGGGAGATTCACTCTGTGTCTGACCCCGGGAGTTTGTGATGGACGGTGTGGATGGAGATTCACTCTATGTCTCACCCCAGGAATTTGTGATGGGATGGTGTGGAGGGAGTTTCAATCTATGTCTGACATCGGCAATGTTTGATGGGACGGTTTGGATGGAGATTCACTCTGTGTCAGACCACTGGCTTTTGTGATGGGACGGTGAGGTGGGAGATTCACTCTGTGTCTGACTCCGGGCTTTTGTGATGGGACGGTGAGGAGGCAGATTCACTCTGTGTCTGACCCCTGGAATTTGTGATAGGATGGTGTGTAAGGAGATTCACTCTGCGTCAGACCCCGGCAATGTGTGATGAGACGGTTTGGATGGAGGTTCACTCAGTGTCTGACCCCGAGGGGTTTAAGATGGGACGGTGTGGATGGAGATTCACTCTGTGTCTCACCCCGGGAATGTGTGATGCGACAGTTTGGATGGAGATTCACTCTGTGACTGACCCGGGCTTTTGTGATGGGACGGTGAAGAGGGAGATTCACTCTGTATCTGACCCCGGGAACGTGTGATGGGACGGTTTGGATGGAGGTTCACTCTGAGTCTGACCCCAGGAGTGTGTGATGGGTCGGTGAGGAGGGAGATTCACTCTGTGCCTGACCACGGGAACGTGTGATGGGACGGATTGGATGCAGATTCACTCTGTGCCTGACGCCGGAAGTGTGTGATGGGATGGTGAGGAGGGAGATTTACTCTTTGTCTGACCCCGGGAGTTTGTGATGGAAAGGTGTGGATGCAGATTCACTCTATGTCTGACCACTGGAATTTGTGATGGGATGGTGTGAAAGGAGATTCACTCTGTGTCTGACCACGGCAATGTGTGATGGGACGGTTTGGATGGAGGTTCACTCAGTGTCTGACCCAAGGCTTTTGTGAAGGGATTGTGTGGAGGGAGATTCACTCTGTGTCTGACCCCGGGAGATTGTGATGGGACGGTTTGGATGGGGATTCACTCTGTGTCTGACCGCGGGAAAGTGTGATGGGACGGTGATGAGGGAGATTCACTCTGTGTCTGACCCAGGGAACGTGTGATGGGACGGTTTGGATGCAGATACACTCTGTGTCTGACCCCGGGAGTCTGTGATTGGACGATGAGAAGGGAGATTTACTCTTTGTCTGACCCCGGGAGTTTGTGATGGAAAGGTGTGGATGCAGATTCACTCTGTGTCTCACCCCTGGAATTTGTGATAGGATGGTGTGGAAGGAGATTCACTCTGCGTCAGACCCCGGCAATGTGTGATGAGACGGTTTGGATGGAGGTTCACTCAGTGTCTGACCCCGAGGGGTTTAAGATGGGACGGTGTGGATGGAGATTCACTCTGTGTCTCACCCCGGGAATGTGTGATGGGACAGTTTGGATGGAGATTCACTCTGTGACTGACCCGGGCTTTTGTGATGGGACGGTGAAGAGGGAGATTCACTCTGTGTCTGACCCCGGGAACGTGTGATGGGACGGTTTGGATGGAGGTTCACTCTGAGTCTGACCCCAGGAGTGTGTGATGGGACGGTGAAGAGGGAGATTCACTCTGTGTCAGACACCGGGAACGTGTGATGGGACAGTTTGGATGGAGATTAAATCTCTATCTGACCCCGGGCTTTTCTGATGGGACGGTGTGGAGGGAGATTCACTTTGTGTCTGACCCCGGTCTATTGTGATGGGACGGTGTGGAGGTAGATTCACTCTGTGTCTGACCCCGGGAGATTGTGATTGGACCTTGTGATTGGAAATTCACTCTGTGTCTGACCCCGGGAGTGTGTGATGGGACGGTGTGGAGGTAGATTCACACTGTGTCTGACCCCGGGAGATTGTGATTGCACGGTGTGATTGGAAATTCACTCTGTGTCTGACCCCGGGAGTGTGTGTTGGGACGGTGAGGAGGAAGATTCACTCTGTGTCTGACCCCGGGAACGTGTGATGGGACGGTTTGGATGCAGATTCACTCTGTTCCTGACGCCGGGAGTGTGTGATGCGACGGTGAGGAGGGAGATTTACTCTTTGTCTGACCCCGGGAGTTTGTGATGGGATTGTGTGGAGGGAGATTCACTCTGTGTCTGACCCCGGGAGTTTGTGATGGACGGTGTGGATGGAGATTCACTCTATGTCTCACCCCTGGAATTTGTGATGGGATGGTGTGGAAGGAAATTCACCCTGTGTCTGACCACGGCAATGTGTAATGGAAAGGTGTGGATGCAGTTTCACTCTATGTCTGACCCCTGGAATATGTGATGGGATGGTGTGGAAGGAGATTCACTCTGTGTCTGACCCCGGGCAATGTGTGATGGGACGGTTTGGATGCAGGTTCACTGAGTGTCTGACCCCGGGCTTTTGTGATGGGATTGTGTGGAGGGAGATTAATTCTGATTCTGACCCCGTGAAAGTGTGATGGGACCGTTTGTATGGAGATTCACTCTGTGTCTGACCCCGCACTTTTGTGATGGGACAGTGTGGAGGGAGATTCACTCTGTGTCTGACCCCGTGAAAGTGTGATGGGACCGTTTGGATGGAGATTCACTCTGTGTCTGACCCCGCACTTTTGTGATGGGACGGTGTGGAGGGAGATTCACTCTGTGTCTGACCCCGGGAGATTGTGATGGGACGGTTTGGATGGGGATTCACTCTGTGTCTGACCGCGGGAGTTTGTGATGGGACGGTGAGGAGGGAGATTCACTCTGTGTCTGACCCCGGGAACGTGTGATGGGACGGTTTGGATGCAGATTCACTCTGTTCCTGACGCCGGGAGTGTGTGATGGGACGGTGAGGAGGGACATTTACTCTTTGTCTGACCCCGGGAGTTTGTGATGGAAAGGTGTGGATGCAGATTCACTCTATGTCTGACCCCTGGAATTTGTGATGGGATGGTGTGGAAGGAGATTCACTCAGTGTCTGACCACGGCAATGTGTGATGGGACGGTTTGGATGGGGATTCACTCTGTGTCTGACCGCGGGAGTTTGTGATGGAAAGGTGTGGATGCAGATTCACTCAGTGTCTGACCCCAGGCTTTTGTGATGGGATGGTGTGGAAGGAGATTCACTCAGTGTCTGACCACGGCAATGTGTGATGGGACGGTGAGGAGGGACATTTACTCTTTGTCTGACCCCGGGAGTTTGTGATGGAAAGGTGTGGATGCAGATTCACTCAGTGTCTGACCCCAGGCTTTTGTGATGGGATTGTGTGGAGGGAGATTCACTCTGTGTCTGACCCCGGGAGATTGTGATGGGACGGTTTGGATGGGGATTCACTCTGTGTCTGACCGCGGGAGTTTGTGATGGGACGGTGAGGAGGGAGATTCACTCTGTGTCTGACCCCGGGAACGTGTGATGGGACGGTTTGGATGCAGATTCACTCTGTTCCTGACGCCGGGAGTGTGTGATGGGACGGTGAGGAGGGACATTTACTCTTTGTCTGACCCCGGGAGTTTGTGATGGAAAGGTGTGGATGCAGATTCACTCTATGTCTGACCCCTGGAATTTGTGATGGGATGGTGTGGAAGGAGATTCACTCAGTGTCTGACCCCGGGCTTTTGTGATGGGATTGTGTGGAGGGAGATTCACTCTGTGTCTGACCCCGGGAGTTTGTGATGGACGGTGTGGATGGAGATTCACTCTATGTCTCACCCCAGGAATTTGTGATGGGATGGTGTGGAGGGAGTTTCAATCTATGTCTGACATCGGCAATGTTTGATGGGACGGTTTGGATGGAGATTCACTCTGTGTCAGACCACTGGCTTTTGTGATGGGACGGTGAGGTGGGAGATTCACTCTGTGTCTGACTCCGGGCTTTTGTGATGGGACGGTGAGGAGGCAGATTCACTCTGTGTCTGACCCCTGGAATTTGTGATAGGATGGTGTGTAAGGAGATTCACTCTGCGTCAGACCCCGGCAATGTGTGATGAGACGGTTTGGATGGAGGTTCACTCAGTGTCTGACCCCGAGGGGTTTAAGATGGGACGGTGTGGATGGAGATTCACTCTGTGTCTCACCCCGGGAATGTGTGATGCGACAGTTTGGATGGAGATTCACTCTGTGACTGACCCGGGCTTTTGTGATGGGACGGTGAAGAGGGAGATTCACTCTGTATCTGACCCCGGGAACGTGTGATGGGACGGTTTGGATGGAGGTTCACTCTGAGTCTGACCCCAGGAGTGTGTGATGGGTCGGTGAGGAGGGAGATTCACTCTGTGCCTGACCACGGGAACGTGTGATGGGACGGATTGGATGCAGATTCACTCTGTGCCTGACGCCGGAAGTGTGTGATGGGATGGTGAGGAGGGAGATTTACTCTTTGTCTGACCCCGGGAGTTTGTGATGGAAAGGTGTGGATGCAGATTCACTCTATGTCTGACCACTGGAATTTGTGATGGGATGGTGTGAAAGGAGATTCACTCTGTGTCTGACCACGGCAATGTGTGATGGGACGGTTTGGATGGAGGTTCACTCAGTGTCTGACCCAAGGCTTTTGTGAAGGGATTGTGTGGAGGGAGATTCACTCTGTGTCTGACCCCGGGAGATTGTGATGGGACGGTTTGGATGGGGATTCACTCTGTGTCTGACCGCGGGAAAGTGTGATGGGACGGTGATGAGGGAGATTCACTCTGTGTCTGACCCAGGGAACGTGTGATGGGACGGTTTGGATGCAGATACACTCTGTGTCTGACCCCGGGAGTCTGTGATTGGACGATGAGAAGGGAGATTTACTCTTTGTCTGACCCCGGGAGTTTGTGATGGAAAGGTGTGGATGCAGATTCACTCTGTGTCTCACCCCTGGAATTTGTGATAGGATGGTGTGGAAGGAGATTCACTCTGCGTCAGACCCCGGCAATGTGTGATGAGACGGTTTGGATGGAGGTTCACTCAGTGTCTGACCCCGAGGGGTTTAAGATGGGACGGTGTGGATGGAGATTCACTCTGTGTCTCACCCCGGGAATGTGTGATGGGACAGTTTGGATGGAGATTCACTCTGTGACTGACCCGGGCTTTTGTGATGGGACGGTGAAGAGGGAGATTCACTCTGTGTCTGACCCCGGGAACGTGTGATGGGACGGTTTGGATGGAGGTTCACTCTGAGTCTGACCCCAGGAGTGTGTGATGGGACGGTGAAGAGGGAGATTCACTCTGTGTCAGACACCGGGAACGTGTGATGGGACAGTTTGGATGGAGATTAAATCTCTATCTGACCCCGGGCTTTTCTGATGGGACGGTGTGGAGGGAGATTCACTTTGTGTCTGACCCCGGTCTATTGTGATGGGACGGTGTGGAGGTAGATTCACTCTGTGTCTGACCCCGGGAGATTGTGATTGGACCTTGTGATTGGAAATTCACTCTGTGTCTGACCCCGGGAGTGTGTGATGGGACGGTGTGGAGGTAGATTCACACTGTGTCTGACCCCGGGAGATTGTGATTGCACGGTGTGATTGGAAATTCACTCTGTGTCTGACCCCGGGAGTGTGTGTTGGGACGGTGAGGAGGAAGATTCACTCTGTGCCTGACCACGGGAACGTGTGATGGGACGGATTGGATGCAGATTCACTCTGTGCCTGACGCCGGAAGTGTGTGATGGGATGGTGAGGAGGGAGATTTACTCTTTGTCTGACCCCGGGAGTTTGTGATGGAAAGGTGTGGATGCAGATTCACTCTATGTCTGACCACTGGAATTTGTGATGGGATGGTGTGAAAGGAGATTCACTCTGTGTCTGACCACGGCAATGTGTGATGGGACGGTTTGGATGGAGGTTCACTCAGTGTCTGACCCAAGGCTTTTGTGAAGGGATTGTGTGGAGGGAGATTCACTCTGTGTCTGACCCCGGGAGATTGTGATGGGACGGTTTGGATGGGGATTCACTCTGTGTCTGACCGCGGGAAAGTGTGATGGGACGGTGATGAGGGAGATTCACTCTGTGTCTGACCCAGGGAACGTGTGATGGGACGGTTCGGATGCAGATACACTCTGTGTCTGACCCCGGGAGTCTGTGATTGGACGATGAGAAGGGAGATTTACTCTTTGTCTGACCCCGGGAGTTTGTGATGGAAAGGTGTGGATGCAGATTCACTCTGTGTCTCACCCCTGGAATTTGTGATAGGATGGTGTGGAAGGAGATTCACTCTGCGTCAGACCCCGGCAATGTGTGATGAGACGGTTTGGATGGAGGTTCACTCAGTGTCTGACCCCGAGGGGTTTAAGATGGGACGGTGTGGATGGAGATTCACTCTGTGTCTCACCCCGGGAATGTGTGATGGGACAGTTTGGATGGAGATTCACTCTGTGACTGACCCGGGCTTTTGTGATGGGACGGTGAAGAGGGAGATTCACTCTGTGTCTGACCCCGGGAACGTGTGATGGGACGGTTTGGATGGAGGTTCACTCTGAGTCTGACCCCAGAAGTGTGTGATGGGACGGTGAAGAGGGAGATTCACTCTGTGTCAGACACCGGGAACGTGTGATGGGACAGTTTGGATGGAGATTAAATCTCTATCTGACCCCGGGCTTTTCTGATGGGACGGTGTGGAGGGAGATTCACTTTGTGTCTGACCCCGGTCTATTGTGATGGGACGGTGTGGAGGTAGATTCACTCTGTGTCTGACCCCGGGAGATTGTGATTGGACCTTGTGATTGGAAATTCACTCTGTGTCTGACCCCGGGAGTGTGTGATGGGACGGTGTGGAGGTAGATTCACACTGTGTCTGACCCCGGGAGATTGTGATTGCACGGTGTGATTGGAAATTCACTCTGTGTCTGACCCCGGGAGTGTGTGTTGGGACGGTGAGGAGGAAGATTCACTCTGTGTCTGACCCCGGGAACGTGTGATGGGACGGTTTGGATGCAGATTCACTCTGTTCCTGACGCCGGGAGTGTGTGATGCGACGGTGAGGAGGGAGATTTACTCTTTGTCTGACCCCGGGAGTTTGTGATGGGATTGTGTGGAGGGAGATTCACTCTGTGTCTGACCCCGGGAGTTTGTGATGGACGGTGTGGATGGAGATTCACTCTATGTCTCACCCCTGGAATTTGTGATGGGATGGTGTGGAAGGAAATTCACCCTGTGTCTGACCACGGCAATGTGTAATGGAAAGGTGTGGATGCAGTTTCACTCTATGTCTGACCCCTGGAATATGTGATGGGATGGTGTGGAAGGAGATTCACTCTGTGTCTGACCCCGGGCAATGTGTGATGGGACGGTTTGGATGCAGGTTCACTGAGTGTCTGACCCCGGGCTTTTGTGATGGGATTGTGTGGAGGGAGATTAATTCTGATTCTGACCCCGTGAAAGTGTGATGGGACCGTTTGTATGGAGATTCACTCTGTGTCTGACCCCGCACTTTTGTGATGGGACAGTGTGGAGGGAGATTCACTCTGTGTCTGACCCCGTGAAAGTGTGATGGGACCGTTTGGATGGAGATTCACTCTGTGTCTTATCCCGCACTTTTGTGATGGGACGGTGTGGAGGGAGATTCACTCTGTGTCTGACCCCGGGAGATTGTGATGGGACGGTTTGGATGGGGATTCACTCTGTGTCTGACCGCGGGAGTTTGTGATGGGACGGTGAGGAGGGAGATTCACTCTGTGTCTGACCCCGGGAACGTGTGATGGGACGGTTTGGATGCAGATTCACTCTGTTCCTGACGCCGGGAGTGTGTGATGGGACGGTGAGGAGGGACATTTACTCTTTGTCTGACCCCGGGAGTTTGTGATGGAAAGGTGTGGATGCAGATTCACTCTATGTCTGACCCCTGGAATTTGTGATGGGATGGTGTGGAAGGAGATTCACTCAGTGTCTGACCACGGCAATGTGTGATGGGACGGTTTGGATGGAGGTTCACTCAGTGTCTGACCCCAGGCTTTTGTGATGGGATTGTGTGGAGGGAGATTCACTCTGTGTCTGACCCCGGGAGATTGTGATGGGACGGTTTGGATGGGGATTCACTCTGTGTCTGACCGCGGGAGTTTGTGATGGGACGGTGAGGAGGGAGATTCACTCTGTGTCTGACCCCGGGAACGTGTGATGGGACGGTTTGGATGCAGATTCACTCTGTTCCTGACGCCGGGAGTGTGTGATGGGACTGTGAGGAGGGACATTTACTCTTTGTCTGACCCCGGGAGTTTGTGATGGAAAGGTGTGGATGCAGATTCACTCTATGTCTGACCCCTGGAATTTGTGATGGGATGGTGTGGAAGGAGATTCACTCAGTGTCTGACCCCGGGCTTTTGTGATGGGATTGTGTGGAGGGAGATTCACTCTGTGTCTGACCCCGGGAGTTTGTGATGGACGGTGTGGATGGAGATTCACTCTATGTCTCACCCCAGGAATTTGTGATGGGATGGTGTGGAGGGAGTTTCAATCTATGTCTGACATCGGCAATGTTTGATGGGACGGTTTGGATGGAGATTCACTCTGTGTCAGACCACTGGCTTTTGTGATGGGACGGTGAGGTGGGAGATTCACTCTGTGTCTGACTCCGGGCTTTTGTGATGGGACGGTGAGGAGGCAGATTCACTCTGTGTCTGACCCCTGGAATTTGTGATAGGATGGTGTGTAAGGAGATTCACTCTGCGTCAGACCCCGGCAATGTGTGATGAGACGGTTTGGATGGAGGTTCACTCAGTGTCTGACCCCGAGGGGTTTAAGATGGGACGGTGTGGATGGAGATTCACTCTGTGTCTCACCCCGGGAATGTGTGATGCGACAGTTTGGATGGAGATTCACTCTGTGACTGACCCGGGCTTTTGTGATGGGACGGTGAAGAGGGAGATTCACTCTGTATCTGACCCCGGGAACGTGTGATGGGACGGTTTGGATGGAGGTTCACTCTGAGTCTGACCCCAGGAGTGTGTGATGGGTCGGTGAGGAGGGAGATTCACTCTGTGCCTGACCACGGGAACGTGTGATGGGACGGATTGGATGCAGATTCACTCTGTGCCTGACGCCGGAAGTGTGTGATGGGATGGTGAGGAGGGAGATTTACTCTTTGTCTGACCCCGGGAGTTTGTGATGGAAAGGTGTGGATGCAGATTCACTCTATGTCTGACCACTGGAATTTGTGATGGGATGGTGTGAAAGGAGATTCACTCTGTGTCTGACCACGGCAATGTGTGATGGGACGGTTTGGATGGAGGTTCACTCAGTGTCTGACCCAAGGCTTTTGTGAAGGGATTGTGTGGAGGGAGATTCACTCTGTGTCTGACCCCGGGAGATTGTGATGGGACGGTTTGGATGGGGATTCACTCTGTGTCTGACCGCGGGAAAGTGTGATGGGACGGTGATGAGGGAGATTCACTCTGTGTCTGACCCAGGGAACGTGTGATGGGACGGTTTGGATGCAGATACACTCTGTGTCTGACCCCGGGAGTCTGTGATTGGACGATGAGAAGGGAGATTTACTCTTTGTCTGACCCCGGGAGTTTGTGATGGAAAGGTGTGGATGCAGATTCACTCTGTGTCTCACCCCTGGAATTTGTGATAGGATGGTGTGGAAGGAGATTCACTCTGCGTCAGACCCCGGCAATGTGTGATGAGACGGTTTGGATGGAGGTTCACTCAGTGTCTGACCCCGAGGGGTTTAAGATGGGACGGTGTGGATGGAGATTCACTCTGTGTCTCACCCCGGGAATGTGTGATGGGACAGTTTGGATGGAGATTCACTCTGTGACTGACCCGGGCTTTTGTGATGGGACGGTGAAGAGGGAGATTCACTCTGTGTCTGACCCCGGGAACGTGTGATGGGACGGTTTGGATGGAGGTTCACTCTGAGTCTGACCCCAGGAGTGTGTGATGGGACGGTGAAGAGGGAGATTCACTCTGTGTCAGACACCGGGAACGTGTGATGGGACAGTTTGGATGGAGATTAAATCTCTATCTGACCCCGGGCTTTTCTGATGGGACGGTGTGGAGGGAGATTCACTTTGTGTCTGACCCCGGTCTATTGTGTTGGGACGGTGTGGAGGTAGATTCACTCTGTGTCTGACCCCGGGAGATTGTGATTGGACCTTGTGATTGGAAATTCACTCTGTGTCTGACCCCGGGAGTGTGTGATGGGACGGTGTGGAGGTAGATTCACACTGTGTCTGACCCCGGGAGATTGTGATGGGACGGTTTGGATGGGGATTCACTCTGTGTCTGACCGCGGGAAAGTGTGATGGGACGGTGATGAGGGAGATTCACTCTGTGTCTGACCCAGGGAACGTGTGATGGGACGGTTTGGATGCAGATACACTCTGTGTCTGACCCCGGGAGTCTGTGATTGGACGATGAGAAGGGAGATTTACTCTTTGTCTGACCCCGGGAGTTTGTGATGGAAAGGTGTGGATGCAGATTCACTCTGTGTCTCACCCCTGGAATTTGTGATAGGATGGTGTGGAAGGAGATTCACTCTGCGTCAGACCCCGGCAATGTGTGATGAGACGGTTTGGATGGAGGTTCACTCAGTGTCTGACCCCGAGGGGTTTAAGATGGGACGGTGTGGATGGAGATTCACTCTGTGTCTCACCCCGGGAATGTGTGATGGGACAGTTTGGATGGAGATTCACTCTGTGACTGACCCGGGCTTTTGTGATGGGACGGTGAAGAGGGAGATTCACTCTGTGTCTGACCCCGGGAACGTGTGATGGGACGGTTTGGATGGAGGTTCACTCTGAGTCTGACCCCAGGAGTGTGTGATGGGACGGTGAAGAGGGAGATTCACTCTGTGTCAGACACCGGGAACGTGTGATGGGACAGTTTGGATGGAGATTAAATCTCTATCTGACCCCGGGCTTTTCTGATGGGACGGTGTGGAGGGAGATTCACTTTGTGTCTGACCCCGGTCTATTGTGTTGGGACGGTGTGGAGGTAGATTCACTCTGTGTCTGACCCCGGGAGATTGTGATTGGACCTTGTGATTGGAAATTCACTCTGTGTCTGACCCCGGGAGTGTGTGATGGGACGGTGTGGAGGTAGATTCACACTGTGTCTGACCCCGGGAGATTGTGATTGCACGGTGTGATTGGAAATTCACTCTGTGTCTGACCCCGGGAGTGTGTGTTGGGACGGTGAGGAGGAAGATTCACTCTGTGTCTGACCCCGGGAACGTGTGATGGGACGGTTTGGATGCAGATTCACTCTGTTCCTGACGCCGGGAGTGTGTGATGCGACGGTGAGGAGGGAGATTTACTCTTTGTCTGACCCCGGGAGTTTGTGATGGGATTGTGTGGAGGGAGATTCACTCTGTGTCTGACCCCGGGAGTTTGTGATGGACGGTGTGGATGGAGATTCACTCTATGTCTCACCCCTGGAATTTGTGATGGGATGGTGTGGAAGGAAATTCACCCTGTGTCTGACCACGGCAATGTGTAATGGAAAGGTGTGGATGCAGTTTCACTCTATGTCTGACCCCTGGAATATGTGATGGGATGGTGTGGAAGGAGATTCACTCTGTGTCTGACCCCGGGCAATGTGTGATGGGACGGTTTGGATGCAGGTTCACTGAGTGTCTGACCCCGGGCTTTTGTGATGGGATTGTGTGGAGGGAGATTAATTCTGATTCTGACCCCGTGAAAGTGTGATGGGACCGTTTGTATGGAGATTCACTCTGTGTCTGACCCCGCACTTTTGTGATGGGACAGTGTGGAGGGAGATTCACTCTGTGTCTGACCCCGTGAAAGTGTGATGGGACCGTTTGGATGGAGATTCACTCTGTGTCTGACCCCGCACTTTTGTGATGGGACGGTGTGGAGGGAGATTCACTCTGTGTCTGACCCCGGGAGATTGTGATGGGACGGTTTGGATGGGGATTCACTCTGTGTCTGACCGCGGGAGTTTGTGATGGGACGGTGAGGAGGGAGATTCACTCTGTGTCTGACCCCGGGAACGTGTGATGGGACGGTTTGGATGCAGATTCACTCTGTTCCTGACGCCGGGAGTGTGTGATGGGACGGTGAGGAGGGACATTTACTCTTTGTCTGACCCCGGGAGTTTGTGATGGAAAGGTGTGGATGCAGATTCACTCTATGTCTGACCCCTGGAATTTGTGATGGGATGGTGTGGAAGGAGATTCACTCAGTGTCTGACCCCGGGCTTTTGTGATGGGATTGTGTGGAGGGAGATTCACTCTGTGTCTGACCCCGGGAGTTTGTGATGGACGGTGTGGATGGAGATTCACTCTATGTCTCACCCCAGGAATTTGTGATGGGATGGTGTGGAGGGAGTTTCAATCTATGTCTGACATCGGCAATGTTTGATGGGACGGTTTGGATGGAGATTCACTCTGTGTCAGACCACTGGCTTTTGTGATGGGACGGTGAGGAGGGAGATTCACTCTGTGTCTGACTCCGGGCTTTTGTGATGGGACGGTGAGGAGGCAGATTCACTCTGTGTCTGACCCCTGGAATTTGTGATAGGATGGTGTGTAAGGAGATTCACTCTGCGTCAGACCCCGGCAATGTGTGATGAGACGGTTTGGATGGAGGTTCACTCAGTGTCTGACCCCGAGGGGTTTAAGATGGGACGGTGTGGATGGAGATTCACTCTGTGTCTCACCCCGGGAATGTGTGATGGGACAGTTTGGATGGAGATTCACTCTGTGACTGACCCGGGCTTTTGTGATGGGACGGTGAAGAGGGAGATTCACTTTGTGTCTGACCCCGGGAACGTGTGATGGGACGGTTTGGATGGAGGTTCACTCTGAGTCTGACCCCAGGAGTGTGTGATGGGTCGGTGAGGAGGGAGATTCACTCTGTGTCTGACCACGGGAACGTGTGATGGGACGGATTGGATGCAGATTCACTCTGTGCCTGACGCCGGAAGTGTGTGATGGGATGGTGAGGAGGGAGATTTACTCTTTGTCTGACCCCGGGAGTTTGTGATGGAAAGGTGTGGATGCAGATTCACTCTATGTCTGACCACTGGAATTTGTGATGGGATGGTGTGAAAGGAGATTCACTCTGTGTCTGACCACGGCAATGTGTGATGGGACGGTTTGGATGGAGGTTCACTCAGTGTCTGACCCCAGGCTTTTGTGAAGGGATTGTGTGGAGGGAGATTCACTCTGTGTCTGACCCCGGGAGATTGTGATGGGACGGTTTGGATGGGGATTCACTCTGTGTCTGACCGCGGGAAAGTGTGATGGGACGGTGATGAGGGAGATTCACTCTGTGTCTGACCCAGGGAACGTGTGATGGGACGGTTTGGATGCAGATACACTCTGTGTCTGACCCCGGGAGTCTGTGATTGGACGATGAGAAGGGAGATTTACTCTTTGTCTGACCCCGGGAGTTTGTGATGGAAAGGTGTGGATGCAGATTCACTCTGTGTCTCACCCCTGGAATTTGTGATAGGATGGTGTGGAAGGAGATTCACTCTGCGTCAGACCCCGGCAATGTGTGATGAGACGGTTTGGATGGAGGTTCACTCAGTGTCTGACCCCGAGGGGTTTAAGATGGGACGGTGTGGATGGAGATTCACTCTGTGTCTCACCCCGGGAATGTGTGATGGGACAGTTTGGATGGAGATTCACTCTGTGACTGACCCGGGCTTTTGTGATGGGACGGTGAAGAGGGAGATTCACTCTGTGTCTGACCCCGGGAACGTGTGATGGGACGGTTTGGATGGAGGTTCACTCTGAGTCTGACCCCAGGAGTGTGTGATGGGACGGTGAAGAGGGAGATTCACTCTGTGTCAGACACCGGGAACGTGTGATGGGACAGTTTGGATGGAGATTAAATCTCTATCTGACCCCGGGCTTTTCTGATGGGACGGTGTGGAGGGAGATTCACTTTGTGTCTGACCCCGGTCTATTGTGATGGGACGGTGTGGAGGTAGATTCACTCTGTGTCTGACCCCGGGAGATTGTGATTGGACCTTGTGATTGGAAATTCACTCTGTGTCTGACCCCGGGAGTGTGTGATGGGACGGTGCGCGGGGAAGTGTTATGGGACGTTTTGGATGGAGATTCACTCTGTGTCTGACCCCGGGCTTTTGTGATGGGACGGTGTGGATGGAGATTCACTCTGAGTCTGACCCAGGGAAAGTATGATGGGACGGTTTGGATGGACATTCACTTTGTGTCTGACCCCGGGTTTTTGTGATGGGAAGGTCTGGATGGAGATTCACTCTGTGTCTGACCCCGGGAAATTATGATGGGCCGGTGTGTATGGAGATTCACCTTCTGTCTGACCCTGGGTTTTTGTGATGGTCCGGTGTGGATGGAGATTCACTCTGTGTCTGACCCCGGGAGTTTGTGATGGGACGGTGTGGATGGAGATTCACTCTGTGTCTGACCCCGGGAGTTTGTGATGGAAATGTGTGGTTGCAGTTTCACTCTATGTCTGACCACGGAATTTGTGAATGGACGGTGTGTAGGGAGTTTCAATCTGTGTCTGACATCGGCAATGTGTGATGGGACGGTTTGGATGGAGATTCACTCTGTGTCTGACCCCGGGAGTCTGTGATTGGACGATGAGAAGGGAGCTTTACTCTTTGTCTGACCCCGGGAGTATGTGATGGAAAGGTGTGGATGCAGATTCACTCTATGTCTGACCCCTGGAATTTGTGATAGGATGGTGTGGAAGGAGAATCACTCTGTGTCTGACCCAGGCAATGTGTGATGAGACGGTTTGGATGGAGGTTCACTCAGTGTCTGACCCCGAGGGGTTTAAGATGGGACGGTGTGGATGGAGATTCACTCTGTGTCTGACCACGGGAACGTGTGATGAGACGGTTTGGATGGAGGTTCACTCCGAGTCTGACCACAGGAGTGTGTGATGGGACGGTGAAGAGGGAGATTCACTCTGTGTCAGACCCCGGGAACGTGTGATGGGACGGTTTGGATGGAGATTCAATCTCTATCTGACACCGGGCTTTTCTGATGGGCCGGTGTGTATGGAGATTCAATTTGTGTCTGACCCCGGTCTATTGTGATTGGACGGTGTGGAGGGAGATTCACACTGTGTCTGACCCCGTGAGTTTGTGATGGGACGGTGTGATTGGAAATTCACTCTGTGTCTGACCCCGGGAACGTGTGATGGGACGGTTTGGATGCAGATTCACTCTGTTCCTGACGCCGGGAGTGTGTGATGCGACGGTGAGGAGGGAGATTTACTCTTTGTCTGACCCCGGGAGTTTGTGATGGGATTGTGTGGAGGGAGATTCACTCTGTGTCTGACCCCGGGAGTTTGTGATGGACGGTGTGGATGGAGATTCACTCTATGTCTCACCCCTGGAATTTGTGATGGGATGGTGTGGAAGGAAATTCACTCTGTGTCTGACCACGGCAATGTGTGATGGAAAGGTGTGGATGCAGTTTCACTCTATGTCTGACCCCTGGAATTTGTGATGGGATGGTGTGGAAGGAGATTCACTCTGTGTCTGACCCCGGGCAATGAGTGATGGGACGGTTTGGATGCAGGTTCACTGAGTGTCTGACCCCGGGCTTTTGTGATGGGATTGTGTGGAGGGAGATTAATTCTGTGTCTGACCCCGTGAAAGTGTGATGGGACCGTTTGTATGGAGATTCACTCTGTGTCTGACCCCGCACTTTTGTGATGGGACGGTGTGGATGGAGATTCAATCTGTGTCTGACCCCGCACTTTTGTGATGGGACAGTGTGGATGGAGATTCACTCTGTGTCTGACCCCGCACTTTTGTGATGGGACGGTGTGGATGGAGATTCACTCTGTGTCAGACCCCGGGAGTGTGTGATGGGACGGTGTGGAGGGAGATTCACTCTGTTTCTGACCCCGGGAGTTTGTGATGGAAATGTGTGGATGCAGATTCACTCTATGTCTGACCACGGAATTTGTGATTGGACGCGGTGGAGGGAGATTCACTCTGTGCCTGACCCCGGGCTTTTGTGATGGGAAGGTGAGGAGGGAGATTCACTCTGTGTCTGACCCAGGGCTTTTGTGATGGGACGGTGAGGAGGGAGATTCAATATCTGTCTGACCCCGGGCTTTTGTGATGGGACGGTGTGGAGGGAGATTCACTCTGTGTCTGACCCCGGGCTTTTGTGATGGGACGGTGATAAGGGAGATTCACTCTGTGTCTGACCCCGTGAGTTCGTGATGGGCCTGTGTGGATGGAGATTCCCTCTGTGTCTGTCCCCGGGAGTGTGTGATGGGACGGTGTGTTTGGAAATTCACTCTGTGTCTGACCCCGGGAGTGTGTGCTGGGTCGGTGAGGAGGGAGATTCACTCTGTGTCTGACCACGGGAACGTGTGATGGGACGGATTGGATGCCGATTCACTCTGTGTCTGACCACGGTATTGTGTGATAGGACGGTTTGGATGGAGGTTCACTCAGTGTCTGACCCGAGGCTTTTGTGATGGGTTTGTGTGGAGGGAGATTCACTCTTTGTCTGACCCCGGGAGATTGTGATGGGACGGTTTGGATGGGGATTCACTCTGCGTCTGACCGCGGGGAAGTGTTATGGGTCGTTTTGGATGGAGATTCACTCTGTATCTGACCCCGGGCTTTTGTGATGGGACGGTGTGGATGGAGATTCACTCTGAGTCTGACCCAGGGAAAGTATGATGGGACGGTTTGGATGGACATTCACTTTGTGTCTGACCCCGGGTTTTTGTGATGGGAAGGTCTGGATGGAGATTCACTCTGTGTCTGACCCCGGGAAATTATGATGGGCCGGTGTGTATGGAGATTCACCTTCTGTCTGACCCCGGGTTTTTGTGATGGTCCGGTGTGGATGGAGATTCACTCTGTGTCTGACCCCGGGAGTTTGTGATGGGACGGTGTGGATGGAGATTCACTCTGTGTCTGACCCCTGGAAAGTGTGATGGGACCGTTTGGATGCAGATTCACTCTGTTCCTGACGCCGGGAGTGTGTGATGCGACGGTGAGGAGGGAGATTTACTCTTTGTCTGACCCCGGGAGTTTGTGATGGGATTGTGTGGAGGGAGATTCACTCTGTGTCTGACCCCGGGAGTTTGTGATGGACGGTGTGGATGGAGATTCACTCTATGTCTCACCCCTGGAATTTGTGATGGGATGGTGTGGAAGGAAATTCACTCTGTGTCTGACCCCGGGCAATGTGTGATGGGAAGGTGTGGATGCAGTTTCACTCTATGTCTGACCCCTGGAATTTGTGATGGGATGGTGTGGAAGGAGATTCACTCTGTGTCTGACTCCGGGCAATGTGTGATGGGACGGTTTGGATGCAGGTTCACTGAGTGTCTGACCCCGGGCTTTTGTGATGGGATTGTGTGGAGGGAGATTAATTCTGTGTCTGACCCCGTGAAAGTGTGATGGGACCGTTTGTATGGAGATTCACTCTGTGTCTGACCCCGCACTTTTGTGATGGGACGGTGTGGATGGAGATTCACTGTGTCTGACCCCGCACTTTTGTGATGGGACGGTGTGGATGGAGATTCACTCTGTGTCAGACCCCGGGAGTGTGTGATGGGACGGTGTGGAGGGAGATTCACTCTGTTTCTGACCCCGGGAGTTTGTGATGGAAATGTGTGGATGCAGATTCACTCTATGTCTGACCACGGAATTTGTGATTGGACGCGGTGGAGGGAGATTCACTCTGTGCCTGACCCCGGGCTTTTGTGATGGGAAGGTGAGGAGGGAGATTCACTCTGTGTCTGACCCAGGGCTTTTGTGATGGGACGGTGAGGAGGGAGATTCAATATCTGTCTGACCCCGGGCTTTTGTGATGGGACGGTGTGGAGGGAGATTCACTCTGTGTCTGACCCCGGGCTTTTGTGATGGGACGGTGATAAGGGAGATTCACTCTGTGTCTGACCCCGTGAGTTCGTGATGGGCCTGTGTGGATGGAGATTCCCTCTGTGTCTGACCCCGGGAGTGTGTGATGGGACGGTGTGTTTGGAAATTCACTCTGTGTCTGACCCCGGGAGTGTGTGCTGGGTCGGTGAGGAGGGAGATTCACTCTGTGTCTGACCACGGGAACGTGTGATGGGACGGATTGGATGCCGATTCACTCTGTGTCTGACCACGGTATTGTGTGATAGGACGGTTTGGATGGAGGTTCACTCAGTGTCTGACCCGAGGCTTTTGTGATGGGTTTGTGTGGAGGGAGATTCACTCTTTGTCTGACCCCGGGAGATTGTGATGGGACGGTTTGGATGGGGATTCACTCTGCGTCTGACCGCGGGGAAGTGTTATGGGATGTTTTGGATGGAGATTCACTCTGTGTCTGACCCCGGGCTTTTGTGATGGGACGGTGTGGATGGAGATTCACTCTGAGTCTGACCCAGGGATAGTATGATGGGACGGTTTGGATGGACATTCACTTTGTGTCTGACCCCGGGTTTTTGTGATGGGAAGGTCTGGATGGAGATTCACTCTGTGTCTGACCCCGGGAAATTATGATGGGCCGGTGTGTATGGAGATTCACCTTCTGTCTGACCCCGGGTTTTTGTGATGGTCGGTGTGGATGGAGATTCACTCTGTGTCTGACCCCGGGAGTTTGTGATGGGACGGTGTGGATGGAGATTCACTCTGTGTCTGACCCCTGGAAAGTGTGATGGGACGGTGTGGATGGAGATATACTCTGTGTCAGACCCCGGGAGTGTGTGATGTGACGGTGTGGAGGGAGATTCACTCTGTTTCTGACCCCGGGAGTTTGTGATGGAAATGTGTGGTTGCAGTTTCACTCTATGTCTGACCACGGAATTTGTGAATGGACGGTGTGTAGGGAGTTTCAATCTGTGTCTGACATCGGCAATGTGTGATGGGACGGTTTGGATGGAGATTTACTCTGTGTCTGACCCTGGGAGTCTGTGATTGGACGATGAGAAGGGAGCTTTACTCTTTGTCTGACCCCGGGAGTATGTGATGGAAAGGTGTGGATGCAGATTCACTCTATGTCTGACCCCTGGAATTTGTGATAGGATGGTGTGGAAGGAGAATCACTCTGTGTCTGACCCCGGCAATGTGTGATGAGACGGTTTGGATGGAGGTTCACTCAGTGTCTGACCCCGAGGGGTTTAAGATGGGACGGTGTGGATGGAGATTCACTCTGTGTCTGACCACGGGAACGTGTGATGAGACGGTTTGGATGGAGGTTCACTCCGAGTCTGACCACAGGAGTGTGTGATGGGACGGTGAAGAGGGAGATTCACTCTGTGTCAGACCCCGGGAACGTGTGATGGGACGGTTTGGATGGAGATTCAATCTCTATCTGACACCGGGCTTTTCTGATGGGCCGGTGTGTATGGAGATTCACTTTGTGTCTGACCCCGGTCTATTGTGATTGGACGGTGTGGAGGGAGATTCACACTGTGTCTGACCCCGTGAGTTTGTGATGGGACGGTGTGATTGGAAATTCACTCTGTGTCTGACCCCGGGAGTGTGTGTTGGGACGGTGAGGAGGGAGATTCACTCTGTGTCTGACCCCGGGAACGTGTGATGGGACGGTTTGGATGCAGATTCACTCTGTTCCTGACGCCGGGAGTGTGTGATGGGACGGTGAGGAGGGAGATTTACTCTTTGTCTGACCCCGGGAGTTTGTGATGGAAAGGTGTGGATGCAGATTCACTCTATGTCTGACCCCTGGAATTTGTAATGGGATGGTGTGGAAGGAGATTCACTCAGTGTCTGACCCGGGGCTTTTGTGATGGGATTGTGTGGAGGGAGATTCACTCTGTGTCTGACCCCGGGAGTTTGTGATGGACGGTGTGGATGGAGATTCACTCTAAGTCTCACCCCTGGAATTTGTGATGGGATGGTGTGGAGGGAGTTTCAATCTGTGTCTGACATCGGCAATGTGTGATGGGACGGTTTGGATGGAGGTTCACAGTGAGTCTGACCCCAGGAGTGTGTGATGGGACGGTGAAGAGGGAGATTCACTCTGTGTCTGACCCCGGGAACGTGTGATGGGACGGTTTGGATGGAGGTTCACAGTGAGTCTGACCCCAGGAGTGTGTGAGGGGACGGTAAAGAGGGAGATTCACTCTGTGTCAGACCCCGGGAACGAGTGATGGGACGGTTTGGATGGAGATTCAATCTCTATCTGACCCCGGGCTTTTCTGATCGGACGGTGTGGAGGGAGATTCACTTTGTGTCTGACCCCGGTCTATTGTGATGGGACGGTGTGGAGGGAGATTCACACTGTGTCTGACCCCAGGAGATTGTGATGGGACGGTGTGATTGGAAATTCACTCTGTGTCTGACCCCGGGTGTGTGTGTTGGGACGGTGAGGAGGGAGATTCACTCTGTGTCTGACCCCGGGAACGTGTGATGGGACGGTTTGGATGCAGATTCACTCTGTTCCTGACGCCGGGAGTGTGTGATGGGACGGTGAGGAGGGAGATTTACTCTTTGTCTGACCCCGGGAGTTTGTGATGGAAAGGTGTGGATGCAGATTCACTCTATGTCTGACCCCTGGAATTTGTGATGGGATGGTGTGGAAGGAGATTCACTCAGTGTCTGACCCCGGGCTTTTGTGATGGGATTGTGTGGAGGGAGATTCACTCTGTGTCTGACCCCGTGAGTTTGTGATGGACGGTGTGGATGGAGATTCACTCTATGTCTTACCCCTGGAATTTGTGATGGGATGGTGTGGAAGGAAATTCACTCTGTGTCTGACCACGGCAATGTGTGATGGAAAGGTGTGGATGCAGTTTCACTCTATGTCTGACCCCTGGAATTTGTGATGGGTTGGTGTGGAAGGAGATTCACTCTGTGTCTGACCCCGGGCAATGTGTGATGGGACGGTTTGGATGCAGGTTCACTGAGTGTCTGACCCCGGGCTTTTGTGATAGGATTGTGTGGAGGGAGATTCACTCTGTGTCTGACCACGTGAAAGTGTGATGGGACCGTTTGGATGGAGATTCACTCTGTGTCTGACCCCGCACCTTTGTGATGGGACAGTGTGGATGGAGATTCACTCTGTGTCTGACCCCGCACTTTTGTGATGGGACGGTGTGGATGGAGATTCACTCTGTGTCAGACCCCGGGAGTGTGTGATGGGACGGTCTGGAGGAAGATTCACTTTGTTTCTGACCCCGGGAGTTTTTGATGGAAATGTGTGGATGCAGATTCACTCTAAATCTGACCACGGAATTTGCAATTTGACGGGGTGGAGGGAGTTTCAATCTGTGTCTGACATCGGCAATGTGTGATGGGACGGTTTGGATGGAGTTTCACTCTGTGTCTGACCCCGGGCTTTTGTGATGGGACGGTGAGGATGGAGATTCACTCTGTGTCTGACCCCGGGCTTTTGTGATGGGACGGTGAGGAGGGAGATTCAATATCTGTCTGACCCCGGGCTTTTGTGATGGGACGGTGTGGAGGGAGATTCACTCTGTGTCTGACCAGGGGAACGTGTGGTGGGACGGATTGGATGCAGATTCACTCTGTGCCTGACGCCGGGAGCGTGTGATGGGATGGTGAGGAGGGAGATTTACTCTTTGTCTGACCCCGGGAGTTTGTGATGGACGGTGTGGATGGAGATTCACTCTATGTCTTACCCCTGGAATTTGTGATGGGATGGTGTGGAAGGAAATTCACTCTGTGTCTGACCACGGCAATGTGTGATGGAAAGGTGCGGATACAGTTTCACTCTATGTCTGACCCCTGGAATTTGTGATGGGTTGGTGTGGAAGGAGATTCACTCTGTGTCTGACCCAGGGCAATGTGTGATGGGACGGTTTGGATGCAGGTTCACTGAGTGTCTGACCCCGGGCTTTTGTGATAGGATTGTGTGGAGGGAGATTCACTCTGTGTCTGACCACGTGAAAGTGTGTTGGGACCGTTTGGATGGAGATTCACTCTGTGTCTGACCCCGCACTTTTGTGATGGGACAGTGTGGATGGAGATTCACTCTGTGTCTGACCCCGGGAAAGTGTGATGGGACGGTGTGGATGGAGATTCACTCTGTGTCTGACCCCGGGAAAGTGTGATGCGACGGTGTGGATGGAGATTCACTCTGTGTCAGACCCCGGGAGTTTGTGATGGAAATGTGTGGTTGCAGATTCACTCTCTGTCTGACCACGGAATTTGTGAATGGACGGTGTGGAGGGAGTTTCAATCTGTGTCTGACATCGGCAATGTGTGATGGGACGGTTTGGATTGAGATTCACTCTGTGTCTGACCCCGGGCTTTTGTGATGGAACGGTGAGGAGGGAGATTCACTCTGTGTCTGACCCCGGGCTTTTGTGATGGGACGGTGAGGAGGGAGATTCAATATCTGTCTGACCCCGGGCTTTTGTGATGGGACGGTGTGGAGGGAGATTCACTCTGTGTCTGACCCCTTGAGTTTGTGATGGGCCGGTGTGTATGGAGATTCACTTTGTGTCTGACCCAGGGTTTTTGTGATGGGCCGGTGTTAATGGAGATTCACTTTGTGTCTGACCCCGCCAGTGTGTGATGGGACGGTGATGAGGGAGATTCACTCTGTGTCTGACCCAGGGAATGTGTGATGGGACGGTTTGGATGCAGATTCACTCTGTGTCTGACCCCGGGCTTTTGTGATGGGACGGTGAGGAGGGAGATTCAATATATGTCTGACCCCGGGCTTTTGTGTTGGGACGGTGTGGAGGGAGATTCACTCTGTGTCTGACCCCGGGCTTTTGTGATGGGACGGTGAGTAGGGAGATTCACTCTGTGTCTGACCCCGTGAGATCGTGATGGGCCGGTGTGGATGGAGATTCCCTCTGTGTCTGACCCCGGGAGTGTGTCATGGGACGGTGTGTTTGGAAATTCACTCTGTGTCTGACCCCGGGAGTGTGTGATGGGTCGGTGAGGAGGGAGATTCACTCTGTGTCTGACCACGGGAACGTGTGATGGGACGGATTGGATGCAGATTCACTCTGTGCCTGTCGCCGGGAGTGTGTGATGGGACGGTGAGGAGGGAGATTTACTCTTTGTCTGACCCCGGGAGTTTGTGATGGAAAGGTGTGGATGCAGATTCACTCTATGTCTGACCCCTGGAATTTGTGATGGGATGGTGTGGAAGGAGATTCACTCAGTGTCTGACCCCGGTCTTTTGTGATGGGATTGTGTGGAGGGAGATTCACTCTGAGTCTGACCCCGGGAGTTTGTGATGGACGGTGTGGATGGAGATTCACTCTATGTCTCACCCCTGGAATTTGTGATGGGATGGTGTGGAGGGAGTTTCAATCTGTGTCTGACATCGGCAATGTGTGATGGGACGGTTTGGATGGAGGTTCACAGTGAGTCTGACCCCAGGAGTGCGTGATGGGACGGTGAAGAGGGAGATTCACTCTGTGTCTTACCCCTGGAATTTGTGATGGGATGGTGTGGAAGGAAATTCACTCTGTGTCTGACCACGGCAATGTGTGATGGAAAGGTGTGGATGCAGTTTCACTCTATGTCTGACCCCTGGAATTTGTGATGGGTTGGTGTGGAAGGAGATTCACTCTGTGTCTGACCCCGGGCAATGTGTGATGGGACGGTTTGGATGCAGGTTCACTGAGTGTCTGACCCCGGGCTTTTGTGATGGGATTGTGTGGAGGGAGATTAATTCTGTGTCTGACCCCGTGAAAGTGTGATGGGACCGTTTGTATGGAGATTCACTCTGTGTCTGACCCCGCACTTTTGTGATGGGACGGTGTGGATGGAGATTCACTGTGTCTGACCCCGCACTTTTGTGATGGGACGGTGTGGATGGAGATTCACTCTGTGTCAGACCCCGGGAGTGTGTGATGGGACGGTGTGGAGGGAGATTCACTCTGTTTCTGACCCCGGGAGTTTGTGATGGAAATGTGTGGATGCAGATTCACTCTATGTCTGACCACGGAATTTGTGATTGGACGCGGTGGAGGGAGATTCACTCTGTGCCTGACCCCGGGCTTTTGTGATGGGAAGGTGAGGAGGGAGATTCACTCTGTGTCTGACCCAGGGCTTTTGTGATGGGACGGTGAGGAGGGAGATTCAATATCTGTCTGACCCCGGGCTTTTGTGATGGGACGGTGTGGAGGGAGATTCACTCTGTGTCTGACCCCGGGCTTTTGTGATGGGACGGTGATAAGGGAGATTCACTCTGTGTCTGACCCCGTGAGTTCGTGATGGGCCTGTGTGGATGGAGATTCCCTCTGTGTCTGACCCCGGGAGTGTGTGATGGGACGGTGTGTTTGGAAATTCACTCTGTGTCTGACCCCGGGAGTGTGTGCTGGGTCGGTGAGGAGGGAGATTCACTCTGTGTCTGACCACGGGAACGTGTGATGGGACGGATTGGATGCCGATTCACTCTGTGTCTGACCACGGTATTGTGTGATAGGACGGTTTGGATGGAGGTTCACTCAGTGTCTGACCCGAGGCTTTTGTGATGGGTTTGTGTGGAGGGAGATTCACTCTTTGTCTGACCCCGGGGGATTGTGATGGGACGGTTTGGATGGGGATTCACTCTGCGTCTGACCGCGGGGAAGTGTTATGGGATGTTTTGGATGGAGATTCACTCTGTGTCTGACCCCGGGCTTTTGTGATGGGACGGTGTGAATGGAGATTCACTCTGAGTCTGACCCAGGGAAAGTATGATGGGACGGTTTGGATGGACATTCACTTTGTGTCTGACCCCGGGTTTTTGTGATGGGAAGGTCTGGATGGAGATTCACTCTGTGTCTGACCCCGGGAAATTATGATGGGCCGGTGTGTATGGAGATTCACCTTCTGTCTGACCCCGGGTTTTTGTGATGGTCGGTGTGGATGGAGATTCACTCTGTGTCTGACCCCGGGAGTTTGTGATGGGACGGTGTGGATGGAGATTCACTCTGTGTCTGACCCCTGGAAAGTGTGATGGGACGGTGTGGATGGAGATATACTCTGTGTCAGACCCCGGGAGTGTGTGATGTGACGGTGTGGAGGGAGATTCACTCTGTTTCTGACCCCGGGAGTTTGTGATGGAAATGTGTGGTTGCAGTTTCACTCTATGTCTGACCACGGAATTTGTGAATGGACGGTGTGTAGGGAGTTTCAATCTGTGTCTGACATCGGCAATGTGTGATGGGACGGTTTGGATGGAGATTTACTCTGTGTCTGACCCTGGGAGTCTGTGATTGGACGATGAGAAGGGAGCTTTACTCTTTGTCTGACCCCGGGAGTATGTGATGGAAAGGTGTGGATGCAGATTCACTCTATGTCTGACCCCTGGAATTTGTGATAGGATGGTGTGGAAGGAGAATCACTCTGTGTCTGACCCCGGCAATGTGTGATGAGACGGTTTGGATGGAGGTTCACTCAGTGTCTGACCCCGAGGGGTTTAAGATGGGACGGTGTGGATGGAGATTCACTCTGTGTCTGACCACGGGAACGTGTGATGAGACGGTTTGGATGGAGGTTCACTCCGAGTCTGACCACAGGAGTGTGTGATGGGACGGTGAAGAGGGAGATTCACTCTGTGTCAGACCCCGGGAACGTGTGATGGGACGGTTTGGATGGAGATTCAATCTCTATCTGACACCGGGCTTTTCTGATGGGCCGGTGTGTATGGAGATTCACTTTGTGTCTGACCCCGGTCTATTGTGATTGGACGGTGTGGAGGGAGATTCACACTGTGTCTGACCCCGTGAGTTTGTGATGGGACGGTGTGATTGGAAATTCACTCTGTGTCTGACCCCGGGAGTGTGTGTTGGGACGGTGAGGAGGGAGATTCACTCTGTGTCTGACCCCGGGAACGTGTGATGGGACGGTTTGGATGCAGATTCACTCTGTTCCTGACGCCGGGAGTGTGTGATGGGACGGTGAGGAGGGAGATTTACTCTTTGTCTGACCCCGGGAGTTTGTGATGGAAAGGTGTGGATGCAGATTCACTCTATGTCTGACCCCTGGAATTTGTAATGGGATGGTGTGGAAGGAGATTCACTCAGTGTCTGACCCGGGGCTTTTGTGATGGGATTGTGTGGAGGGAGATTCACTCTGTGTCTGACCCCGGGAGTTTGTGATGGACGGTGTGGATGGAGATTCACTCTAAGTCTCACCCCTGGAATTTGTGATGGGATGGTGTGGAGGGAGTTTCAATCTGTGTCTGACATCGGCAATGTGTGATGGGACGGTTTGGATGGAGGTTCACAGTGAGTCTGACCCCAGGAGTGTGTGATGGGACGGTGAAGAGGGAGATTCACTCTGTGTCTGACCCCGGGAACGTGTGATGGGACGGTTTGGATGGAGGTTCACAGTGAGTCTGACCCCAGGAGTGTGTGAGGGGACGGTAAAGAGGGAGATTCACTCTGTGTCAGACCCCGGGAACGAGTGATGGGACGGTTTGGATGGAGATTCAATCTCTATCTGACCCCGGGCTTTTCTGATCGGACGGTGTGGAGGGAGATTCACTTTGTGTCTGACCCCGGTCTATTGTGATGGGACGGTGTGGAGGGAGATTCACACTGTGTCTGACCCCAGGAGATTGTGATGGGACGGTGTGATTGGAAATTCACTCTGTGTCTGACCCCGGGTGTGTGTGTTGGGACGGTGAGGAGGGAGATTCACTCTGTGTCTGACCCCGGGAACGTGTGATGGGACGGTTTGGATGCAGATTCACTCTGTTCCTGACGCCGGGAGTGTGTGATGGGACGGTGAGGAGGGAGATTTACTCTTTGTCTGACCCCGGGAGTTTGTGATGGAAAGGTGTGGATGCAGATTCACTCTATGTCTGACCCCTGGAATTTGTGATGGGATGGTGTGGAAGGAGATTCACTCAGTGTCTGACCCCGGGCTTTTGTGATGGGATTGTGTGGAGGGAGATTCACTCTGTGTCTGACCCCGTGAGTTTGTGATGGACGGTGTGGATGGAGATTCACTCTATGTCTTACCCCTGGAATTTGTGATGGGATGGTGTGGAAGGAAATTCACTCTGTGTCTGACCACGGCAATGTGTGATGGAAAGGTGTGGATGCAGTTTCACTCTATGTCTGACCCCTGGAATTTGTGATGGGTTGGTGTGGAAGGAGATTCACTCTGTGTCTGACCCCGGGCAATGTGTGATGGGACGGTTTGGATGCAGGTTCACTGAGTGTCTGACCCCGGGCTTTTGTGATAGGATTGTGTGGAGGGAGATTCACTCTGTGTCTGACCACGTGAAAGTGTGATGGGACCGTTTGGATGGAGATTCACTCTGTGTCTGACCCCGCACCTTTGTGATGGGACAGTGTGGATGGAGATTCACTCTGTGTCTGACCCCGCACTTTTGTGATGGGACGGTGTGGATGGAGATTCACTCTGTGTCAGACCCCGGGAGTGTGTGATGGGACGGTCTGGAGGAAGATTCACTTTGTTTCTGACCCCGGGAGTTTTTGATGGAAATGTGTGGATGCAGATTCACTCTAAATCTGACCACGGAATTTGCGATTTGACGGGGTGGAGGGAGTTTCAATCTGTGTCTGACATCGGCAATGTGTGATGGGACGGTTTGGATGGAGTTTCACTCTGTGTCTGACCCCGGGCTTTTGTGATGGGACGGTGAGGATGGAGATTCACTCTGTGTCTGACCCCGGGCTTTTGTGATGGGACGGTGAGGAGGGAGATTCAATATCTGTCTGACCCCGGGCTTTTGTGATGGGACGGTGTGGAGGGAGATTCACTCTGTGTCTGACCAGGGGAACGTGTGGTGGGACGGATTGGATGCAGATTCACTCTGTGCCTGACGCCGGGAGCGTGTGATGGGATGGTGAGGAGGGAGATTTACTCTTTGTCTGACCCCGGGAGTTTGTGATGGACGGTGTGGATGGAGATTCACTCTATGTCTTACCCCTGGAATTTGTGATGGGATGGTGTGGAAGGAAATTCACTCTGTGTCTGACCACGGCAATGTGTGATGGAAAGGTGCGGATACAGTTTCACTCTATGTCTGACCCCTGGAATTTGTGATGGGTTGGTGTGGAAGGAGATTCACTCTGTGTCTGACCCAGGGCAATGTGTGATGGGACGGTTTGGATGCAGGTTCACTGAGTGTCTGACCCCGGGCTTTTGTGATAGGATTGTGTGGAGGGAGATTCACTCTGTGTCTGACCACGTGAAAGTGTGTTGGGACCGTTTGGATGGAGATTCACTCTGTGTCTGACCCCGCACTTTTGTGATGGGACAGTGTGGATGGAGATTCACTCTGTGTCTGACCCCGGGAAAGTGTGATGGGACGGTGTGGATGGAGATTCACTCTGTGTCTGACCCCGGGAAAGTGTGATGCGACGGTGTGGATGGAGATTCACTCTGTGTCAGACCCCGGGAGTTTGTGATGGAAATGTGTGGTTGCAGATTCACTCTCTGTCTGACCACGGAATTTGTGAATGGACGGTGTGGAGGGAGTTTCAATCTGTGTCTGACATCGGCAATGTGTGATGGGACGGTTTGGATTGAGATTCACTCTGTGTCTGACCCCGGGCTTTTGTGATGGAACGGTGAGGAGGGAGATTCACTCTGTGTCTGACCCCGGGCTTTTGTGATGGGACGGTGAGGAGGGAGATTCAATATCTGTCTGACCCCGGGCTTTTGTGATGGGACGGTGTGGAGGGAGATTCACTCTGTGTCTGACCCCTTGAGTTTGTGATGGGCCGGTGTGTATGGAGATTCACTTTGTGTCTGACCCAGGGTTTTTGTGATGGGCCGGTGTTAATGGAGATTCACTTTGTGTCTGACCCCGCCAGTGTGTGATGGGACGGTGATGAGGGAGATTCACTCTGTGTCTGACCCAGGGAATGTGTGATGGGACGGTTTGGATGCAGATTCACTCTGTGTCTGACCCCGGGCTTTTGTGATGGGACGGTGAGGAGGGAGATTCAATATATGTCTGACCCCGGGCTTTTGTGTTGGGACGGTGTGGAGGGAGATTCACTCTGTGTCTGACCCCGGGCTTTTGTGATGGGACGGTGAGTAGGGAGATTCACTCTGTGTCTGACCCCGTGAGATCGTGATGGGCCGGTGTGGATGGAGATTCCCTCTGTGTCTGACCCCGGGAGTGTGTCATGGGACGGTGTGTTTGGAAATTCACTCTGTGTCTGACCCCGGGAGTGTGTGATGGGTCGGTGAGGAGGGAGATTCACTCTGTGTCTGACCACGGGAACGTGTGATGGGACGGATTGGATGCAGATTCACTCTGTGCCTGTCGCCGGGAGTGTGTGATGGGACGGTGAGGAGGGAGATTTACTCTTTGTCTGACCCCGGGAGTTTGTGATGGAAAGGTGTGGATGCAGATTCACTCTATGTCTGACCCCTGGAATTTGTGATGGGATGGTGTGGAAGGAGATTCACTCAGTGTCTGACCCCGGTCTTTTGTGATGGGATTGTGTGGAGGGAGATTCACTCTGAGTCTGACCCCGGGAGTTTGTGATGGACGGTGTGGATGGAGATTCACTCTATGTCTCACCCCTGGAATTTGTGATGGGATGGTGTGGAGGGAGTTTCAATCTGTGTCTGACATCGGCAATGTGTGATGGGACGGTTTGGATGGAGGTTCACAGTGAGTCTGACCCCAGGAGTGCGTGATGGGACGGTGAAGAGGGAGATTCACTCTGTGTCTTACCCCTGGAATTTGTGATGGGATGGTGTGGAAGGAAATTCACTCTGTGTCTGACCACGGCAATGTGTGATGGAAAGGTGTGGATGCAGTTTCACTCTATGTCTGACCCCTGGAATTTGTGATGGGTTGGTGTGGAAGGAGATTCACTCTGTGTCTGACCCCGGGCAATGTGTGATGGGACGGTTTGGATGCAGGTTCACTGAGTGTCTGACCCC